>NW_027094086.1:29773694-30223694 GCF_029207755.1 Chamaea fasciata
ACATGAATGCTATCAAGCTTTTGTTTCTCCACAGGGCTGTCTTGAGTATCCTGATGACATCTATTACAGTTTCATTTTATTCAGGAAGAGGTAAACTAGTATCTTACCAGGGAATACTTTCAGAGTCTAGATGAAAACCTCATTAAAATTGTTGCTGTTTTTTTTCCTTTCCTCTCCATGCACTATCCTTTTTAAGAGAACAATTATAATGTCACAAGTCTGCTGATTTAATTTGAGATCAGACAGTTAGCTTGTCATCTAAGTGTTGTAAAATTGCCAACCAAACTGGAAAAAAATGTTTCTTAATTTGACAGGAAATAATCTTGTAGTAAATCAGCTTTATATTTGGGTTTTGGGGAAGACTGCATAGTAATCTGTCAACCCTTTGCAGTTAACTATTTTTTATCATACTATGAGATTTGGACCTTGATTCAGTTTCTGCTACAGAGTCACACAAACTTTGAAGGATGTTGCTTGTTGCTGCTAAATTTGTGGTGAATTGAAATTAATACTGCGGATGCCCTGTGCACCACAGAACAGCATTATTTTTTCCTAGTAGTTTTGCTTTCTAACTAATGTGGTAGGTATCTAGCGTTCATAAGATTGGTTGGGTTTTGGGGTTTTTTTTCTAGCATAGGAAGTAATGAAAAATGTGATAAGGGTGACTTCAGGTCTCACTTGGATTTTTTTCTTGTTAACTTGCCCACAGAAGTCCAGTAGGGTCTGTTGCAGAGGTCAAATGCTCTTACCAAAGCACAATTAATGGGACAGGAAAATTGTTTCAAAGTGAACATGCATGAACAAACTTGAATATACAGAAATTTTAAGGAGTGGAAAAAAATCAATCTTACGTCTATATATTTAGTACCTGCTTTTGTAGGCATCTTATCCTTTCAAAGCAGTGAAAAATGTCTTAAGCTCTGCTTCTGTTCATCATTTATTTTTCTGCTTTTGTCATTTGATATGCTCTCCATTCCTTTTTCTTCTATCTGTGGATCTGTTTCAGAGCTTCTCACCAGAGTAGCCAGTGGAGGTCTGCTGCCTCACAGGCTGGGGTAGTGGCAGGAATAGGCTCCCTGCTGAAGGAAGGGGAAGTTTCTCTCCCATTTTCTTTCCCTCCCTATGCTTTTCACAGCCATAGAGCTTATATTTAGCTGCAATCATGTCTTCAGTCAGGTCTGCATGCTCATTTTTGTAGCTGAGAGAGCTGCCAAGTCTTTGTTGTCAGAGAGCTCCTGTCGAGCAGCACACCTCCCCAGGGATCACTACTAACCAGACAGCTTTCCTCCCTTTAGGGAGATGAGATTAGCTCAGTGGGTTAGAGCTTGGTGCTAATGGCACTCAAGGTTTGTGGGTTCAATGCCCATTTACTTAACATTGGGCTTGATGGTCCTTGTGGGTCCCTTCCAACTCCGAATATTTTGTGAATCTTATTTGCAATTTTCAGTACCTGATTTCAATGTTCTTTCAAAAAGCTTTTTGAGGTGTTTTTGCTTCCTATGAAAAACGTCTTCTAAATTACTATTTCCTCCCAGAAAACTTCACTTTCCACACTGCAAATTTCACAGCAAAGCCTGCATTTACCAAGAGCTTCCATCTGCCCTATTCTCAGGCTTCAAGCATTAAATCCCACCATGCCTCTAGTCTTCACAAGAGCCAGGACTCCACCCCTCTTCTCCTGACTTGCATGTATTTTCTAGGTGCCTGGTTGCCTGCCTTCCCTGTTGCTTAGCACATCCTCCCCAATTGTTTGGTCCCTCCAGGAGTGGCTGGAAATAAATTTTCAGCAGTGGACCTGCCTCCTCTCAGTGCAGCCTGGGGTGTGATCTGATTCTGCTCCTCACTTGTTGCTTTCCCCAGGGAGGTTTTTGGTGTGTTTATCATGCCTTAATAACACACCTGATCTTTAGTGTGCAGAAATGAGCTCTGTGCAACATCTGCAAAAGATTTTAAGATGGAATTGCTTTGAAAAACCTCTAATGGATAATTTCCTAGATGCTCTAATGCACTGTGCCCCCAAAGATAAAGAAAAATTGCCCTTTGAAATCTAGTTTTCTTTAAAAAAAACATTATTAAGGTAAGCTCTGACGGGTTTCCATGGCTACTATCTACTGTACATCAGTATTCACTGTGACCAGCATTTTAAATGGTCCAGGGTGAGTCCTGAGTACACAGATTCACACCTGTGAAATATTGTGTGTCATATTATAGAAGTTGTTTCAGCTACTGATTGCGACATTGATATTTTCAGTCATTAAATATTAAATATGAAATCAAAATAATATTTTACTTGAAATGCAGTGGAGACACTGAACACCAAAGTTAGAAGAAAAATCCACATTTGCATGTGCCTTTCTTTTCAGAATAGATAATATACATTTTCTAAAGATGCAGCTAACTACTATGATCTGTGCCTAGAGAAAGGTGCTGTAGTACAGTTTTCTTACAAAGTTAAAATACGTATTTTCTCATGTGTTAATTAAAATGCAAACATTCTGATCATAGTGGTTGAATCAATCCCAGTGACCTTTTTCCCTGAAATTCTGTGAAGAATAATGTATTCTAAGGAGTGCTAACAGTACCTAAATATTACAGATTTTGCCATAACACACCTCTTCTCTTGGTGAGACACTGATTTCTTATTTCTTAGAGTCCTAAATTTTAGAAGCCTTAAGCTTCTTTTTTCTTTTTTTTTTCTTTTTCTTTTTCTTTTTCTTTTTCTTTTTCTTTTTCTTTTTCTTTTTCTTTTTCTTTTTCTTTTTCTTTTTCTTTTTCTTTTTCTTTTTCTTTTTCTTTTTCTTTTTCTTTTTCTTTCTCTTTCTCTTTCTCTTTCTCTTTCTTTCTCTTTCTCTTTCTCTTTCTCTTTCTCTTTCTCTTTCTCTTTCTCTTTCTCTTTCTCTTTCTCTTTCTCTTTCTCTTTCTCTTTCTCTTTCTCTTTCTCTTTTTTCTTTTTTCTTTTTTCCTTTTCTTTTTCTTTATTTTTTTTTTTAATTTTATTTTCCATTGGCTAATATTTTGAAATTAAAGTGAGGAAGGCAGATCCTGCAATTTTCTAGTCACCTGCTGAAGGATGAAGTCCAGCATGTTAAATGGACAACAGGTTGCCTTCTCTTCAACTAAATGCTGTCTGAATAGTTGGTGCACCTAATTAGTCCTATGGATTAGTAAGAGGAATTCAAGTTAGCAGTTTTGCAGATGTTCACAATTGTTCCTCTTTACAATTAGAAAAAGTATAGCTTTCCCCCCAGCCTTACTGTCTGTCCAGTTTTGAGGATGTCTCTAGTGAACCACTGTTATTTTATTGTGCTCACCCAAGCAGAAGGAAGTCTTCTAAATGCTCACTGCTTATTCTAAGTATCTGATCATTATAAATCCACTGCAGCTTCGTTACAACAGGACCAAATATAATAAATTTACTAATATTCATAGAGATGTCTAAGGCTAGTGCCGGGGAGTTATTTGGTATTGGTTAAGCATTAATAAAAAATGATTTAGATGAAATGCTGAACAGTAATGAACTATATTAGGCAAATCAGATGTTAATGTTAACAGCAGGATTTTTTAATAGTAATATCTGCAATAACCTGCCTCATTTCTTTTTCAACCATGAAGAAATTTCCCATCATGAAGACATCACATTTACATTGCTTTGACCTTTCTATGTCATTTAGTTTTCCCTCTTTTTCTCTTATTAAGTTGTATGTAATGCTTCCAGTTTGTCAGAAAATGGAGGTCAATGTCATCTTAAATGGCTTGCAAAAGCTTTTACCAGTGATTGTGTGGACACATAGGGCATTCTTAGAAGATGCTAATCTTCAGCTTTTGATATCTTAATGCTATTAAGCTCCCTATGCACTTAGTCATGAGTTAAATAAAGAAATGCATTTAAATATTTCTCTCTTTTCTATTGTATACTAAATTCATCACTCCTGAAGTTTATTAGTGAGCAAATTATAAAATAAGTAATTATGTTAAGGACATCCAAGAGAAGGCATCTCCAAATATTTAAAGTCAGATGTCTCTGAAAAGGAGTAAAATGGGATAAAAGAAGAGTGGAGATTTAAAGCATAACCGACACCTTACTCCTGAGGGCCCCAAGCAGAGGATAAGGCTTGTGTATCCTGTTCCTTCTATCCCCACACTGCTCGACTTGAACTACCCAGCATTAAGGTTGCAAGAAGCTGCAGGGGTTGTATTACTTCTTTTCCTCTGTCTGGCTAATAGATTGCAGAATTTGAGGGGAAAAGGGAGCAAATAAGCCTCACCTGCTTAAGGGAAACCTCATATGAGAGGTTGTATTGCTTGTCACCACTTTCTCCCATTACATGCATGCAGAAGAAGTCTTCCTGAATAAGACACCCCATCTTCCTGAGAAAAAATTGGCATAGTTAAACTCTTGGAGAGGAAATTAGATTAAAGCATTTTTAAAAAATCACAGGGATCACTTGAGGGCTACAAGCCATCAGATGTAACAACTATGTGTGAACATGTTTGCCCAGAGCCTGTAAACCCTTGGTAGGAGCTTTAGGTCTTATTTACCGTACGGTTCCAGGCAGTTGCTATCCATCCAGGCCAGCATTTTTGACAGGCAGCCAGATAAGTTCACGCTTCCTCTCTGAGAGGCTCCGGAGCTGAATGCTAAGCAGTGAGCATCATGACTCCAAGCACTTTTGACACCAACATCCTCAGTGAAGCTGTGAAGTTGGGAGTAAAACTAAAGTTGTAGACAGGGATGTGGAGAGCAGCTTAGCTAATTGCTGTGATCAAGAAACAACCTATTCACTTGTAGGGACAGCTACGAAGTCTGACACAGTGAAGCTGGGAAACTGAAGTTATTTTAATAGATACACACTAAGAGGTGTATCAGGTACACCTGGCAGGGTGGCAGGTGTCTGTGACTGAAGTAGCAGCCAGAGCTACGTGTGACCTAGACTTCTTTGCTATGATGGATTTATCTATCTGCACAAGCAGCTGTGTGTCTTGCCAAACCTACTGGTGTGTTAATGTTCACAGACTATATTGTTACCATTTGCTTAATTGATTTTGTGTGGAAACAGGATTCACAGCTACTAAAATTGATCCTACTTGGTGTTACATGCCCATCGTATTTGCAGTGGTACCTAGATTACACATTAGAGACAAGTCTGCCATTTCTTGCTCTACTGTCTTAGAGAAAAATCTAGTATACTCCTAAGTTATACTTTATAATGGATTTTTATATTTCTACAAATAAATCATACTACTTAGATATGTGTCAGATAACAGGCACATCCTGCTATGAAAATAGATATTGAAAAATGCTTAAGAACTTGAAACCACTTTGGAAAATGAATCACTTTCCTCACCTATACTCACCCCAAGTTATAAACAGAAAAGTGAAATGGAAAAATTCTCAGCAATAAAAGAGACACATCCTATTGGTAGTCTTTAAAACTTATACATGTATCTCAGATACTTCTAACAACCTTTTCTATAACATTTGTCTAAATAAGTGACTAGAGAAATTAAAACAAGAACAACAGTGTGTAAACACCTTTTAGCTGCCAGAGGGGATTAATGGGAATTCAGTTTATTAATGGGATAATAAGTAAGGTACATACATGAATGTGTATAGTATAATACAGGCACACGTGGATCTATATATAACAACGATGCATAAGTCAGCAGGTTTCAGGGAAAGCAAAATTTTTCATGGCTCTGTTAATAATTACATGAGATAGCCCACAGAGGGCTGAAGACCTTGTATCTAGTAGCAGGGTCCTCCTTGAGTTTGCCAGACTTCAGGTTAGGATCCAAAGTATTGCACTGCTGCCCTTTTCCCTGAATGTTTTCTGAGCAGTGATTCAGGCAGGACATTGGACCAACACATTTCAAGAAGAAACAGATAAAAAACAGTTAATGCAAGGCTAAGCAGAGGCAATCACTATTTTACTAGTGTTATCAAGACAGAATGTAAGATTGTTAATCCAACTAGGTTTTATCGCATTTGATGACAATAATTTGCTTTCAAAAGACTTAATGGCCTGAAGTATTATGCTATTATCATGTCAATGCTGTATGAGGAAAGAGTGCTAGTTTGAGTGCTAGCAGCACCTTAGTTAGAAGACCATTATGTCATACGCTGTAGAAAATTATATAATGTTTTTACTTATAAGGGCATAAGAAGAAAGAACTTCAGTGCTGTCTTAACAGCCATTTCCAAATTCATGGTCTGTTGCATACTAACACTGAGTATTAGAGTGAATGGGAGAAGATTAGCTTTGAAATGGGAAAGAATGAGAATTTATTTTAGATTAAGAAGAAAGGCTGTAGCAAGACTGGAGGCAGGTTCTCTAGAACTTGCTGACATCTTTTATGAAGCACAACTTAGGATGCTTTTACTTTTTTAAAAAAATTGACTCTTTGGTTTATTAACTTTGCATTTCAATCAGAGGAATCTAGTTAACCATAGGATACACAGCATGATTTAGGCTAAAGATACAGATTTGTGCTTGTGAACCAGATCCTATAGTGCACACCCACATAATGCCAACAACAAAGAACTTTTACATGTGCAGAAACAGTGTGAGCTGCTGGCTGCCTTGCAGGGAACCACCACAGCTTTCACAAACCTAACTTTCTGTATTAGTCTCTGGGGACTTCAGTGGGGGATGTTGCTGGTATGGGCTTCCTTGTTAGGAAGGACTGCATGCAGGGTCAGGTGTGGCATTCCCAACAGTCAGAACAATAAAAGCAGCAGAAAGCAGCATATCCTATAATGAGACTCAAGTATGTGACCCACAGGGTGATGCTGACAGGGAGGGAGCCACTGTCCCCATAGCTCTGCTGATAGATTTGTTTCTGCTCACATAAGTACCTTGTCCTTATGCTACATTTTCTTCCCTCGGGTCACTGTGGTATCTGTTATGCAGCTCGGTATCAGGCATCTGGTGTCTGATTACAGCAATTATTTCAATTTCTATGGCTACTGCTAGATAGTTTCTGCCAGTGTTGAGTATTTATAGGAAGGATGCCAAGAGCTTAATCATCTCACATACATTTTGCAATATTGATTTTTATATAGACATAAAATCAACAGGAGTTTATTTAGATGCATGGGTTTTGTTCACTTCTAATGGTGACTTTTAAAATTCAGATAGAGAATTTTCTATATTTAATCTGGAATACTATCATCTCCTCAGTGGCTTCTTCCCACTATTGTCAGAGAGGTGGTTTGGAAAGCTTTCATACCATCTGATAACTCTTCCAATCTGTGAGGCTTCACGGCATCACCTTTCTATAAATACATATTCCCTGGGAATCTGTTGGGACAGGACTCAGGTGCTCCATCTCCTTCAATTATGTTTGATACAGCATGTTTGCTCTCTGCCTGCAGCAGCTGAGGTATCTGCAGGCCCACCTTCCCCTGAGACAGCTGACACGCTGAGGATGTTGCCTCAGGCTGCACATGGGCCTGACATGCAGGAATACAGCTACAAGTCCTCCAGTGCAGGTCCTTACCAGTGTGGTGGGGCTGCAGCACCACCTGAGGACACCCACTGTAGAGCCTGCTTGAAGAGATGGGTGTTAAAAACCTCCCACTGTGGGTGCACAGAGATGAACATCCAAATCAGCTAGCTCACAACGTATAATCTGCTCTCCTCATTCCTCTTGGTATGGGACTGGGCATTTCTCACAGCGCCCCGCTGGGCTCAGTTAACTCTTTCCATGTAACAGCATTCTCTGTATGTACACACCACATTTTATACACATGCTTTATACTTTTTAGCCTACGTATGAATATTCAGAATATCCTGATCTACCTTTCAATCTGATTTTGATGATTTTCAGTTAAGCCTGTAGCATGATGCATTTTAAGCGTAAATTATCTTGAAATAATAAGAGAATTAAAATGAATGAGGAAAAATATACTTCAATTATTTTTGTAGGCATCTTAAATCTCCTGTGATTGCATTTAGTTCAGAGAAAATAAGCTCTCTGCCTCCAATGTCAAGTAATTTGCCATACTAGAGTGATGGAAATATTCCCAAAGGAAGCTGCTGCTCTGGAAAAAGAAAACAGCATTAGACATTTAAAGCTTCAATGGTTAAAACGTTTACTTCATAAATATTAAAGCCCAGCCAAAGCTTCTAACTCTTCCACTCCTGTAAAGGATGGTGTTCAATCACAGTGGAGCAGAGAGGGTGTCAGTGAAGATGCTGGAAAGAATCGATGCTGTTCCCTAGCAACAGGGCTACGTGTCTGGGGTTCCTGCATCCACAGGGACCCTCCTGACCCACTAAATCAAGGCAGCAGTTTTGCCTCTGCTGCCTTTGTGCTTTCTTGGAACAAACATTTGCACTGCTCTTATTTCTCAGATCAACCCAGAGATAAGAGAAACAAGTATCAGTGGGGTGGGAGGAAGCTAATTATATTGCCTCTTTAAAAAGGCAGCTGTGTTGTCTGTCAGGATAATCCTTTAAAGAAAGGTAGCTTTATGAAGGGAAAGGAACCTGAAATGCACTGATATAATTATTGCTTTCTAATGACAAGTAATGGACCTGATGTTTTATTATAGAGCAATCTCAGTCCGTAGCCCTGGAGTGTACCTTCTGAGCAGAGGTGATATTAACTGTGTACACAGGGCTGCGTTATTGTTATGGAAAATGTAGGCTGTGTAAAGCATGCATGGCTTCTTTGTTTTGCCATTCTTTTAACACTGTTGAACTTTGTAAGTCAATTGTGGGTTGTAGCTTTAAAATAATTCAGTTTGCCATTATTAAAAAGCATTTTTAAGATTCTTTCATTCTACATGAGAAAACGTTGACTCAGTATGCATGTGCTTTTTTCTTCCCCTGTGCCACTCAGAGCCAATATGGAGTCCAAACAAATCTCAGATTCGGTTGTCTAACCAAAAAATACAACAGGACATGAGGAGCAGACAGATAAAAGTCAATTAATATTAAATCCAATGGTTTACTGAGGCAATATTTTCATCTGACAGTTGCAGAATAAAATAGAAAACGTGTGGTATCAGGATAAGAAGCACATTTTACTACTGTTATAGGAGTATGTGTTATGTATCAACCTTGATGATGCCAACAAATTTAATGTGATTTATTGACAAAATTTAACCTCATTTTCCTTTAAATGTAGTATCACGAGCATATGTCCTGTATATTTTCTCTCTCTCTCGGGTTTTTTTGTTTGTTTGTTTGTTTGTTTGTTTGTTTGTTTTCTTCTCTTTAAAGAAACCCCAAAACTCCCAGTGTTGTGTAAGACATTTGGGTGCTCTGTCTGAGCCCTGCATGATGTGGCTGGGCCCACCACTGACAGGTACTGGATTGCAAAAGGGGCCAATTTCAGCAGCAAGGCTTCTTGCCCCTAAACCTGTATTTTGAAATACCATGGGCTGTTTGTAAGCTGAGAGTCGTCCTTGTCCTCATCTTAGATTTTTCTTTATTACAAAATACACAGAAAATCCAAGAAGATACTGGAATAATTAACTGATTCCTCTGAGTGGTTATAAAGATCCTCTTAGGCCAACTGGTTTTAGTTGCCTTCACAGCATAGTTGTAATTAAAAGCATTCATATAGCTTAAAAGTTTTTAAGAATCTGGAGGAAAATATACCATCTGCTCTAGATATACCAAGAATTGAGTATTGCCTACCTCAGGACACATAATTAATAATTGCATGGGACTCTCTCCTATATTGAAAGAATTTCAGTGCAGTATGTTAAAAGCAGATAGACTGAAGGTTGTAGAAGCATTGTTGATGCTTTTTTTCTTGATTATCCCAATGCTATTTGACTTGTGTAAGTGTAACTCAGAGTCAAATTGAGCGCTCAGTCACAAAGTAAGAAAAATCTTTCCTCATCTGAGGGCTACGGCCACTAATTAATTTTAGAAGGCCATTAATTTTAGAAGGAAGTCTCAGGCCAGCAACCCTGTCAAGACAGTACATGAGGGCAAACAGCAGTAGAAATAAAGATGAAAATTCAATGAATCCCATATTTAATTTAAAAAATATTAGTATTATAATAGGCTGGACTAATTATACTACCTCATCTTTAATATTTTTTAAACCAGTAGTCAATATCCAAACTCCATCTGAGTAGTTTAGGGTAGATACACTTCATATTTATCATTTAACCGTGTCAACAATCAAGCCCTTCTGGTCTGAGAGACATGAAGGCCAAAGCAGTATTTCTCAATAACCTTCCTGTTTCCCTGACTCACTGCAGGACATGGCAGGGTTACATTAGTGTGAATCCCTGGATGACCATCATTCCACAGCAATTCCTCTCTGTCACCTGAGGAGCAGGGTTATACATTTTGGATCTTGTCTTCAGGAAGATTTTTGATACAGGACATACATGATCATACAATACATACATACATATAAAGAAATCCCATAAAGCTCTGGCCTGTCTCTATTCTGTGCAGGAAATAACTCTATAATGAGCCCTAAAAATATCCTAGAGGTAGCTACGTTTTTCCTTTCCCTGAGGAAATATTTGGCTTTGGTCAACTCTATACCTTAGCAAAGGGGCCTGTCAGAAGGAATGGATTTTATTAGAACCAATTGTTCACCAATATAATCACCACAAAGAAGTTCTGCCACCTACCATAGACAAAAACAGGCTTGGCATTGTTACATGAGGGGAAATGGCTGTCCCTCCACCTTCCATCAGCCTGGTGAAACGAAGGAAAGAAAACCAACTCTTTCCTCCATTGCAGCCGTGTCCCAGTCAGTTCTAGCTGGACACCCATACCCAACTATGGGTGTGGGCAATATCTGTGCTCAATACACAGGCAAGAGATATGACCCAAAATGGAAAGGGAAGCCATATTTATATAACTTTATCTGAAAAAAATAAATACCCCAGGACAGGGAAAATCACTTTTTTGACAAGCAAATGTCTTGACTGATCCACTGTGAAAGCCTCCCATGCCTCCAAAAATATACAGGAGTAATTGAACAATTTGGGCTCACTGAGGTGTGGAGGGCACAGCTAAGAAGTGCTGGCATAATTCTTCAGGGTTTGACAGCTCCTTGGGAAGAGTCTATTTTTTAGTAAGCTGCTCATTAATCAGGATTCTCTTTAACACTTAGGATAGTCCCCGGACCTTAATCAATTGTCTTTTCTCAGTAGAAAACTAGACAGTCTAGCAAAATGTAACATTGGTTCTCATAACAGCCCAACCCCTGGCACTGGGTTGTGTTTTATCGTATGTAAGACCCTTCCTGGGTGCTATATGCAGTCAAACTACAGATTTGATTCAGGATAGCAAGCAGTTAATAGTGAATACAACATTATGGACTGCCTATTTAGACAAAATAATTTATCAAAATTAATCAATGGGAAGAGGAAGACATCTTGGAGGCATCTTCCAAAGGCTTCCAAAGCCACACCGTGTGGCTGGGATGGGGACATGGCAGTAGGGTCCTCTGTCAGACAGCACCTCCTGGGTGTCCCCTGGGAGCAGGTGGCCTCAGCCCTGCACATCAGCAGCAGCCCCACCTCTCTCTGACAGCTGAGCAGCGCAGGCCCTCGGAAATGCCCAAATGTCCTTTCTTTTACTGTTTAGGCTACTGCTCTGACAAGAACTGAAAGTTTATGAGAGCATATGGAAACAAACAACAGCAAAAAAAAGGGCAGGACTCAGTAACTCATCAATGGGAGTCCCTGTGGTGGTTGTATTTTATTTAATGACTTCTCATACAAAAACTATCCTTCCTGAAGCTACTTATCCTGAAGATATTAATCCTCCAAATCTTAAGGGGACCGTCTTTATAGAGAGGGCTGTAAAGTCTTTGAAATACATATGACTGTAATGGTAAAAACAAAGTGCTTCCAAAACTGTGGGTATATCCATGAGTAGTGGCAGCAGTTCTGGCTGTAGTTTGCTAGGTCTCACAAATTCTAATGATCTGGTAGTCCTAACTTTGCTGTCTTACTTTTTTTCCCCCCCACCTTTGTGACTGATTGAGAGAAAAAGCAGCTATTCTTTCATTTGAAAAATAGATTATTTTTTGTCTCTGTGGTATGAATAAAAATCCATGCTCCTAGTTCATTGTTTACCAATGATGGTTTGAATAATGGAAGTGTGAAATATTTGCTGCGAAAAGATATTTGGGACTGTTTGTTAAGCAGGACAGCCATGTGATATATTAATATATTACATAGGGGTCAAATGTGTTTAGATAGGTGATGAGAATGATTTAACTCTGGGGTATGAGCTGTGTTTCATCAAGGTATTTGTGGGTTTTTGCTGATTTGTCACCAAATAGTTTATAAGATACTCTAAAGTCACTATGTCCATAACCATGCTGTAAATGTGGAATTGAGGTACTTTCAAATGTACTGCAGATCAGGTCAGGGGAATAAGGTGTCTCAAACACAATATTGAATACATATGGGAAAATAAATAAAGTAAAATTTTGGGGCTAGGAAAGAGACTGTTGGAAAAAATGTTTCACAGGTTTATCCAAGGTGACACCTTGTTTGGATTGATGATGCTGATGGGTCCTTTCCAATTCAGAATGTCTAGTGATATTCCATGATTCTAGTGCCTTTAGAAGCAGTTGGAACTTTTGTTTTACGAGTCCAACGTTTTTCGCTATGCACAGAATAGCAAACTGCTGGCAATGATTTGCTTCAGAAAGGTGCTTAATAATAATAATAGTAATAATAATAATAATAATAATGATAACAACAACAACAACAACAACAACAACAACAACAACGACAATAACTTTACTTTCTATGTTTCTCCTGAACTCAGTGTATTGTTTCTACACTTCATTGCCATCATCAGAAATGCACCAGCAAGAGTGACAAAGATTAAGTAGGCACTGTAAGATCTCAGTTCATTCTGAGTTATCAGGATCTTTCTTTCTATGTCCCAATACTGCTGTTTCAGGCTTCTCAGTCAGATTCATTCCACTTCTTGCATATATTTATTTATTATTATCATATGTGTTATATATCCAGAGTTCTAAAACAGGAATTGTTTTCAGAGGTACTGCATAGAACAATGTTGAAGACTATAAAATTTTACTAATAAATATGGTAATAAGATGCTTCTAGTGCAAACCCCTACATATGACCTGAATTTACAATGCATGAGACCAAAACATGATTAATATCCTGCTGCTTTGCTATAATTCTACCATCATCTAGAAAAAGCAGTGCTGATAATATAGAAAAAGTGTTAAAGGACATTACTAATTTCACATGTGATCCAGTATTACCTTTCAAGAAGTATTCAGCACTTCAAAGAAAGACGTGTAAATGAAATCACAGATTGAGGCCAGTACTTTCCATGGTTAGGTCTTCCCCTATCAGTACCTATAAGAATTATTTCACACCTGTGCCCTGGAAGTGATAATTCAGACCTTTTGTCATTAGTCACGAATCAATAAATTAGGTAGTTGAAATAATGTTGGAATCTTATGACTGTGGTCCTTAAAAATACAGAAAAAAATGTCTCTTCATTTTCTTTTTCTTATGCTCTGAATGTGGTTAATGTTACTGTTGTTTCCAATGACTATCATCCTATATTCATCTGTACTCTTGATTCTGTGGCTTAAGTCCAATCCAAATGTGTGGATCCCTGCAGTGTGAAACTTCAGTGGGGGTGGAAACAGTGTCATAGAGCAAAGAATCCTGAAGTTTCTTAGTTTAAGAAATCCTGATCTGTTATAAAAAGTATACTATTTTTCTCCCATCTATTTTGCAATCAGCTAACATGCATTCCTCATACAGTTACATGGACTGACTTAGTGATTTCACATCACAAAACTTAAATAAATTTGTTATTTTAATTCCAGTAGCTTCTAGAGACATTAACTGAGGAGTGGTAATTTAAAATATTGGACTTTTTTTTCTAAGAGATGTATCCCCACCATTCTTAAAGACCTCATATACAAGATCTTATACAGCTTAGTTACTCTTTGCCTCAGTACTCGTTGTTGCAGGGTCACATCACAGGCTGAAACATACAAAGGAGAAGGTTATTATTTTAATTATTATTGTCTCTTTTTTGCAGAGTGCTTCCTGGGTTTGCCCAAACCTCAAGGAACTTTGTGGCAGAACCAAACCTGTGGATTAAGCAGAGTAATTTTCATAACTTCCTTCACGGCTTTTGATGGAAAATTGAGTTACCTACAGAAAAAAAAAAAAAATTGGAGGGGGGCAGATACACAAATGTGTAAAGTAATCTTAGCAAAAATTTTTTTCTAGTGATGACAATGTGTAGATTTGTTTTCATAAGTGACTTGCAGTGATGGAAGTCAACCACATGGACTTTTGCAACACTTTAAACTGCAAACTGAGAAAAAAATGGTGAGTCAGCATGTATAGGATCTTGACCTTCCTTGTGTCTATTTTTAAGTGACCTAAATCACAGTGAGTATTGTCTTCTTTCTCATGGAATAGTTCAGTGAGGCTTTAGCAAAGTTCTCACAAAGATTTTTTCAGTAGGATAAGTGAACACACATTTCATGCTTTGGTATTCATGCAAATTCCCTGAGAACTCAGACTAGCAAAGTTCAGTATTTTACACCACTGTCAGTCCAAAAGAACATCTTCTCCTGTGCGGGTGACATTAAAAATAGATATGAATGATACTAAAAATGGAGTGAAAAAAACCCAAAAAACCCAGTAGAAATGTGGTTTCCCTATTGACTTTTCAATTTCAACTATTTATATTTAATGTTTTTCCCTTGTACAGGATACAACAAAAAGGTGTAAGTTCAGGAGTGCATTTCCATCCCTACTATAGAAGTTAATTAAAAAGGAGACAGTATCAGTTAATTAAAAAAAATATTTTTATTTGAAATGTATTATATTCTAAATTGCAAATAAATGCTATTTAGAACTACTTGTATACTCATCACTTTTTTCTTCCTCATAATGAGGCTCATAGCTACCTCTAGTTTTTCATAGGAATGGCTGCAGAAATAGGGATAGCTAGATAGTTTAATGCCTTATTTTAAAAGTGCTACTAGGATTAATTGCCATCAGTGCAATGCCATCTGTCATTGTCCCACAACAACATGTAAGCATCCAATTAGCAAATTCAGGATGCAGTTTAATTAATCAAATGCAATGTTTCAAATTTAAGACTCCTTATTTCTCTATTCACTTCAATAACCCCTTGTTTCATTTAATATGGTCTCATCTCAGCCCTCTTTTTTCTTCTCTTTGTATTACCTTCAGCTTGCATCTTATAGATGCAATTAGAAAATATTTTTTCACTTTTTTATGTTTTCCTATCATTTATACAAAGATCTATTTTAGAAATACAGTAAGTAGTCTTTTTATTCAAAGTACAACCTACGTGAAAAGATTAATTATGTTTTTGACCTTAACATTTGAAAAATCAAAGTATTTTTGGTTATAGCTGCCTAGGCTTTATTCATGTTCAGCTTAAAATGTCAACAAATTTCATTAAGCACAGCAACAACCTTCATTCATTATCTTTATTCCTCTAAAGAAAGAATCTGGTAGAATCCTATGTACATTTGTGATTTGGTGAAAGACTATGACATTGCGTTGAAAGAGAACATTGAGGAAATGGGTTTCTAAGCTTGGATTATTCTGTAGTAGGAGGCAGTTTTTTCATCAAATTGTATTAATAACTTCACTGATAAATGAGTTTTACTCCTATAACACTGCCTGCCATGATGTGATAGGATATTTCCAAAATACGTATTACTCCTGGCGGTGATAGCAGAAAGGCTAAACTGCCTTGACTATTTGATCCTGCAGGAATGATTTTGTAGCTTCTCCTTTTTCTCAGACAGTCAGCAGTAGATACTAATTCCATCTCATAATTTTATTCTGTTGCTGTCAAAATAATCACAGTGGAAAACAATTCTTTCTGAAGATGCTTTGTAGGAAAAAAAAATGGCATTTTGCATTCTAAAATGTTTGTATTGAGTGGACTGGTCCTAGCATATTCTGAGGGAATAAATGGTTATTGCAGTACTGAGGAAGATGTCTGGTCCCCAAAGCAGGAAGATATATTTTTGGATGTTATAGTGACAGTTTTACATTTTAATATTTTTTTACATTGACCACTAGCCTGCTTTTTCATCATTTGTTTAAAGATAATTCCAGAAACACATTTTAAAAAATGATCAGAAAAACGAGTGATTAAAACAACCTTTTGATACTTGCAGCCATCATTCATTACTAATCATCTATCATTCCTAGAATTTATGTAGCTGTATTAACACCCAGAACGGAACAGGGGTTGTTTGGATTGTATCCTGGAATTAGGGCAATTGAGAAAAAAGTCTTTCTGCAATTATTTTGACCTCTTCTTAATCTGTGCTAATTGCTGGGTCAATATTCTGGGGAAAAGAGTAATAATGAAACCCACATTTAAAATGATGCTGAAGTGGTTTCATACATAAACCCTGAATGCTAGCACTCTGTGATCAGTGACTATAACCCCTAAATCTCATTTCCACCCTCTTTCACATATACATGTTCTTTTATCCTTTTAGTGACGGTGTGTGAGTGGCAATAAAATTACAGGCTATTTTGCACAGCAGAGTGCTTAAGATACCAGACCAGAGTGATGAATGTCTATAGGGAGAGCTAGCTTAAATTGTGGTCAATACTATGGATCAGACCAGTTAAAAAAGTACCTTTAAGAAATACAATTAGTTATTAAGCAAAACTTAATTGCACTTCTGCTTCTTCCCTGGTGTCTCAGAGCATGTTTTTCCAGAAGAGTCATACCTTCTATATCTTGCCATGCCACCCAACTTCTGCATAAAATGTTCCCTAAGTTTCAGCCCTTGACCCTCAGCTGTTTTACCTTTGGGATGAAACACACAGATCTCATCTTCAAAAATATGATATCAAGATAAGATATCATTATGTGATTTAAAGATATGATAACATGACATCACACTGTTGGGGGTTGGGTTTGTTCCTTCTTTCTCTGGGGAATTTTTTCCCCACGGGTTGCCAAGGGGACCGGGTGTTGGATACTTGAGAGTGCTTGGCTGAAACAAAGAGATGGACAAAAGGTGGAAGGGGGAGATAACGCAGGTAAAAGACACAGCTTGAGGCAGCTGCGTGCTTTTCTGCTTCCGGCGTTCGGGAGACGCGTGTCGGCCGCTCCTCGAGGATCTCAGCCGCCACAAAGCACGCCGAGCAGAAGCTGGGCCGCTTTTCTGCCTCGCCTTCGGCTCCTTCGGCGCTGCTCCTCTTGCTGCAGCGTGACCCTGCACCCCCTGCGCTGCCGGGACATCCTGCCCCTGCCTGCCGGGACACCCTGCCATCCCAGCTACCAGCCCGGGACTTTTCCACTGTTCCAGCTTGGTGCTCTGAGGATCCTGCAGGGACACCGAAACCAAACTGCCCTGGGTTTTGTGAAACAAAGCCCTCAAAGTTCTTGGTACTGTTGTCGTTTGTCATTAATGCTGTAGTTGTTTGGTGGGGGGGGAGGTTTTTTTTTGTGTTTGTTTACTTTGTATTACATACTAGTAAAGAACTGCTATTCCTATTTCCCAAATCTTTGCCAAAGAGCCTCTGATTGTAATTTTACCTAGCAGATACCTGTCTTCCTAAACCAAGACAGATTTTGGCGCCCAAGTGTGGGGTTTGAGGGCACTGAGAAAAGAAAAGGGAAGAGAAATAGCAGTTCTTAACTAACCTAGTACTTTCTTTTGTGTGCGTTGGATATAAAAACCTCATTAGGCTGCATCATGTGGTCTAACTTAGCCTGGTTTGGGTGGCATGTGGTTGTGGCTGTATTCCTTCCATTTGCAGGCCCTTATCTAAACATGGGCCCTATAACTAAGGCTACTGTGACTGTCATCCAGTTTATTTTATGGCTTAATAAGGTGAAGAACTCATGGATTTTTAAATTCCTCTGGAAGGCCGGCACATGGATTCAGGGCTATCGTACACTAACTGTGTGTTTTTGGAGTTACTTTAACAATGGTACCTACTGTGAGGAAATGACACCGGGGGAAGTTTCTTTTTCCCAACCCTTTACCCATCTCTTTGGGTCTGCCCCACCAGTTTTTGAAGGGTTTAAATCCTCTCTGAATGCTAATGATATCATACAATGGCTGGTGCTGCTAATATGCGTATTCTGTTTAGCATTCAGAGATAAGGGAAGATTGACCTGGATAACCACCCTGATACCTACCCCACAGAATAGGGATGATACCCCAGAGCCTGACTCTGCCCCACAGCCTGCCTCAGAAAAGACCCACCCGGATTGGGTTGATGTTCTGGTAAAAGAGATACATGAGATGGGCCAGATGCTGAGGGAGTACATTTCCCCAGCTCATGAAAAACCCTCCCCCTGCCCCAAGAAGGCAGAGACTGATGGTGCAGCAGTGGAACCCACAGATGTTACAACTGTCCAGGTTCCAGCTGAACCACAAGGGCAGCCACAGCCAGCAGCAGTCGCCCCTGTGGAAACAAGGAAGTGTAAAGTGAAATCGTCAGATCCTGATATTAAGGGTAAGAAAGGAGGGTCCTCACAGCCCACAGAAGAGCCACAGGTTGAGATCATCACTGAGTCCCTGACATATGAAAGTCTACGTAATCTGCAAAAAGATATTGCACGACGAGGACGTGAGGCTTATACAGCCTGGCTACTTCGAGTCTGGGACCTTATGGGTACAGGTGTGCAACTGGATAGTGCTGAAGCAAGGAATTTGGGACCCTTGACCCAGGACTCAGGTATAAATCAGGTATTTGTAAGAGAGCAAAGGCCCCTTCCCCTTTGGGAACGACTTCTAATGAGTGTGAGAGAGAGATTTGTCCACAGAGACAGAATGCAAGAGCACAACAATAGAATGCGATGGAAGACCCTTGAGGAAGGAATCCAACAGTTGAGAGAAGTGGCAGTATTGGAAGTACTTTTTGGGAGGACCGGACAGCATGATAATGACCCCGACAAGGTTAAATGCACAGGGCACATGTTGTGGAATCTGGCAACTCATGGACCATCCCAATACGCCACATTCATCGCAACAATTAATGCCGAGGATAACCGAGAGACAGTGGGTTCTGTTGCCAACAAGCTCAGAAATTATGAAAGTATGATCAGTGGCCCAATGCAGGCTCATGTCTCTGCGGTGGTGAAGGAACTCAAAGAGGAGATAAAGGAGGTGAGAGAGGAGATGAGAAGGAACAGTTCCCATGTAGCACCGGTGCGAGTCACAGGCCCCAGAATCAGAGCCCAACATCCCCCAGCAAGAGAGAGAGGGTACACCCCTCGAGCTGACCTGTGGTTTTATCTGCGGGACCATGGGGAGGACATGGGAGCGTGGCATGGGAAACCTACTTCTGTCCTGGCAGCACGGGTACGTGAGCTCAAGGAGAGAAACGCTAACAGAGGGAGTTCCACTAGAATGAAGGTAGCCTCAGCCTCCCATGAGCAAGCTGCCAGGTATTACGGAGGTGGGAATGCTGTGTCAGATTCCCTCAAAGGAACCTCTACCATGTATGTCCAAGAAGGGAATAATAACCAGTGCTAGAGGGGCCCTGCCTCTAGCCAGGAAGAGGCACGGGAAAATCGGGTTTTTTGGACTGTGTGGATTCGATGGCCTGGCACATCAGAGCCACAAAAATATGAAGCTTTAGTAGATACTGGGTCGCAGTGTACTCTAATGCCATCAGGACATGTGGGGGCAGAACCGATTTCCATTGCCGGGGTGACGGGGGGATCACAGGAACTGACTCTGGTTGAAGCCGAGGTGAGCCTGACCGGGAAGGAGTGGCAGAAACTTCCGATTGTGACCGGCCCAGAGGCTCCATGTATTCTGGGCATAGACTTCCTCAGGAATGGATATTATAAAGACCCTAAAGGACTCAGATGGGCTTTTGGAATAGCTGCTGTGGAGACAGAGAACATTAAGCAGTTGAACACCTTGCCGGGACTATCAGAGAACCCATCTGCAGTGGGACTCCTGAAGGTAGAAGAACAACAAGTACCTGTTGCCACCTCGACAGTGCACCGTCGGCAGTATCGGACAAATCGGGACGCCGTGATCCCCATCCACAAGATGATCCGTGAGCTGGAGAGCCAAGGGGTGGTCAGCAAAACCCACTCACCCTTCAACAGCCCCATCTGGCCTGTGCGCAAGTCTGATGGAGAATGGAGACTGACTGTGGACTATCGTGCATTGAATGAAGTGACTCCACCGCTGAGCGCTGCTGTGCCGGACATGCTGGAACTTCAGTACGAGCTGGAGTCCAAGGCAGCGAGGTGGTATGCCACTATTGACATTGCCAATGCATTTTTCTCCATTCCTCTGGCTGCAGAATGCAGGCCTCAGTTTGCTTTCACCTGGAGGGGCGTGCAGTACACCTGGAACCGGCTGCCCCAGGGGTGGAAACACAGCCCCACCATCTGCCATGGGCTGATCCAGGCTGCACTGGAGAAAGGTGAGGCTCCGGAACATCTACAGTACATTGATGACATCATTGTGTGGGGAAAGACTGCAGCTGAAGTGTTCGAGAAAGGAGAGAGGATCATCCAGATTTTGCTGAAAGCCGGGTTTGCCATCAAGAAGAGCAAAGTCAAGGGACCTGCCAGAGAGATCCAGTTCCTGGGAGTAAAGTGGCAAGATGGACGGCGGCAGATCCCCACTGAGGTCATTGATAAGATCACAGCAATGTCTCCACCGACCAGCAAAAAGGAAACACAAGCTTTCCTAGGAGCCATAGGTTTTTGGAGGATGCACATTCCTGAGTACAGTCAGATTGTGAGCCCTCTCTACCTGGTTACCCGCAAGAAAAACAATTTCCACTGGGGCCCTGAACAGCAACAAGCCTTTGCCCAGATCAAGCAGGAGATTGCTCATGCAGTAGCCCTTGGCCCAGTCAGGACGGGACCAGATGTGAAGAATGTGCTTTATTCTGCAGCCGGGAACAACGGTTTGTCCTGGAGCCTTTGGCAGAAGGTGCCAGGGGAGACCCGAGGCCGACCACTGGGATTCTGGAGTCGAAGTTACAGAGGATCTGAAGCCAACTACACTCCCACAGAGAAGGAGATCTTGGCCGCCTATGAAGGAGTTCAAGCCGCCTCAGAAGTGATTGGCACAGAAGCACAACTCCTCTTGGCACCCCGACTACCAGTGCTGGGGTGGATGTTTAAAGGAAAGGCTCCCTCCACGCACCATGCCACCGATGCCACATGGAGCAAATGGACTGCCCTCATCACACAGCGTGCCCGTATTGGAAACCCAAATCGCCCTGGGATTTTGGAGATAATTACAAACTGGCCGGAAGGAGAAAACTTCGGTTTCACGGACGAAGAGGAGCAAGTGACACGAGCTGAAGAAGCTCCTCCATACAACCAACTGCCAGCAGAAGAAACACACTACGCTCTTTTCACTGATGGTTCCTGTCGCATCGTGGGAATGAACCGTAAGTGGAAAGCAGCCGTATGGAGCCCCACACGACAGGTTGCAGAAGCCACTGAAGGAGACGGGGGATCAAGTCAGCTTGCTGAACTCAAAGCTGTTCAATTAGCCCTTGACATTGCTGAAAGAGAGAAGTGGCCAAAGCTCTACCTCTACACTGATTCGTGGATGGTAGCCAATGCTCTGTGGGGCTGACTGGAAAGGTGGAAAAAGGCCAACTGGCAGCGTAGAGGAAAACCAATCTGGGCTGCTGATGAATGGAAGGACGTTGCCACTCGTGTAGAGAAGCTGCCTGTGAAAGTCCGCCATGTAGATGCCCATGTTCCCAAGAGTCGGGCTAATGAGGAACACCAAAACAACAAGCAGGTAGATCAGGCTGCCAAGATAGAAGTGTCAAAGATAGATTTAGATTGGCAACACAAGGGAGAGTTGTTCCTAGCTCGATGGGCCCATGATGCCTCGGGTCATCAGGGCAGAGATGCCACCTATAAGTGGGCCCGAGACCGAGGGGTGGATTTAACCATGGACAGTATTTCTCAGGTTATCCATGACTGTGAGACATGTGCTGCAATCAAGCAAGCCAAGCGGGTGAAGCCCTTATGGTATGGTGGGCGGTGGTCCAAATATAAATATGGGGAAGCCTGGCAGATTGACTACATCACCCTTCCCCAAACCCGCCAGGGCAAGCGTTATGTGCTAACCATAGTGGAAGCCACCACTGGATGGTTGGAGACCTACCCTGTGCCTCATGCTACTGCCCGGAACACCATCCTGGGCCTGGAAAAACAAGTCCTGTGGAGACATGGCACCCCTGAGAGAATCGAGTCGGACAATGGGACTCATTTCAAGAATAGTCTTATAAGCACCTGGGCTAGAGAACATGGCATTGAGTGGGTGTACCATATTCCTTATCATGCACCAGCGGCCGGGAAAGTTGAACGGTGCAATGGCCTGCTTAAAACTACCTTGAAAGCACTGGGTGGGGGAACCTTTAAGAATTGGGATACTAATTTAGCAAAGGCCACCTGGTTGGTGAACACTCGAGGTTCCACCAACCGAGCAGGTCCTGCCCAATCTGAGCCCTTGCAAAAGACAGACGGAGATAAGGTTCCAGTGGTACACATGAGAGGTATGCTGGGAAAAACTGTTTGGATTAATCCTGCCTCCAGCAAAGACAATCCCATCCGTGGGGTTGTCTTCGCTCAGGGACCAGGTTGCACCTGGTGGGTGATGCAAAAGGATGGAGAGACCCGATGCATATCTCAAGGGGACCTTGTTTTGGGGTGAACTACCCATGACAATGTGGCTGCATCCATATTTGCATATATATATATGTATTTTTAATAGTTAAAACTCAATGTAATATGTTTGTATGGGAAAAAAATTCGGGGTGGATAATGTTGGGGGTTGGGTTTGTTCCTTCTTTCTCTGGGGAATTTTTTCCCCACAGGTTGCCAAGGGGACCAGGTGTTGGATACTTAAGAGTGCTTGGCTGAAACAAAGAGATGGACAAAAGGTGGTAGGGGGAGATAACGCAGGTAAAAGACACAGCTTGAGGCAGCTGCGTGCTTTTCTGCTTCCGGCGTTCGGGAGACGCGTGTCGGCCGCTCCTCGAGGATCTCAGCCGCCGCAAAGCACGCCAAGCAGAAGCTGGGCCGCTTTTCTGCCTCGCCTTCGGCTCCTTCGGCGCTGCTCCTCTTGCTGCAGCGTGACCCTGCACCCCCTGCGCTGCCGGGACATCCTGCCCCTGCCTGCCGGGACACCCTGCCATCCCAGCTACCAGCCCGGGACTTTTCCACTGTTCCAGCTTGGTGCTCTGAGGATCCTGCAGGGACACCGAAACCAAACTGCCCTGGGTTTTGTGAAACAAAGCCCTCAAAGTTCTTGGTACTGTTGTCGTTTGTCATTAATGCTGTAGTTGTTTGGTGGGGGGGGAGTTTTTTTTTTGTGTTTGTTTGCTTTGTATTACATACTAGTAAAGAACTGCTATTCCTATTTCCCAAATCTTTGCCAAAGAGCCTCTGATTGTAATTTTACCTAGCAGATACCTGTATTCCTAAACCAAGACACACACCTTCAAAGATTCCTTAACCTTTGGCTATAAATTACTTATTTTTCCTGTGTTATTGAAACACTTCTTCCAGCGAGTGCACATGAAAAGTAGGAGTGGCAGGAGGATGGCAAGTTCAGGCCTTGAAAATGCTCTGCTATTTACCAACACAGAAAAAAATGAATACACTCTATACTTGCAAACACAGAAACACGTAAGGGTTTGTACTGTTTTGCCTCTTCAGCATTTTCTCACAAGTTTAAAAATAGGTATAAGCTATTGGTGCATGCTCTAGGCTGGTATTCACACTTTCATCACCGACCTTTCCCCTCTGCCCTCTTCACCATTAAGAAGGGTCTGTGTATCAGCTTTCTCAGAAGATTTTGTATTCATTCATCACTGCAAAAATGCAGTTCCTCAGATGTCTGATACTTCTCACAAGATTAACTATAGAAATTTTAAAGGTCTTGTTTTAAGTGGGAAAGGAAATTTGCCAAAAAAGATAAGCTATCCAAGCAATGCAAAGACCTTGATATACAAAGCAATGTGATCATGGAGAGGGACATGCAGATGGAGCTGTGATCCTATAGGACCTGTCTTACTGAGGGCTGTGAAGCAATTCTTGTGCTTGTGAAGATCTTTGCCACATTGACAAAGCATGTGGTCTGTCAATGTGACATTACTGATGTTTTTATGTCAAATCACCATGGCTCCACATGCATCCCTGGAGCCCCCATAACCCACACAAGACACCAGCATGGAGGACTCTAGGCAAGACCATATATTTCATTTTTCCCTGGAGCTGTGAGAGATGTGAAAGATATGATGTGGGTGCCATCCCCCGACACCCTTTACAAGCTGTCATCCCACCCAGTGCCTCTTGGAAACTCAGTCTGGTGGACTTTAACCAGGGGAGTTTAGAGACTGGATTTTGGTTGAGGTGCACCCTGGGTATCCTACCCAGCCCTGGTGGGATTTTCAGCTGTGAAGATTGGGCATCACAGGAAATATGAGGGGAAGACATTTGAGTGGCAGCATTAATAAACCAGGGGAGTTCTGGATTCGTGTTCCTCTTTGTGCTTGAAAAGGTCACATCACTGTGATGCAAAGAGGATAGAGGGCAAGCAGAGCAAGCACAATACCTCATGCTGCTTGCTCTGGTGGAAAGACTAACAGCTCACACAGTCCCCTTCAACAATCAATACTGTTCACATTATTCACCAGCTCAAGAAATGGGAGCTGTGTATAGGCAGGCACAGACCACCCTTGGCCAGTCCAGCATGGGCCAGGGGCTCCTCCTCCTCTGTGGAGAGGCGGGACACTCCACCACACTTCCCCAAGGATGAACTCTTGCATTGCACTACAGGCAGAACACAGTGCACTTCCCTGGGCTCAGCAAAGTCACAAAATAGAGATTTAAACCCAGCATTTTTGGATGCCTAGGAATTAAAAGTATGTATAAAGTCTGTTAAAAATCAGATGTCTTGTGTTTGTCAGGGGATCCCTTTCCCATATAATATTTGCCAATATTCTTAGTATTTTTCCCTTCCTTATAGACCAAGACTGACCCTACTTTGCTTCTGAGGACTGATAAAACATTGTAAAGCAACATGTTTGGGTGTAGAGTTGAGTTTTATTTGGCAGACATGAGAGAGAAGTAAAAAAAGTGATATCTGTTTTCCTCAGAGAAACCACATAAATTCCTCTGCCAAAATAAAATCAAAAGTTTTGGCAACACCTGATTATTTTAACTCTGTATTCATATAATACTGCATATAAATATAAATATTTAATAGGGAAATTTGACACAGAGATGCTGGTGATCCTCCTGCCCTTTATAAATGGTAAAAACCGGAACATATCCAGCAAACCTAATGATGCTAGAAGAGATGAAACCCATGCATAAATTTAGTGTAAAGGCTTATGAGGAGGTAGATAACATTAAACCATAGCTGTAGTAGCTGGTCATAACTTTCTTCTCTGTGACATGGCACTACGCTTCACTGATCATATAGAGGTCAACATAGAATTTTTTGATAGCAAGTCATAACATTTATGAAAAATTTGCATATATATATCTGCTATTGTGTATCTATGAGGAAGAAATAAAACACTAAATTGTTGACTATCACCAGCAGAACACCAGCTTAATCTTTGAAGTATCGGTTAATAATTAGAATTTTAGCATTTCTTATTTAACAGTTTTTTGACTCATATCAATTTTTACATGAGGTTCAGAAAAGTACAGTGTTCAATGTTTGCCAACAACTTGCATGACTCAATTTTTATGTCAGTTTTGTAATCGCTGCACTGAAGTAAGATTGGAGTTGTATATACCTATTTACCTGTTACTGTCAATGCAAGGGTAAATTTGTCATAATGTTTGCTCTGCTGTTGGGCAATAATCTGCTGATTTCCCTTACAGATTGAAGAACCAGGTTTGTTTCGGTGACACGTCTGCTGGAGAGAGAATGCGAAGTCTGGTTTGTGTCCAGCCCACTGAAGGTAATTTAATTTTTTCCATGCAAAAAAACAGTGCTTTTGGAAATCACCAATGTTTAGAGGTGGTGGCTAGCTATGCTTGGTTATCTGGTCTGTGATGGATGTTTAATAAATTCCATGATGAAAGGCAGAACTGAAAGCTTATTAGAAAACAATCAGAAAAAACCTGTAACACTCAATGAACAGCACAAGACCTCATGGAGGGGGCAAGCTCCTTTCACTAGCAAGCTGAATGTGAATTTGAAATAGAAAAGCAGCTGGTGATCTGTGGCTATAATCAGTGCTTACTCCATAATTCTTTAAAAAATACTGCATCAACAGAGAGAGGTCAGGATAATGATACTGAAAATGTTGGCATTGTTCATCCTGGAGAAGAGAAAGATCCATAGAGACCTTTCAGCAGCCTTCCAGTACGAAAAGGAGCCTACAAGAAAGAAGGACAGGGACTTTTTACAAGGGCATACAGTCCCTACAGAACAAGGGCAAGTGGCCTTAAGCTGAAAGATTTTGGGTTTAGGTTAGACATTAGAAAGACATTTTTTACTATGAGGGTGCTGAGAAAGGAACAGGCTGCCCAGAGAGGTTATGGACACCCCATCCCTGGAAGTGTTCATGGCCAGGTTGGAGGGGGTTTTGGGCAACCTGGTCTAGTGGAAGATGCCCCTGCTTACTGTAGGGTGGGTGAAACTAGATGATTTTTAAGGTCCCTTCCAACCCCAACAATTCTGTGATTCTATATTCTATTATTGTATGATTCTGTATACTTATCCCTTTAGCCTGCAGATTTTCTACTTTTCTACTGCCAGCAGAACACAAAGAAACATATATTTCACTCATGTTTTCCATAGCCAGCTTAGGGGAATATGGATTCACCATGTCATAACAACATTTATTTCAGTTCATGTCAGGAAGAGGCGCATCTAATCTCAAGACCCTCTAAAGTGAATTTATTGACTGCAACACAGTCCACATCAGAACATCATTTTATCCCTTTTTCTCCTCTTCCTCCTGATGTGTGCACTGTGTACCTATCAGCCTTATTTAGGTTTTTTTGTTGTTGTTGTTCTTTCTCTGGTCTTCCTTTCTCTCTCTACTTCCTTTTATCCTTGCATAACTAACTTGCAGTGTGCATCAGTTTTCTTTGCATTCAGAACCAGTTATCCATTCACAAAACACTGAAGTTGAAGAGCAGAGAAACACAATTATGGTAGGACAATATCCTGCCTTGGAGAGGCTTCAGAACAAGCTCTCATGTGTAATGAATCAATATACAGTTGTCATGGCAACCTTCAGGGATCACATTTGACCTTGCTACCATGGAATCCTTCCTTTAAGAAACAGGCAAACAAGAGTGTTTGCTGCATGAGCCTTCTTACTCCTGATCAAACCTGAACATCAAGTTCTGAACAGCCGTGCAGCACCTGAGGTGCCACTAGTATAAGAAAAAAATAATGTATTTAATTGTGGCTCTGTGTTTGATGTTTTTTTGTGGTCACAAGTATGGAAACAAATTGGAATTCTAAGCATCTCGGGATCAGATTCTGCCTGTATAGAATGAGTTGCAGAAAAAAAAAAAATCAGAGGATCACGTTGTCTTTCTGTGAGTCGATTGTGTTTTGCCATACTGTCTTGAATCATGGCTTTGGGAGGATGGATTTGCAAATGTAGTGAATGTGCATCATGGCTAATCTTGGGCTCTAGGATCTCTTGTGTCTGTGAAATACTGAACTGTTGTCAACTACTTTATTTCTGCCTTGCAACAGTTAAGAATATACTTCAAAATATGCTAAAAGCAAAAAAACTAAGAGTTTGTGGGGAGTAACTGTGGAATTTCCATTGATCTTGGAGACTAATCATTGCCTCCACTGAAGCTTTGAGGTTAAAGGGGAGCATATAAGTGTAAGCTGCTCAAATGGCAAAATGCCTTTTGCCTTCTTGTTTTGTGGTACTCACCATATGCTGGCAATTCAGATCCTTCTTGTTTTAATAATGCATCTCTTGATATACAGCTACATATTATTTCCTGACTGTTGATTTTTACAAACTTTCTTTTTTGAATTACCGACACAAGGCATATTACAGTTTCATTCTCTTAAAACTGTGCTGTTTGAACACATAAAAAGATAAAAGCTTGTATTATGCCTAGGGACACTTTAGAACACCATCTAATAAAAATCTTTAATATGTAGTTCTTGCTCTTTGGGAAGGTTTATGTACAGTAGCTTTGTGTTCTGTTCCCTGGTGAGTCTTTGTATGAAACTATATCTGACCTCAATATCAAGCAGATCAAATTGTTTGGGTTTCTTATTCCCTCCAATTTTAGGTTTGGGTGGGTTTTTTTGGTTTTTTGTTTGTTTGGGTTTTTTTCCCTGAAAGAATTGTAAAACACAGAAAAATGGAATCACTGCCTCTCAGCTGAGGAGAAATGTTCATAGTAAGAAACCAGGTAGTTTGCTGAAGTGTGTCAATGGATTTTCAAGTGACAGGAGCTAGGAGGTGATGGAATGTGTGTAAGTTAATACATGTGCATCTTTCTCTGTGCTCACTTTTTCTAGGTTTATCTTCTGATTGGCCTTTACATAATTAACTTTACATTTTTTTGCTTTTGGAAAACCTTTCCTTATAATGTGGTTACTTTACAAGACAAGAAAAAATATAAGTAGGGGAAATATTTGATTTCTAATTGAATTTACATTTCTGAATGATTTGAATTTTGCAAAACGTGTTCCTTTAGGAATAGGGTGCTGTGTGTTAAATTCGCCTAAGATCTACAGCCTCTCTGTTATCATCTGCATTCTCTTTTGAAAAGAGAAAACTCCATTTGAAAAAAAATTTATAGATATGAGAAAAATCTTCATGATCTTTTTAAGCCCTTTTGAGTGCACTCATTCTATCAAGTTTTCCACTTGTTCTAAACCATTTGCATTTCTTTAGAGTCCATTTATGTTTGGATAATGGTGTACTCTTAAGAGTAATCCATGTGTGATTTACTTTGTGTGCCACTGGAAAAAATGCAAACCCAGGCAATGAATGGTACAGTAAAAACCATTTTCTCTAAAAAATTAGATAAATAATTTGTAAAAATTGCATGTCATTATAGAAACAAAATCTGGCTATTATATGCAAGGCGTTTAGATCTGTTTAACTTAAAACTGAATTTTTTGCTTCTTTCACGGTTTTATTCTGCAGGCAGTTCATTTCAGATTTGACACTTTCCCACAGTTTTTGGTATTAAATAGTGTCTCGCTACTGTGTTATATTTTATTGCCGTGTTTTATTTTCCAGTTCTCACCCTTTTGTTCTATATTTTTGATTAAAATAACATGTGTGATATGGCTATAGTTAGTGTGTATGACCTTTCATATAACTATACTCTTTCTATATATTAGTCCGGTTGGCAAGAAGTTAATATCTTCAACCTGTGTTTTATGCCAGACTGCTCAGCTCTGTGAGGAACTAGCAAAGCTGGGACAGGATGGGGCCAGGGTGATGAGCTCCTGCAGGCATGGAGGCTCCTAATGTTAGTACATCACCCTGGTATCAGATAGGTTTGAAAAAATCTTCTTCATTCAGTATTTTTAACACACCCAAAGAAAGATAGAAAAAAGATGTGCAGAAGGCAGCATGAACTTGCAGAGTTCTATAAAAATCTCTGACAGGATCTCGCATCTTTCTGTTAGTTAATATGAACTCATAAAGCTGATTTTGCCAGTATGCTGAGAGTCTTTAAGATGGCAACTCTGCTCCATTCAGCAAGGCTTGCTGCAAAAAACCTGATGTTTACCAAAGCTTGCTCTCACTGTTGGTAGAAACTTGCCAAGAGGCTTCTGCATCAAGGGCAGGTCTGACTAGACAGAAGCAAATATTCTTAATGATGGTGGTGATTTTGAAGGGCCAAACAGAGGAACTCTAGGGGTCCCTTTCAGCTGAAAGTGTTCTAGGATATATTTTTTTTTCTTATGTAAATAGAATAAATCCCTTCCCTTTCTGTTTTAGTGCTAAGAAGCTTCTTGGTACACTGCTTTGTGGTACAAAGCAGTATATATCTGCTGCTTAAGCTTCCATTTGCTAAACCATTAATACTTGGCTTTCATTCATTTTTCTTTCTTTGATATCAGAATTACCAAATAACTCCTCAATACATATTCCCTACCAGGCAAAACTGCTGCATTAGAAACATCTGCAAGGCTCCATTCATCAGACTTTCAAACTCTGTACTACTGAGAGGGGTTATTTAGCACTTTATGAACCTATTCAGTTGTAATCCTTCATAACCTGCCTTTTCTTACTCCTTGTCTATAGGCTTTTATTCTCAAAAATGCAATTAGGAGGTTGGTTGCCAACAGAGGGGTGTTGGGGCAGAGTAGAGAGTGAGGGAATGTGATGGAAATGGGGAAAAGCTGACATCAGTGAGATAGGGGAAGGAAGCATGAAGCAGCTTAGGAAAAAGATGCAGAGGAACATGAACAAGACCCAGGTAGGAAATACACTAATCTATCAAAAGAGTAAGAGCTGAAGAACAAAGCAATATCTGTCATAAGAACTAGATGGATCCTTGAAGCCTGTTTAGCTTGCAGAAGATGGGGTGACCTAGCATGTGATGGTTAGGAAAATGATTTAGCAAACTTGGAAGCTAGGGAAGGCATGTTCTAAGGCATAAAACTAAAAACACCATGTTTCAACACTACTTTCTTTAACTTAGGTCTCATGTTTTACTAGTGTCAGAGAAGGTTTCTCATCTCTGAGGTCCATCAGAATGGCACAAGTGTCTTTGTATCCTACAGTAGAAATTCATTTTTCTTCCTCTCTTACAAAATCTCCTCATAAGCCCAGCCATGACCATGTGGTTACAGAGGTCATGAAGGCTGTCAGACTTGCAGACCTGAGTGACAATGATGCCACACCCCACGGCCATGCCTCAGTTTTGCTTTTTGTCAGCCAGTGTGTAGCCTGCTGCTTTTCCAGGGCCAGCACAAGCAGGGGAGCACCATGGGGGGCTGAGTTGTGACAGGGAGAAATGGCTGGTGGGGATGGAAAAGCAGGCTGCCTTGGCCACTAGCAGTGATTACACTCCCATTTCCCTGTGGGGAACAGAACTTGGCAGGGCTTTGCTTTCTTCTCCCTCTGTATCTCTTCTTTTCTCTTCCCCCTCCTGCTTCCTCCACTCTTTTCCTTCCCTTTACCGCAGCAGAGTAGTCAATGCCCCTCATATCTGGGTGGACAGTTTATGTTAGTTGCACAAATAGAAATTTAGAACTAATTCTCCTTTTTCTTGTCCCAGCTGGATTTTGTTCCTCCTGATAGTTTTAACTTAGCCACATTTGTTGACTGTCTTCTCTTAGTTTTATTCATGTTAACTGGCAGAATACTAATTAAGTATGCCTCACAAAAGGGTAAGAGAAATGTTTCAGACAAGCAGTTAGGTAGGCCAAAACATGCAGCTTTCAGCTGAGTCTGCGCTAAATTTGCTCACTAGTTTCACAAGAGCCCACTAACAAAAGATGTTTCCTGCAGAGCAATTCTGACAGCTGAAAAATAAGTATGAAATAAATGTTCAAGGAACTTCATATGATCATAGAATGGTTTGGGTTGGAAGGATCTTAAAGATATTCTAATTCCAATCCTCCTGATGTGGGCAGGGGCCAGTTTTCTCAGGGCACTGTCCAACCCGGCCAGAAATGGCTCCAGGGGTGGAGCATCCACAGCTTCCATGAGCAGTCTGTTCCACTGTCTTGCCAGCTGCACAGTAAAGGATTTCTTCCTAATGTCTGATTTAAACCTACACTCCTTCAGCTTAAGGCCATTCCCTCTTGTCCTATCAGTACAAGCCCTTGTAAAAAGTCCTTCTCCATCTTTCTTGTAGGCACCTTTAGGAACTGGAAGCTGCTACAATGTCTCCACAGGGTCTTCTCTTCTCCAGGCTGAACAACCCCAACCCTCAGCCTGTCTTCAGAGGAGAGGTGCTCCAGCACCTCTGCTCATATTTATGGCCCCCATCTGGACTCAAACATGCCCATCTTTATAAATATCCCCATATCAGACAGGTCTTTGTGCCAGTTATGAGCAGCAGAGCCGTATCTGGCAGCCATTCAAGTCACAGGTCACTGACCCTAGATGGTTTCTCCCCTGTTACCATGACAGTGGTCACTTGGAAGGGCAGTCTTTACATTCCCACATTTCCAGCTGAGGCCAGATCTTCCCAGACTCCAATGTGGTGATGAGGATATTACCAAGAAAAGCAAGAAACCCCTTTCACTATATTGTTTTTCTTCTGTTTGCGCAAGTAATTTATACTGGATAAAAAGGGAATGTTGCAAGGCCTATTTTAAAAGAATAAATACTGACTTGGGAAAAATAGCAAACAGCATTAGAACATACTCTGTTTGAAGAAAATGCAGTAATTTGGATTAGTCAACTGATGTCCAGTGCTATATAGAACCCAAAAGGAATCGAAAATATTCCCTACAGGTTTCTCATTTATTTCTACCGCATTTAGCAGATAATTCAAATTATTTTTATTAGACATACAAAATTCAGATTTGCACAGTTCATGGAGAAGAACAGACCAAACAATTAGACCCAAAGTGCAGTGTTTCCTTCAGTTTCCTTTGGATCCCAGGTGTTAAAGGTCTTCTGTGCAGGAAGCCATTTGCAGAGCACAGCAAGGTTTCTAACTCTTAGGTATGATCAATCCTACACATTCTTGAGTGCCATCTACTGGCTTTTCATTAACTATTTACATACTCAAACAGAAAGTGCTCCTGTAACCTCTGATACAATCAAACAAGACAGAATCCCAGTAGGATGGTTCCTATGTTTCAAAATCGAATGCAAGGGGGCTGTATCTTAAGATGTGCTCTCTCTTGTAGTAGAATAATGAAAATCAGAGGAGAAAATCCCAAAAAAGTTTAAATATAAGCCAAGAAATTGCATATTTTAGTATATTCTCAAATATATTACCATATATTCTCAAATGCAAGCATGTTGTCAGGAAATAAAATGTACTCAGTACCTATCTGCCTCCTGTCATCAGGAAAATGAAATTTTCTTTAAATCAAAGCTGAATGGTTTTGTTTTTCAAAGCAAAATGCTGAATTTATTTTGGTTCTGTGTGCAATAATTTAGTTTGTTCTAGTTTCAGAGATATTAAATAATTTTTTGTCTTTTTAAGAGGAAAATTGACACAAATGTTTTAGACCAAGCACTCATTTTAAAATGAGAAAATAATTTATTACCAAAGAACATTAAATTTAACATTTTTGATGTTTTATTTAATTAGCATGAAACATCATTAAATATTCCAAAATCCCCAAGCCTAAGCATTTTTTTCCCTTTGATAAATGAAAGGCATGCAATGTTCAGCTGAGAATTTTTTGGGCCAGCTGTAGATTTTTTACTCTGTTTAGATTTGGCTAAAAAAATAGCCAAACCAAAAAAACCCAAAAAAAATTAGCACAACTTTGTGTTTTTAAGACAAGACTTGCACATTCTTTTCTGAACTGCACAGATAAAGTTCATCATATCTAATAAGTGCTTGAATTCTTGCTGCCACATTAGTTTTAGCACAGTTCATCTAAGAGGTGATAAAAATTGTAATTGGGATTTTTTTTTGACTCAAAGAGTCCAATTTTTCACATTTGTGCTCCCAGTTTACCACCACTACTGAGAAGATGAAGTTATTTGTTATTACTAGGCTCGACCTGTCAGAATAATGTTGATTTAATTTGGAAAGTATTTTCATACAAAAACTCCCAGCCACATTTGAATCTACTCCATTGCATTATGCCCCTAGACCTGTCATTTCAGAGGCCAGGGATGATGTCTGAAAGTGTGGAGTTATAAATAGAGAGAAAAGGACTGTTATAATAGTCTCTGGTCTGCGGCTGCAGTGAAAATGGGTATGTTGAACTGAGGTTGAAATGAACTCTTTCTAGCATTTCTAAACTGATTGAGTGGGTTGGTGAGAGAAAGGAATAGAAGGTCTATTATAACTCTTTCTCTCTCTGTTTTCCTGCTAACACTGTCTGACAATGAATCCCCATGAAATATAAAGTTTTCAGGTTCACAAGGGCATGGAAAGACCTGTTTTGTATTGTTACAGGGCAACAGGAGAAAATGAAATGCACTAAAAAGTGTAACTCCATTTCCTTGTGGTGTGGGGGTAGTAACTGTTATCTTAAGAAAAAATGAAAAAGGTGTAATATGACAAGCTTTTGAAATCAAAGTCATCCACAATGCAATCAATAGCAAGCCTTTGTTTGTTGTTCTGCTAATAAGACTGGTTTTTTGCAGGTCTGTAGCTGGTAATATAAAGAGGGAATTAAAACAACAGAAGCTATCAGACACTATTTTTCTCAAGGCTTATTTCCTCAAAGGAAAGGGCTAGCAATTTCATCTGCCCAGCCTATGTAAACAAGACCCGATAACATGAAAACTGTCCTCCATCTCTTTGTTTTATGAAGGAAATGTTTTTCCATATCTGCTGCTTAAGCCCAAGCTCTGGCAAAACAAGACAAAACTCTACCCAGCCTTCCAAATCCCAACAGTCTGCCCAACATATTGTTTTCTAGGATTCTTTGAAGCTGTATAAATAAGTAATTTCATTGGTAATTGTTAAATTTTATTATGATTCCTCTAAGTAATTTTTTAAAATTCCAATAATTCCAGTCCATAAAATTTCCCATCATTAGAAACTGGAGAACACAAAAAACCCAAAACAACCTTAAATTTTTTTAGTTTAGAATACTTATTTGAGTTCCAAAGAACATTTTAATTACTCCTCTTCTCCTCTGCATCTGAAAAGTTTTGTCCCTGGGCAACTCTATTCTCTGTCATAGATTGTTATTTGTGCTTTCATGTAAACATTTTGAGATTTGTATGTTTTACAGCTATTCCCATGATAATTTTGGTTTCTCTCCTTACAAACTGTCATGCATTTCAGTGCTCTGCCTGCTAAATTTTCTTGTTTGGCAGTCTCACACTGAAAAGAGTTAAGGTGTTCTGCATGACCAGCATTTTCTAGAACAGCTTTAAATATATATACCTGTTCAGTAAGTGTTAAACAATTTTTTTGTCTTTCTGAGCATTACAATCCTGTTTTTGTAATAAGTTGCATTTTGCTGTTTGAGGAAGATGAATTTTGTGGTGGTACACCTGGAAGGAAGCAGACATCTAGGTATTGGCATTTCAAGCAGCAGTCTTCAAAGGTAGATATGTTATCCTTTAAAGACAGCAGCTGACAGTTTGCATTACTCAGGTAACTCTTCTTTCATCACAGTTATTGTTGTGTCCTTTAAACTGCTCAGTTATGTGTCCTATGACCTTGTGAGTTAGCAGCTGTCAGTATAAATGGGAAGAAGACCCAAGCATTGAATCCCCCTTGAGAATCAGCCCTTGATATCTTGCACCTCTGCTCACTGGCACATTGATTGCACAGCAATTAATCTTGAAGTCTGATTAAGACAGTGAACACTGCAATTCAATATATTTTCCACCTTACCACACTAATTAGGGAAGAAAATCCAATGTGCCATACATCATGCTGGGTTATTCTCCTGATAAAACCCATGGTGAGTCTTGCAATCTCTTTTTTGTATTGAACTTCATAAGCACTTAATTGAGCCTCAGCAGTGGTAGCCAAGGACTAAGAGTGTTCCTAGCAAAGGCCCAACCAAATTCTGTCCTACCAAGTGAGACTTGGTAACATAAACATCATTAAGAAATCAGTTCTAAAAGAAAGTATCATTTCTTCTGCAGCTCAAAAGTAAGATATCTTTGTCCAAAATGGTGCCAGTACTTCACCACTAAAAAGCTCACAGGTCTCAATGATTATTTGGACAGAAGATGTAATTTAATCAGACATACCCTTAACTTACTTCTTACGACCCACAGAGATGTCAGCAAAGAACAAAAGCTTCAAAAATTCCCTAAAATGCCCAGATAACCTCACAAATGTAAGATGATAATGTTCATATTGGAGGTTTTTGCTAATTTTTTGAGGTTTGCTTTTTTATGTTAAGCCATTAAGTAAAGCAAAGAGGCTTGGGGGCAGATCTGTTTCAGTTTGTTGGCTGTGTTTAGCAAGTGGATTATTTTCCTCCTACTGCAAATGTGACTTAAGGACTATCAATCCTTCTGCATCTTGGAACATTAAACATCGGTGCTCATTTTCAGCTGCCTTTCTATGTGTGACTCAAATGTTTTCTTGAAATGTAGCTGATTTCCTGCAGCTCTTACCATGGCATAAGGCACCACCAGATTGCAGAGGGTGCCACAGGGTGGTCATCTCAAGGCAGCCTTCCAGATGGAAAGAGACAGTGATCTGGAGAGGTGACTGACATCTTCATTGCTGAGCTAAACCTTCACCTGCCCTCACAGTGGGTAGACTGCAACTGACTGTGGGAGTTGCAAGAATAAAGCAAATACTTTTCCCCTAAACCAAATAAACAAACAATTTTTCACTATCCCAATTACAGAATTTATAAACTGCCTTTCGCCTAAATATAACACTCTTATCAGGAAAAGCAGTGAGAGGTGCCAGGGACAGAACACAAGACTCTAAACTAAGATATACACATTCCTGCCCCGTGCCATCTTTCCCCAACAACAGCAGAACTGGATCATCAAATATTAATAATGTTTAGAGTATTAAGTGCAGTCGATCTAAAGAGTATAAAAACTGTAACAATAAAAAGTGCTAATAAAATAATGGATAGATTCAAATAAAGACAAGTCTGCTCGTGGGTTTTCCCTGAGAAAAATATGCCTAAACTATCCATGTTAATTATTCATTATAAATCATATGTCTGCCTTTAAATTGCTACAAAAAACTATTATAGTATGGTCAGTGACCAATCTGAGAGGTCAGGGATGTTTTAGGTGCTGCTGGGAATCCTGTCTTTGGTGTAGAAGCACACAGGTCCCTCATAAGTACCATACCTGCCAACCCCATATGGATGTCTCAGACACCCTGGAGCTTGTTCACATCAAAGGACATCAGATGCCTCTGTTAAGACCTCTGAAAGAAATGTCAGATATCACATTTGGCCCACAGTCCTCTACCCTGCAGGACACCAGTTTGCCTAAATCTTTTGCCACATCTGCCATATGGATGTCCTGGAGAGCTGTACGGTGTCACAGGTGCATCCTAAGCCTCTCATCAACTCAATGGAGCACAAGAAAAAATTTAGCTGACCAACCAGCCTCTTAGAGGAATAAAAACCTTGCTCTGAGCTCAATTTATATTGTCTTAGGATTCTGAGCTCCATATATATTGTCTTAGGATTTCGTACATTGGATGTGGATTTTTCTAGTGTTCCCTCACAACACGTGCACATAGCATACAGGCAGAAGTAACAAAGGGCAGAAGTTTGCTGTGAAATTTAAAAATCATTCTAAGATATCCAAACTTTTAAATCTGAGAATGTGATATTTTAGCATTATTTCAACTTGAATATTATACTGTCTCTATTGCATTCTATAACCCATCAGGGTGCTGCCAGTTTTCTTTCTACAGATTCAAAAGCCCGTTTCAAAGGCATTAGTTTTGTAAAGATAAAGTCACACAACAACTTAGCAACTTGTTAGAAATGAGTGTGAGACTGGAGTAAGGGGACTATGGCTGCTAAGAGAAAATTGATACTTGTGAAATTTTATCAAAGCATATCCGGGCAGGACAACTGATTAATTTCTCTTTTAACATTGTAAATGTGGTCATCACTGTTTGCTTTTAGAGTAAACTGTGCTTTCTGCTTTACAATATCCAAAGTGGCCAAGACTTAGCGATGATGCAATTTCTATTTCCAGTTTTGTAGCAACTTAGGTCAAGGCAGGGAGCGTGAATGTAGCTGCTATTTCACAAGTAATTTTCTTGCTGTGTTATTCTTTGATTACCCAAAATAATAGCTATCTGATCATAGAAAATGCCATTTCTTCGTAATGTTGCTACAGTTACCCCTTTCAGAGCTCAAATAAGCAGGTTAGAAACTATACCTACTACTGTAGAGCAAGGAAGCTGAAATTGCCGGTTTGTACAAGTGGGACAACAGAATTTTTATTGCAACAGCAAGCCAGGAGTATTAACAAAACAATTTACTACAGGTATTTTATTTTGTATTGTTACAGGATTCTGGCGTCAATTTTCATTAGAATTTTTTTCTTCAGTGCTCAGAAGTTACCACTGATACTCATGCTCTAAAAACTAGGCTTCTTTAATGTTTCTAGAAATTCAGAGATGCTTGTTAAGTAGTGTACTTAAGGGGAACATTTTTTACAGACCTGAAAGGGTCTCAAATATTGGAAGATTAAGAAATTATCCGAAATCAACTTTTAACAAACTTCAGGAAATTTAAGGTTCAGTATATCAGCCATATGCAGTTGACTTGATGTATGCCCAGCCAAATACCCTACGGTGCTTCAGAGAAAAAAGTAATCTTTTTCATTCTTTTTATCAAAGACAGCAGCTCTAAGATAGGAACACTATCTGAGTTGCCGTTATGAGTGACAGCAAAAGGATGTCAAATTGCTGTTACAGCAGCCTACTTAACCAGAATGGAATTCCTCATGACACAAAATCCTTGGTACATAATAAATTAAACATATGAAAAAAACATTTCCAAATATTGTATTGCTCATATCTGGTATAACATACCTTGTAAAAATTACATTAATGCAATCATGGCAGAGTTTGGAACACCCTCAGCAAACTGAAGTAATGCAAGAATAGGAGTGCTTTTGAATCTTGTTCATTACTGCACCATAGTTAATAGTTACCATTACCTAAGGGCAAAATCTTTTTTGCAATAAAGTGTTGAAACTTCCTTTTATTTTGACTATTTAACCAGCTCAGCTTGCATTTTATATCAAACTTTTTTTCCCAGTTTTTTGCTGGTGTTTATCCCTGAAGTATTTCTGTTTCTGAAGCCTAGAAGAATTTTTCTGGAGTTATGATAATGACTAAGTATCTTTAATTTGTGTAATTTAATTTAGCAATTAGAGTCCTATCATGTAGCAGCACAAAGATACTGCTTTAATATCTCCCTAAAACTATCATCATTTCTACTACATTATGTACTTGCCTGCTGTTCAAATAATGGACTCTCTTTTCTCCTTTCACTTCATTCTCTAGAGAGTAGCCTGTAGAGCAACTCGTTCAAGTAGAATTTTATTTAGATTATTTTTCTCTGTATTTGACCATTGCTTACACTGTAAGAAGGTGAAGAAATCTAAATAGGAACTGGCAAATTATTGACGTGGGAGTGCAATTCAATGGTCCTTGTGTTCTTAGATTACCCAGATGCCATTGAGTACCTAATCTGTGCATGTCAAAATACAATACTCAAAATAGAGCACAGCCGGCTGTGCAAGATGCTGCCACAAAAGCAAGAGAGTGTAAGCTACCCACGGATAAATGTGTGGAAGTTTCAGGAATGTTTCAAACACACAGATCTACATGAACTGCCACCCAGGACCATGACATGGAATTAGATTTAACAGAAGGCTGGACCCTTCAGACCTCCTAGTACTTTGAAACCATCTAACAGAATTCTGTCTTTCTTCTGCTCTCCTAAAAACTTAGCATGAACAAATACATATTTCAGGAGTGTACTGCAATACAGAAATGGGCTGGAAAGATTCATTGTGAAAAGTGGAGAAAGTAACCACCTTCCATTTCCAACATTGCTTTGCCAAAACTCCTGTGCAGAAGCAACAGCCTGATTTTTCTAAGTTTTTAGGCTTTACCACGGTTCTTACCAAGCATCTGGACACCTACCACTTATACCAAACATATTAACATTTAACCTACAACTATACTGAGTAGCTAACAGACTCAAACTTCTCAGAAATGAAAAATATATTCTTCATCTTAACGATCTGGGGCACATAATAATTCTGTGCACCCAGTGGCTTCACTTCCTGAATGCTAGTGAGCCTCGCTAGTGAGCCTCAGATAATGTACTGTAACCTCCTTTTTCTCCCTCAAGATTAAATAAGGAAGAAAATGTAGTCATTCCAAGAACTAACAGTTTACTGAAATTCCTTGAGTTCTATGCGGGAATTAAATGAGAACAAGTCTCCTGATAATTTCTCTTTACCAAAGAGGAAAAAGTATTTCTGGTAGTGTCATATCAGGATAGAATTACCAATAGTAGTATAATGTTAAAAGCAGTGTTTTCAAGACATTTGCAAAATTGTGAATTTATTGATATGTACTTACATAATTTTGCAGAGCTGAAGGAGAGCTTAAGCAAGAAATGAACTCTTACAAAGGCAATTAATTTAATTTTACTACAGGGATTTTCATTTGATTGTTCACTTTAAGGTTCTTTGCATGGGTCAGAAATCTGCTCAACTAAATCCTTTTACTCCTAGCCTTAGCTAACCCAGTCATATCTCAGTACATACTCTCTTCAGATTTAAATATTTGTATGTTCAAGTTTCTGTACTGAAATATCTTCCCTACTGGACTCTTAAAGTTCTGGGCATCAATCAGCCACCCAGCCCTCACTGTCATGCAGGCAGAGTTGTACTTGTGGGTAACTGAAATACAGTCAGTCACCATCTGGTTTCAACTGAATAGAGGGGAAAACCTCAATTAATAAGAGAAGGAGGAGGAGGAGGAGACAGCAATGCCTGGAAAAAGTGATAACCTCCAAACTTCACTTATTCAACACAAAAATTACCAATATGGTGCTCAGTGCATTTTTATAAACCTCAACCTTACAATCACAGTGCCTTCTATTTTGACTATAAATGCTTTAGGATGTGTTTGCAGGACAGACATACCATCACAGAATCATAGAATCATTTAGGTTGGAAAAGTCTTTTAAGATGGAGTCTAACTGTTAATGTAGCACTGCCATGGTCACCACTGAACCATGACCCTAAGTGTCACGTCCACACATTTTTCAAACACTTCCAGGAGATTTTGCCACTTTTCTGGGCAGTCTATTCTCATGAATGACCATCCTTTCAGTGCAGAAATCTTTTCTAATACCTGATTTAAACCTCACCTTGCACAACTTCAGGCCATTTCCTCTTATCCTGCCACTTGTTTCCTGGGAGAAGTACCCCCACCTGCCTACAGTCTCCTTTCAAGCAGTTGTAGAGAGTGACATGGTCATCCCTGAGCCTCCTTTTCTCCAGGATGAACAACCCCAGCTCCCTCAGTAGCTCCTTGTAAGACTTGTATCCAGACCCTTTACCACTCCCATTGTCCTTCTCTGAACATACCTCAGCACCTCAACGTCCCTCCTGTAGTGAGGGGCCCAAAACTGAACACAGGATTCGAGGTGCAGCCACACCAGTCCCAAGTATAGGCTTTGTTTTTTTGACAAAGCTGCCCTTTGCAGAATGGTTAGTACCTCAGCAGTCCAAACACAGGGATCCATACTGCTCCAAAGCACAGCAATTTAATCACTGTGACCAGCCCCCTTCCCTTTCCCACTTCACAGTACCTTTGCCAAAGCAGCTGAAAATTAAGTGGCTGATACAGGAGAGCCCACCCTGGTCTGTCACTCCCAGAACGGGTGCAGCAGGGTCTGAGATGCTTCTCTTTTCACTCAGTCATGTTTAGAACCAATCTATTGCCATAACCTAAGTCATTATTCTGACTTTAATACAGTGGTTTCTTTAGTATGCAGTGGTGAATATTCTCTGAAAATGAGAGCTCTCATTGTTTCTGTTTCAAGGTTAGACACAGGAGAATGGACTTGCAGTGTCTGGCCTGTAACCAATACCCTGAAATGATGCAATAATGATTTATGAAGTCATGAATTTGTGGAGAAGGTGGATCACATACCTAATGCAAGATTTCTTACTGACTCGTGTCATGCAGGAGCTAGAGACTATCAAGTGGGGTAATCAGATGGCAAATTCAAAACTAGTGACGTTTTTCACACATTTCCCAGGCAAAATTTAGGCAGCACAGAAGGGAGTTTTGGTTGGCATAAAACTTACCTGACCAAACCATGCATCAGACAAAACTACAGAGAAGAAAATCTGTCCTGGAGGATCCTGAACTTCATTGCTGGAGGCTAAAAGACAGCAGCAGAAAATATCTTTTCTCTTAGGCATCCATATTTCACCAGACTCTGAATAAGACCTTTATTCACATCAAACCTTTGCTTTGACCCAATTCATATCCCATGACTGTACTACACGTCCAGAAAATCTGTGCCAGAGCTGTGAATAACTCCTTCGTTGTCCAGAATTTGATAAGCTGAATATATATTGCTGATCTAAATAACAGAAGCTAGAATAAGAAAAATAAACTGTCAAAAAAGGCCAGTTTAAAAGGTAATGCTAACACAGTGCAGTGGATAAAGGTCAGTCTGCAGTGTTGCATGCAGTTTTCTTCCTCCTCTACTCAGTGCTTCTTGTACATCCTAGGTACAAATCTTATCAGGTTCTGTATTTCCTTGTCATAATGGATAACAGCATGATATATATTTGAAAGGTTTTTCAGGGTTTTTAAGATAGAAAAGAGGCCTTTAAACCCCAAGGACAAAGTGATTAAAATGAAAATATTCAAATGAAATAAGTATGAATAAAAAAGAGACAGGAGCTCGGCCTTTAGAAGTTTTAGCTTTAATAAAAAAAAAGCAATTTTAGAAGGTGTCTCCGTCTAGGTATTATGTCTCTATGGCATATACCCAAGATTGTTGTTGAAAAGTGTCTTTCACTCTTCCAGCACATTAAGATAAAGTGCTACATCTTACATTTCCAACTGGTATATAAAAGCGTCAGAGAACCAAGAAGGTATTTTAAAATGACATGCATTGACTTGTATATTGATACTAAGATTTTTTCTATACCGCCTGCAAGCAAAAATCACAGAACTATGGTGTTTCCATAGCAACTGCATTTTAATAAGGTGAAATTTCCAGTTTGATAGCACTGAACAAGTAATAATGTCAGTTTCCAATGTTGCAGAAGCTGAGATGTCAGGAAGGGTCAGCATAAAACACAGGGCTAAAATTGATTCTTTCCAACATCCATCTTTATTGCTATTATAATTTCAGGAAAAGCCAATAAAAGATATTATTAAAACAGTAATCTTATTTTTCACACACTTCTCATATCATAAAGCATCAACATTTGAAATATGTCAATTTAAAGCTTGTTCATATGTTTTCATAAGAAACATTTGAGCTTTTACTATACAATACTTCAGGAGAGGGTTCTGACAATAGTTTCCTGTCAGTGGGTGTAAAAGCTCAAAGGTTCATATACTGGCCACTGGTGTATGCTGCTGTTTATCAGTCAGAACATAAAATCTCATTAGCAGTTTTTGCTGCAAAATCACCATTTCTTTAAGGTAAAAAAATGAATTCAAGTGAGGTTTCTTTTTAAGAGCCCAGAAGAAATGACAAATTGGGATCTTGCTTTTAAAGCGATGGAAGATCTTTCAATGGCTAGACAGGTCTTTGGTTTTCATTGCAGCCCCTTTCTCTGTGTCTGTCATCTAATACAAGCTTTTCTGAGGAGTTACAGTGGTTTTAGGCTGGAGACACTAGGTAAAATATGAAGCAAAAGCACAAATTCATCCCCATGACAGGAAACCTCTTCTGTGGGTTAAAGTGCAGTATTTGCAATGTGAAGTGATATTATTCATCATAGCGCGGCACTGACTACCAAAATAAGTGATGCTAGAATTATTTCAGGTTGCAGTGTGAAGCTGCTCTCTGCAGCCCCTCCCTTCTAGTATAATAACAATTAAAATTAAAAATTAAAATAAAAGAGAAAACAGAACTAAAAAAGAACTGTACTCATCATGCACATCAAGAAGATGCTACTTAAATGGAAGGTGGTAATGAAATCACTCATTTCTAGAAATTAAGTTTTAGATAAAATATCATCAGTGCTTACCATAAAATCAGAGTTAACAGAATAGGATATTTTTTCTGGAAGTTCTGTTTATGAGATCATTTCCCCCTGTGTTTCACCATGAACCATATGGCTCCATCCATGTTAGTATACAAGGACAACTGGGAAGGGCTATGCATGTACTCTAGAATCATCTAAAAAGGGATGGTCATAACCAAATTTCCTATTGGGATTGACTGGTTTTCATTTCCAAGCTGTTGGGTACCACTGGTGATTTGGGTCAAACCTGTGCCAGAAACCATTCCTCTGACTTCACCAAGTAGACAGTGGATATTCTTCCCTGGCAACACTTTTTGGATTCATACCTGTTTGTTTTATTGTATCAGTGAAAGCAGTGAGTGGCCAAATGTCTGTATATATTGTTTTGTTAGTGATGCATTCTACAGCCTGAAGAACATAAAAATCTCCTTATTAGCTATAAAAGAACAAAATATATGCTGGTATCTTGTAGAGCACATTTAGGACCTACTGCATGCAATTGCTGTGTAGTATTATTGTGAATTTAACGCAGTTTTTATTGCAATCACAATCTAACTTGGCCAAAGGTAAAAGTTTTTGAAAATTTCACCACCTGAAAGTTGGTATAATATAAAGCCTCTGTAAATTATTTTTTTTAATGTATGCACATATCTTTTAATGACAGATAATTTCAGTTCTCTGTATTCAAATGTCTGATTTAAAAACTTAGTGTAAACTAAGGAATGTTTATATTTTATGTAGATAGTACATTAGCGTATGAAAGTTAAATTGCCTCAAAATATAGCTCACATAACCCTACATAGGAATTTCGTCTACTTTTTCATTAGTTGCATTTCCTTTTTCTTACAGTGACTATTAGCCATACTACAATTAATCAAAAAAAATTATTTAAAGTGATGCATATGAGAAATTATATCAGCACAAAATCATAAAAATATGTACATTAAAGTATTAGCATACTAATACTACACTATATTGAATAATTAATTTGATTTATTTAAAATTAGATTTTTTTCATGAAGAGGTTCAAATGCCATAAATTCAACAGGACTGTAGATGATTTAATTCACAAATTTGGACTGAGAATTTCACAGGAATGCTGATTTCAGAGTGCCTTACCTTTGTGGCATGTCTGTGTTCTTCAGTGGGTTGGAAGTAGTTTAAGAGGAGATGTTGGATATCAGGCTGTGGTGAGGATGGAACTTCCAGCAGAAGCCATAGAACATATTTAACGAAGACATCTTGGCATCAGCTTCAAACCAGCCTCAACCTGCAATCTTCTTTCTAGCTGAGCTCTTTGTAAAAGATACACTGAGCAGAACTCCTTCTATCCATGGTGGTGGTGACAGGAGGCGCCAGTGATGGAGCAGGAGACAGTGATCCCTTATCCATGCACAGGCACTGGTGCAGCTGAGGATCTTGGAATGCCACTTAAGGAGACACAAACAGGCTTAAATGGACAGTTGGCCTTCTGAGATGGCTGGAAGCCCCTGTGCTTGTCTCAGTGTGCTGACAGCCTGTTGCCAACTTCTGTACTGTTTTCATTGTGTGACCACGGAGGATTGCAGTGAGAATACCCACACTTTGGGATGGCTGGAAAAGAGATTCTACATGATAATAGCACTCTGATACTCTAGAAATTATCTTGATTATTGCTTTGGAGAGAAAAGTAATTTTTGTCTTATTTTTAAAAATCTATCAATCATAAGTGACATATGAGACTTAAGGCCTAATATCCCCCTACCTCCCACTCTGAAAAAGATCTGTGGAGACAAACTTCATCATCTGGAGGTCCCCTGACAACACTCTTGAGAAAGCTGAGGGATGGTGCAGCTCCTGACAGCTGTTCCTGGGCTCTGCATCCCACACATACCACCCAGTATCACTCTGCAACCTCCCAGCAGGTCAATGGTTCAGAGCAGTCTGCCTTTGTCCCCTGCTGTCACTACATGCTTATAGACACCGGGGGTCCTGGTTGCAAAACAGAAATGTTTTTGTCTCTTGCATACAAAAATCATGAGAGGTTTTGTATTCAAACATGAAATTGTAACATCAGGATGTAACAACCCTCTCCTTAACTGTGATTTAATCTACATTAGTATGATGATTGATGTCATATTTAACCAATATGGAAATTTATGACAAATGAATGGTAAAAAGCAACATATAAATGGGGTGTTTGAGTGGTAAATGTGATATATATCAGCCTTCACTGTACTTGGAGAATGGAAAATGCAAGAGATGGTTCCTGCCTTACAAATCTAATAAACTAAGTACAAAAAGGCAAAACACCTGATGTGAGGATGAAATAACAACTGATAAAGGGGCTTATCAGAGCTCATTACTGTGAGCAGCAGCAGCAGTAGTCTTAGGTCTGCAGGACATTTATCTTGCTAGAGAAAAAGGGTGAAAATGTAATACTGATGATGAGCGTGAGAGGCATATCTCTTAACCAGAGCCTTTACTGACAGTTACAGCTAGATTGCCAATATCCACCATATGATACCTTTATAATTCCTATTTTCAGGAATTCCTGTTTGTAAACCATATTAAAGCTGCCAAAACAGCTAAACAGTCTGTGCTATAATTTGAAAAATGCTTTAGTACTAAGCAGAAGATTTCATTTTAAATCACATGACAACATGGAAGCAATTAGAAGTGTTCATGTTCACTGGAGCTACTACTAATTGTGGTATTTGCATAAAAATAGATGCTGGATAAAAAATTATATGCAATTTGCTTTTGCAGAATGTATTCACATGCTAAATTTCAAAACACCCAGAAGTACAGGCCCAGAGAAACCTTACTGTTCTGGTTATTTAATAACACAAATAATTGACTTCTCTCAACATTAACTTCTGTATATGTTATCTCTACTGATTATCCTAAGAAATATATTTATTACAAGAACTTGAAAACAATGCCTTATTTTCTTTCATCTTACATGAAAAAGCTAATGTTGATTGGAAATATCTGTAGCATAGCTGAATAATATGTATTTGCTTCTAGCTATAGTACAGCAATTTTTCACCAGCCTGACCAGCAGCAGGAATTGTGGTGCTCTAATTAGCAGGGTTCCATGGTATTTATTGTTCCCATTAGTGCAGCATGACAAACCAGGGCATGGCATTTAAATAGCTTGCCTAATGACAGGCAATATGTTTGCAGCAAAATCAGATAAGAATTGAGGAGTCAGAAACTCCTGGCTCTGAGTTTCATCCACTAGATCACACTGCAATCAAATTTCCAGATGTCATTGAATTTCAGAGACGCGCAGACAGACTCATAATAGATTTCTTACATATAGATATTTAGATGGCTGGATAGGAACACTGTGAGGTTCACTGAAAAAACAAAGGACCTTGGGGCTGTGCATCTTGGGGCATCTAACTTGCTTTACAGGTTAGGCTGTATTCTCCAAAGCTTCTTTGGAAAGCCAAGAAGCCATTATCCACATGGTTCAATTAAAAAAATTACAGTGTATGGGTTAGTCTTCATAATGGAACATGACACCTTCCTCACAAATTGAAGTTCTGTACTATTTTAATCTCTAAATTAGTAACATCACAATAAATGTTCACATCAATGCAGTGCTCCTGGACACTTGTGGGCTGACATTTGTCATTAGGCTATTTCACATAACAACAGGCAATCTAGCAAGTACTGGGAAAAAGACCATCACAATGAGGGGCATGGGATCACTGTTACCCAATAAGGCACACTGACAACAACAGGTCTCAATAGGTTTATTTTAATATGGATTTTTTTTAGATGTGTGAGTGTGGATTCCTAATCACCATGCCCTGAGCTGCTTGCTTCCCATGCCTGTATGGACAGGAGTGAGGTTGCAGCCAGCACCCATCGTGCATTTGCTTCTCCCCATATGGGATTCCAGTTGAGTGGCTGCATGGTTAAAATCTGAAGGAGGATTATTTAGAGAGTTCCGTTTCAAGGGTGAGCTCAAACCCAAGCTAAAATGACAGTACAAATATATCAGCCAGAACATTTCATTTCAGCCCAAGGTTTTTAAAACCTGTTACCCTTATGTTATTTTCAGAGAAAATATCTAATGGAGACATGAGATAGAATGCAAAATATACAAGACTGCCTGAAATTAATGGACTGGTGGAAATTCCAGTCTTTCATAATAGTGATCCACAGGTATTTTTATCAGATGTTAGGGAGCAGAAGACATTCTGATTTTGTTTGAAATTAATAGAAACTGTTTATTATGGATTCATTCAAGTTAAGATGAGGTTAAATTCTTCTCCAAGTTACAGGTTCATCAAGCACCTAATATTTTAAATACACAAATTCAGCAAAAATTTCAAGAAGCACATTTTAGTAATTACAGGCAAGATTGTGAACAGGTTCATAACCAATGGGACATAAAGTATCTAATAGACAGTTCAATTTATGGGCCTGTTGTAAGTCAAGCCTATATTTAAGTTTTATTGTGATAAATAGTGCTCCAGAGGATGATACATCTGTGCATAGGTGGAGTTTAATTTGGGAGATTAACAGTGTGGAAGAATTATACTTTGAGAATTTTCTGTCTGTTGAAAAGTTTTATACATAGGCTATTGATCAAGCAAGAGGAATGATTTCTCAAACTATGCTGTTTTCTCCTCTTTGCTAGTAATATAAAATGAATAAAATATCAGCTGGAATGTCTTCAAGATCTTAATTCCACTGAGTTTAGTATTTAATGACTATTAAAGGCAATTTTTCTGACAAAAAAAATCAGATCTAATTGTAAAGAAAGCACTCTCTAAACATAAAAACATCTTGCTCACAGAGATAAAGAGTAAATCACTGTAAATTTTCAGTGCCACAAAGAGAAGAAACGTTCTACCTCTAGATAAGAAGAGGTGTCTACCTGTTGTGAAGAAAGCATGTATTTCCATATAGTGCTGTAAGCTTTCTCCAAGTTTTCCTTGTGCAGTGAGCAATGTAAAGCCTTTCACAGAATCAGAGAGTCACAAAATCAGTCAGGTTGGAAAAGACCTCTGAGATCATCAAGTCCAACCTTTGACCAAACACCAGCTTGTGAACTAGACCATGGCACTGAGTGCCACAGCCAGCCTTTAGTTGAACACCTCCAGGGAGGATGACTCCACCACCACCCTGGGCAGTCCATTCCAATATTTGACATGCTTTTGGTGAAGAAATTTGTCTATTCTACAGTGAATGCTTCCAGTGATGCTGCCAGCACACTTTATCTCCATTGAAATGTGAGCAATCTCAACATTGACTCCTGGTGCAGGAATCCATTAATGAGCTTCCTCCATCCAACAGCTGCTACTCAACTTTGGCCTTTGGTGTTCAGTTTCTCTCTGCTTCCCCCACCTCCTTTCCTGACAAGCTTCACATGCTTGGGCTTTTTTTAGTAAGAATTTTTCCCAAGATGAATCTTCAGTTATTAGAAAGTTACCCAGGGCATCTGTTGGCATCAGAAGGAAAAGAGCTGTTAGCAGGATATTGAAAATTGTTGTCAGTTTGTCACGTGGCCAAGGAACTCCTGGCAAATATCCTATCTCAGCATCTGAAAACAAGACACGGAACTCCATCAGTTACTCTCTTCACCCCATCAATTGCATGTATGTCCCCAAACTGACTGTGGAATCACACTTGAAGTCTGAATATTTCATTAATGGATTTATAGTCCATAAAAATGTTTTAGAATTTGTGAAAAATTGCCATGCATATAGGGGGTATACTTGGCAATATGAAAAGGTAGCAGCATCATTGCATCCAACAGGATGGTGGCTAACCATAAGCCCTGTTCCTGGTGTTCTCCTGGAACTATATTTATTTACTGATTAGCTGTCACAAGTTCCTGCTGAGGTGGGGCTTTTTTAAATAAATGTTCACCATAGAGAGTAAAAGATAATAACATTATAATTATAAAAGCACACTTTAAACCCACACTGCACAAATATAATATCCTTTGCCAAACATTAATAAAATGAAACATAGGCAGGAAAGAATATGTGACTGTTTTGCAAGACCACTTTCTGTGACTATAGAAAAAATGACCAGTAATTCATTTAAATCATACAAGCTTTCAGTAACATGAAGGAAGCTGCAACTCTTCTACCTTTTTGTTGTAGCAAAGAATTATTTCTCAAGTACAAAATAGGTTGCCTGAACTTAAAAATCAAGAATGTTTCCCTGACAGCTGAAATAGAATATTTAAAAGTTTTACAAAAAAACCCCTCTACCACCCTAGAAATTTCTTCATACAAATTCAATAGAAGTCAAGATTGCACAAATTTAAAACCAAGACAAACGTTTCTCAAGGCCAAAGCTGGAAGCTAAATTTCATGTGTTACAGCTTTTCGGATACGGAGTAGCCTGTTCAGAAAAGCTCTTAATAAACAAGAATGTATCCAGCTTCAGGAGAGTACTGATTTATGATGCCATTTTCTTATATAAGGAGGAAGATTTTTGATTTTAGAATATCAGAGAGAGGCAGTAACATTGATTTTTCTACCTACACAGGAAAATAATTTCTAAGTTTTCCATGAAGTAAAAAAAAAAATTATTTCGGGAAAAAAAAAAGGCTTGGAAACTCCAATTATTTACAACATGGGTCAGGTTCATTAGAGAGATTTTTTTTGTCATAATGATCACATGGTTTGCTGGAGATACATAACATGTTGCCTATATTTTAAAGATGTGGGGATTAAGTGATTTTATGGTCCACATTAGCTCTACATACACAAAAATGTTCCTACTCCACACAATAAAAATCCAATATATATTTAATAAAAAAGGTAAGAACAACTTTCCTACCCTCCACAGTCAAAATATCCCACACTTTCAAAATTATATGACAATCAGCAAGAAAACACGACTAGTTTGATTCCAGAAGAAGCGCATGTGCAAGTAGCCGTTGATGTCAAAGGGGTGCACAGGAACATGTTCAATTTGTTGCCCGTCAGGACTTGCAGCACCATCTCTAGGCATCTGAGGCTGTTTGTTAACAGTGCAGGACTTTGTGCTCATCTTTAATGAAGTTAGGGATGCTCCTGTCAAGCTCCCTGTGAATGACAGCCTTTCTTTTCAAGTACATCAATTACAACAATTTTCTCATCCATTCCAGTTCTGTGACATCTATAAACCTGGGGAATGTGCAGGAGAGATGATGAAGATATTCAACAGGATTGCTCCTGAAGATACTGATACCTGAAGACAGGCACTTTTAACTGACTGCCATCAGCCATGGCTCTCTGAATCCAGCAGTCCAGCCATGTCTTCCACACACCTTATAAACTACCCAAATAGGCCATCATACCTCACGCTGACTATTAGCAGGAGTGCTTGTGCTCAAAACCCAGCCATTTTTGAGGTACCACAAAACCTCTGTGGTTTTGTGATTATTCCTGTCCTCTCTTGCAGTGAATCAGCCATGACAGAAGTCAATCAGGGTGTTCAGTCCTGATTTGACCTCTGGTACACCTTTTTTGCTTTTATTTTTATGTCTCAGGGCACACAAAAGTCATCCATAGTCTTTTTAGGGATAGAGGCGAGGCTGAACATCCTGTATTTTTCCAGATTTTCCTTGCATTTTTCAAAGATGGCAATGATGTTTGCTTTGTTTTCCCAGTTACTGGAAACCTACCAAGTCACCACACCTTTTCTAAGCTCAGCAGACCACAGCTCTGCTGTGTCATCTCTGAGATGCCTCAGCATTTGATCCCATGGACTTGGGTGTATCCAGCTGAACAAAGTGGTCACCAATTTGACTGCCCCCTGAAGTGGATAATAGTACTTCTTTCTCCAGGAAGACCATACTATGCCAGTAAGGATTAGGGCAAAGGAGACACTAGCACCTGACCCTTTTCTGTGTTCTTGGTTCCTCACATCCATGCCCAGATAGTTTTTTCATATTTGTGCTTGTTTGTCTATTCCATTTCCATAAGCCTGCTTTCTGGTTTTGGGCTCAAGAGTAATCTGTTGAGCCATGTTGGCCTCCTGCAAAAACTACCTGTCTGCTTATCCATTTAATCAGACTGTTATACCTTGAGGAGATTGTCCTTGACAATCTGTCTCTTGCTTCCTTTGCTCTTTCAGACAGCCCCTTAAAGGATCTTGCCTACCAAGGTCCTGAAGTAGCCAAGATTGTCCCCCCGAAACCTGGTGTCTTTGCTGCTTCTCTTATTTCCCTAGGTGCTTAAATTCAGTGTGGACACTGCAGCCAGAGCTCCCAATGACTGTCATTGGTTGTGGAATGAGTTTTTCATTGCTCATGAGTAACAGGATCCACAGAACATCCTTCTCTGTCAGTCTGTCTCACAGCAACAAAAAAATAATCATCATTTATGCCCTGTTTTGTTGCTCTCCTAGCAGATATTGGAGAGATTAGAGTCCCCCATGATAACTAGAGCTTTCAACTGAGGGGATCTTTCAAGTTATTAAAGGTTTTTCCACCTTCTCTCCTTATTACTTGTGCAATCTGTAGCAATCCCCCAGGTCTCATCTTCACAGCCTGTCTTTCCCAAAGAGGTTCTGTTTATCTGTTGCAGTGGTCCAGTTGTGAGCTACCTACCACATCTTCATAGTCCTAACTGTCCCGTTCTGTGTTTCACAGGACCATTTATCCCCCTCCCTATCTCTTTCCCAGAAAGCACACATTAATTTATATGCACTTAAGAAGGGATCCTTTTTTGCTCAGATTCTTGGGAGAGCATAGAAACCTCTCATCTACGCACACTCATCCCCTATTTCTCCCCTTTAAAGTCAAGGAGAGAAATTCCTTATGGAACTAAGATAAGGATAGCAAGAATCATTGTACTGCTTCTGTACCAGATTCATCCCATTTATCCACAGCAGACCTTCCGTGCCCCTTGAGAAGCAAGTTCCCAAGGTCATGGAAAATGACTGCCTGAGAGCACAACCAGCCCCAGCAGCAGGGAGCAATCTGCAGGCCGCATGTCCTGGTGCCCCAAGTGGTCCCTCCTGGCTGCCAGGCTTCACCAGCACACAGCTCTTCAGGGAATAACTGAAACCTGTCAATCCAGGAAGAGAGAAGTGTGACATGAGTGTGGGCACTATAGCAACAGACAAATTTTAAAAAAAACTACCTCGGAAATAATTTTATTTTCAGATAGTGAAGGAAAACATTTTCTGTTCAAGTTACCAAAACAAATGGCTCTTGCTTTTGCTATTGCTACATTAATTATTACTCCAGGACAGTAAGAGAAGTCCTGTAATGGGAAAATTTTGGTTTCTGCATATATCCACCTAAAACATGTTTTAGGGGCTTTATTTTAGAGGGACTAAATTAGCATCTGGAGTCAATTAGGTACCTGTGGTACATTCTTTGAATTAATTTTCTGCCAAGAGGAATACAGCTTTTGCTATCAAATACTGTTGCGTGCTGTAAGCCAATTTGCTTAAGAATGCACCAGTTGAACCTAAAACACTTATGTAAATTCATGCACAGAATGCCTTAAATTCTAACTTACAGAGAATTTACTTCTCACAGGGTGAACCATATCATTTTATGTTCAATGCTACAGGCAATAAAATGTTTACGGTTTTATAGTTTTTGCATTTGTGTCATAACTTTTCAATTTCCTTTCATGTTAACTATGGGAAAAGTCCTTAGACAATCCTTTCACAGAATTTTCTTCGAAATATTGCCAAAGAACAACAAAAGAAATTTACAAATTTATTTATTCAATTTTTGATTTCTGAGTTCAGATTTATTTAAAGATTGATTTTTTAAAAAAAAATAATTTTAAAAACTCGAAAGCATGTGTAAAATAAATGTAAGCACAGCAAAATTTTAAAAGTACCTCTTGAGAAATAGTTTGTTACTGATTTTTTAGGAAGTTGTGTTACTGGAGAGTTTCAGCCTGAGGTTTCAGGTATGTATCTCAAGATCCTGTTGAACACTAGAAGCTTTCAAGATCACAAGAAAACACTGGAAAACAGTTATGTTTTGCTTGATTAGTGCAGGACCAGTTGTCCACTTAACCCAGGAAGGCACTTGTTGAATACTATGGAGGAGATTTTGTCTCCTTGAGAAACTTACTAGATTTATCACCCTTTCATGGGGAATGCCTATTTGTTAGTTTTAAGTATATTTAAGCTGGGTTAAATCATACCTACCTCAAACCAGATTTCCTTGGTTGCTTGTTAAAGGCTTTTTGTAGCTTTTTTTCTATTTGCTGCTAACACCTATGAAGTTATCTATCATTTCTTTCTAATAGTTATGGTTCTTCACCACTACTTTGTTCTTTCTTTATTCCCATAATAAATGTACAGATTCACCCTCCTTAAAATATCCAGCATAGGCTGAGCTCATGTTTGAAATTTTAGTGGTAGTGAGCCTTGGCTCTTCTAACAATCCCCAATTTCTTACTGAATTTTTACGTTGAATCAGATTAGATTCAAAGTAGTTATTTTTCATAGATGAAGAATTACACTATCGGAAATTTCTTTAGTATAATACAACACAACCATCTTTCCCAAGCCTACTGAAATCTATGTAATCTACAATTTATAACTTTCATAACCTGTTTATTTCTGGTTACATAACTTCAAATTGAAGACTTTGTACACTAAAAATACAATACAACTCTTGTGTGACTTGTGTGCCTTAAAGTTACAATTTAAGATGGTGAAAGTCTTTTAGTGCAGGAATAGGACAGGCCAAACACTATAGCTTGTATCTGAGATATCAGATATTCTCTTCAGAAAGTTTCACCTGCGATGATTTGGATGCTGAGATGGGAAGTAATTTCCTGAAATATTCCGTTTCTTACTGCTGATTTCTGTGTGGCCATCTGAGATATTGCGCAGAGTGCCTGCTCTTCACCCAGGAGAAGGCTGCTGCTGCAGTGCAGCTGAATCAGCAAGGCTGGGGCAGCAGTTGCACCCTATGGGACAGGCAGAGGAACAGGGGCGGAGAACAGAGAACAGTGGCTCTTCCCACCTGCTACCAGTGCTCCCATCCATCTCCTCCACATCCCTTTGCCTTCCTTGCTCAGCAAGTCTGCAGGTAGCACACAGGGCAGCAAGTGTGCTTGAACATGAGGGAATTCAGAGCAGCAGTCCCACACCAGTGCTTCAGCAATCTGCTCTGCATTGAAATATGTACATCAGGACATCATTTCTTAAGTGGTAATAGTCAGCAGCCCAAGGCAACAAAATAGAAATGTCTGTGATGAGGCTTGGTGGAAGGGAAGAAAAGAGGCACAGAGAATACTAGATGTGTGGAGGTTTTTTGCAGTAAAACCATCATATAGGGACAAAGCAATAGGACAAATTCTGGAAAACTTCAGAAGAAGGTACACTCAGGCTGGAGAAAGTAATAGGAAAGGACTGATTTAGTGGCATAGCTATGAAATTTAAAATTTTAACTCTTCCATGAAACTGGGGAGGAATGTGATTGATTTACACTCTACACATACTTTTATTCAACCTTTTTGCTGGTCAACCAGTATTTCAGAAAGCCTGACAAGGACACTGTGTACAGTAGGAAAATTACGTATGGAACATTTGGGCTCAGCTGTTTTTTAGAGTATCTGAATCTTATAGGTAGACAGAGCATCAATAATATATTACTGTCATAAACAATTTATGGCATGAATGGGAAGTCTTTCTGCATTCACTATTTGCCAGTTTTATTTGCTGATTGTTATGCAAGTCTATAAGATATTGATTTATTTGCCTCTGCAAAACGTAAAAGAAGATTAATATGAGTACTTCATTATTCAATTTTTGTGTCACAGTCATTTTTTTCTCTGTACTCTGCTATCCAGAAAGGTAAAGTAGACCAACTAATTATTTGTTCAAGAAGACCATGCAAGGCAACCATGATCCCTTCTTTCTATGCAAAGAATATTAGGTCCAGAAACCTAAAACATTATCTGACATTGAGTAAAACAAAATGCAGCAAAACATAACATAGTGATTGAAGAGAAATGGGAAAAATTACCTATAAGAGAAACATGGAATGGGGTTAGATGTCAGTCTCTGAGTCCTCAGGTTTGCCTGGCACAATAGGCAAAGACAAATGGAGGCCCCTCTCCCAGAGAAGTGGCCCTTCCTCAGTTTGCTTATTAATGGTAACTGTGCATCCATGGCTCACAACAATTCTTCTGAAAATGGTCATGAGGAGGAAAGGCAGACACTGCTCTCTTCTCTCTGGTGCCCAGTGACAGGACCTGAGAGAATGGCCTGAAGCAGTATCAGGGTATGTTTAGGTTGGATATTAGAAGAAGATTCTTCCCCCAGAGGGTGATTGGACACTGGAACAGTGTCCTGGGTTGCAGTGTAGGATGTGCCCAAAGTATGTATTCTATCACCATCTTCATAAGCTGTTGAAACCAGGCGGGGCAGTGTTTTCCCAGGCCCCCTCCATCTGGCTATCTTCTGTTAATGGCCCATCAAATGCCTTGCCATGACTCACAGGTGATGCCCTCAGGGAGCTATCTCTGTTTAATAGGCCATCAAGGACCCACTGCATGACTCATAGAAAGATTTCATCCAGTTGTGAGATGCTCCGTCCAGGGGGAGGAGCCAAGCATTCCCACCTGGATATAATCTGGGATTTGGGACAGCACAGGGAGCCCTTACCCACTGGATTACCAGATGACAAGAGCTACCAGACCTTTCTATGGGATCACTGCTTCAGGGAGACCACCTCATCTGGACTGCTTCCACCACCCTGCTCAGGCTGTATTCTGACTCTGTCAGTGGTCTTTTGTATTATTGCATTTATTTTATTTTACTTCTTTTTTTCCTTCCTATTAAATTCTATCTCTGACTTGGAGCCTCTCATTTGTTTTGCTTTCAAACCACTACAGACAGGCTCTCCAGGGAAGTGCAGGTCACAGCACTAAGCGTGACAGAATTCAAGAAATGTTTGGACAGTGCTCTCAAGCACATGTTGTTGAGAGTTCAGGATGTTCTGTGCAGGGTCAGGAGTTGGGCTTGATGATCCTTGAGGGTCCCTTCCAACTCCTCATATTCTGTGATTCTGTGACAAAGTGGGATCATCTTAACCTGTTTGGCTGCCAATTGCAGAGTCAAAGGAGAAAAAAAATCTTAGTAAAAAGTTTTCAGTATCCATGTAAATAGTTATGAGTCAGTATTGAGAATTAGATCTTTTAATACAAACCACTTTTTAGTTATTTTTAGTCTGTCACTGAAACTCAAACTGCTGTAGTAATAGTATTTAGTGCTTTAACAGAGACAAGTTAGTTTTAGATTTTAAGAGAATCCATAGGACACCGTTAATTGTGTCATTCTCAAGGCTTTGTTGTTACAGGTCTGTATGGCCTTTAATGTGTTTGCACTACTTCATTAAAATAATATTACTTGCTATTAGCAGTAGTTTTGTAGATGCAGTGAAGTGAATACAGACCCATTAAAATATATGAGTTGCACATTAACACATGCTGGGGCTTACTAGTTTCCTTCTACATTCAGCAAAATATCTGCTGAAAAGAATACAACAGATGCATGAAGATATTCTTAACTACAGACATAAGGAATTAATTTCATGAAATACTTTTTTTACCCATTTTTCATGCTTTCAGCTTTACTACGACTTCATGATTCTTGCTGCTTTTAAAGTAATTTTAATTGCCATGTTTCACTTTGCCAGCAAATAGCCTCTCAGATATGTATTTCCATTTTTAAATGTTATATAAAACTGGCCTCTTTTCCACAAGAATTTTGTGATTTATCCATTTACTTTTTCACAGTATCCATTCTTCTCCAGACTTTTGAAATGCTGTCTTGCAGAAAGGAAGGTGAGGCAGGCTACCACATCAAAATTGATAATCTCAAGACTCTGAATTAAAAAGTGAGTTTCTTGTTCTCCTTCCTCTGTGGTCTGAAACAAACCATACTTCAGAGAAGAATCAGAGATGCAAGCTCCGGATTCAAGCTGCTGCTTTCTCAGCCTGGGCAAGATACGCACTAAGGTGCAATACTTAAAAACTGTACTTCCCTTGGTATAGTCTATCAACTACAATGTATATTGTCTCCACAGGCTGGGTTCTGTAGATACTACATAATTTACAGAATCACAGGATGGGTCAGGTCAGAAGGACCACACAGGTCCAACCTCCCTGGGCAAGAAATGTGACCCTAGAGCACACAGCACAGGATTATGTCCAGTCAGTTCTTGGATAACTCCAGTGAGGGAGACTCTAGAACTTTCCTGGGCAATCTGTTCCAGTGCCCAGTCACCATCACAGTAAAAATCTCTTCCCCATATTCAGGTGGATTTTCCTGTGCCTCAAGAAATTTTCTGCTTGTTGTCTCTTGCCCTCAGTCATCTCTTCTCAAGACTGAGCAGGCACAGCTCACTTGCCCTCACAAGAAAGATGGTCCAGTCCCCTATTCATCTTTGTAGCCCTCTGCTGGGCCTGCCCCAGAAGTCCCATGTCTCTCTTGTCCTGAGAAGCCCAGAACTGAACACATCACTCCATACGCAGCCTCACTTGGGCTAAGCAGAGGGACAGGATCACCTCCTTTGACATGCTGGCAATGCTTTTCTTAATGCTTCACAGGATACCATTGTCCTTTTTGGCCTCAAGGACACTGCTGGTTCATGGATAGCTTGTTATCCACCAGGAACCTCAGGTCCTTCTCTATGGAGTTTTTACAGCAGCTCCCATCCAATACTGGTTCCTGTGGTTTTTCCTGCCCAGGTGCAGGATCATGCATTTTCCTTTGATGAATTTCAGATAGTTCATCTCTGCCCATCTCTCCAATTTGTTGTGGTCCTTCTGAAGGACAGCACAGCACTCTGGGGTATGGGCGACTCCTCCCAGCTTTGTGTCCCAACACATTCTCCTCATGCATTGCATATGGAGCCTAGATGTTGCTCAGTTATAGATTTTGGGGACAGAGATGGTCATGGTTGGACCCTGTCACTCTAGTTTAGTGGTACTTAGGTTTCCTTTGTAGTGGTCATGCATTAGCATTACAGTGCTGCTCACTTCATCTCAAAACTCCTACTTACACTTTCACTTACTAGAGCTCAATTCTTCCGCTAGGCTATCCCAGAAGTGTTTCTGGGGCTTTTAATATTCAAATGTTCACTTGCTAATGCTCACTCCTAACTTAATGCCTTAACAAATGGTTGTTCTCCCTGGTCCAGGTAAATATGAATTCAAGTATTCATACAGATGGAGAAGCCCTAATAGCAAGAGTCCCTGCCTAAGTCCAGCTTATCTCTGTGTGCTAACAGCACCTTGCTGGAAAATAAGAGACCATGATTCGAGGTCTTTCTCCCTTTCCCTCAAGACGTGGGATCTACAGGCAAGGTTAATGGAGGTCCTGGTTTGATGACCTATCAAGAGTCAAGTATGGCCTAATGCTCCAAGCACCATAGTAATGTCATGACTTCATGTTCTGCATGCACCCAACAGTTAAAAGTTTAAAGTAGTATCAAGGGGCAGATGAAGGGGGGCTACAGAATAAAGTACAGCGCTATCTTTTTCTTACCTCCTCTACACTGGCTATTTGAAAGTAACAGGTGATTTCATTCCTTTTCTTTAGCTCCTAGGTGTGTCCTATATAGTTCTTCTGATTTCTGATCTTCCCTTTGCTGGAGTTTAGATACAGGATGGTGGAGCACTCCTACAAACACTCCTTCAGTTTTACTGGTCTTCTGTACACTGACTTTGCACTTGTACTAATGTTCTCTGTCCCTTTTGCCCCTTTTCTTGTTATTTTCAGTGGATATTCTATGTGTCTTTATTTTTTTTGTCCAGAACATAGACAACAGATGCAGGTTCTCATTTATCTGAAGCAAGCCACAGCTCCTTCATTTTCTGTACCATTTGCTAGTTACCCCTAATTTCTTCATCACTTTCTTTTGCCCTGCTATTCCACAGAAGAGTTTATATACTGTATATTGCTTTCTGTCTCCCTTCCTATTAAGTTACCATCTGTTACACATTATCCTCAAATGCTATTTGCAGTCCAACAAACTTCCACTAAAAAATATGGGCCATTTCCCCTAATTTTCTTCTTCACTCTAGATTTGGCTCTGTGTAAAGCATATGTGCAGCTGTTCAAAGCTTGTTCAGAGGTTGATCTGCTACCTCAAGGCTTTATTTTCCATCTCCTTCATCTGTCACTCAGTTTACTGAATGTTTGCTTTTCCTTTTCCCTCTAGGATGAAAGGGTGAGGAATAAGTGTGCCTACTGTCTCTCTTCAAGGATCTGCAACCTCATCCAGCCTCTACTATTGTCATCAAGTCAGATATTAAGGTAGCACCCCTTTAGCTTGAGTGCTGTGAACTCATTTACCCACTCAGTTACTTCAGTGGAATGCGACAAGCTGCCAGGTGAAATGTATTTCTGTGTTTTAACATTTGCTTCAGCAGAACATTTTCTTCCCTTGCCTGTGTGACTTTTTATTTGGTCCTGCGCTGTAGTACACAGTGCCTTTCCTGTAATGTTTCAGAGATCCAGCCTGAAGCTTTTCATTTTGCCACTGCTAACTAAGTGCTCCACATGGCCATGGCTTTCCTCCTGCTGAGGGGAGCAGATGTGGCTGGCTGTCCAACATTGTCCAGCAGTGTTCGTGTTGCTAGCCAGACCACAGACAGCACCAGCACTGCCACCCTAGCTGTTATTCCCCTTTGTGCTAAACAGAAGATCACTATTTTAGCCTTGCAAATTCCTGTTTGCAAGTGGCAAAACTGTGTTTCCAGAATCTGTTCAGAAGCTTATTCCTTAGACCAGGATATTTTTCTGTGAGTTATTTGTATCTCTGCATTACAGATGGTACACAGTTTGTTCACTGATCTCACTCACAAGAAGTGTTCTTTCTCTCTCTTAACTATGTATAGCTTTTTCCTCTGGGCTTTTTACCAGTGGCCTGGATCCCAAAGATTTCTTCACCTGTCACCTCACCTTCATAACTTTCCCCTATGTGTTTTATGCCTGATTGATTGCCCTTTGGTGTGAGCATCTTTTTCTTGACAGCAAGGATACAACTTCTCCCCAGAGGTCATCCTTCAGACCTGCAGACTCAGTGGAATTAAAGGGCACTGCATCAGGTAGGGTCAGATTTCCCTTCTGTGGGCTGAAGGCAGATTTGGGACCAAGTGAGAGAAACTCAGGTTGTCCTTTTTCTTTGGGAACTTGGGTACTGCCAAACCTATCCTTCTAAAATACTTACTGGAAGAAAAATTTTAACTTCTGAAGATTTATTTTCCTTTTGGCTTTGTTCCTATGTTCTGAGCATGGGAAATTTATTTATTTTACATTTACAAGGTGCTATACTGATATGCCCCTGCTCTCTGTTGCTATATTATGATCATGTCAGAAACGTGTTTCTTGCCTTCCTGAAGATAAGTATGCTACGAAAATTTTTACAAAACCAGTCATACAGATGGCAAAGTCTATATGATGGAAGAAAGGAAAAGCTTCACAGTTACAACTTCTTTCCAGCTATTTCCACAGACAAATGTTGTTGACAAAATTCTAAAAATTTCAACAGCTCTTAAAACTTTTTTATTATAATGTGTGCTATGTTAGAATAATGTATTACAGTAAATAATAAAACAGATAATGTGAAACTGAATAACATTGGGACACCTTTTATTTTGTATTAGTTCATTACTTTTGAAACATCTCTGATGTAAATGAAGGAAGTTCAAGAATGTCAAGAGATATGCCATTAGAAAAGAATGAATACTATTTTATAATGCAGAGTTGTCCTGATAAAGAGAATGGCAAGTATAGCCTCAGAAGCTGGGATTTCAAAGGTAGATTTGAAGCATTGCAAGTTGACATTTTGGATTCCCCCTGCATTACAGTTAGGACAAATCAAAATCCTCATAGATATCCAAACAATTCCTTTCTCTCCTTTAATGAAATTTTCAATGAATTTTATAGAAATGACCCCCTCCCAATATTCCTTAGTGGCATTAGAGAGGCAAAGAGGTTCTAATAGTGACACTTTCTGTTCCTAGTGGAGTTGGTGGCAGAATTTCAGCGTTTTCAGGATATGTTGAAATAGAATACAAATATAGCAGCTTTCAGCAGATATATTTAAATCCAGCACCTTGATAATTTGAAACTTCTGGGTCTAGGTTACACCACAGAACTTAAAATCAAATTTAAGACTTTGTTGCCTTTCTAGCCCCCCCTTTTGGCATGTTCTTCAGCATCTGGGCTGCCTCAGGTTACAGAGATAGTGTGAAGTCACAGTTTAAGGGTTGCTGTAGAATGCTGTATTGCCCAGAGAGATTGTGGAAATCCACAGTCTTTGGTTCTATGCATATCTGACTGGAGTCAGCCCTTTGACATGTTGTATGTATGCAGTGCATGGCCTACTATCATGTTTTGGTCAACACAAGCAGCACCGTGCTGACCAGTGAACACTGTTTTTATTGGATATTTAAGTCTTCAGTCCAAAGAAAAGAGGTCTTTCTGTAACTGTAACAGCCCTGTACAAGGCAAAATACTATGTTCTGTTTACTTTTGCTTGAAGGAAAAAAAATGTAGGAAAGCTGGATGTTGACTGGCTTTCGACTTCACTGTTATGTGAATCTATTCTGCCTAGATTTTTTTTCCCCTTAAGTACCTTTAAATATATATGAGATGATCTAAACAAAGTTACCATAGATAAGAAAAAATACCAAAGCAAATTTCTTGAATGGACCCTGCTTTGAGCAAAGGGTTTGGACTGGAGAGACTTTTTTTTTTTTGGCTGTAAAATGCAGTTTTAAAGAATCCCCAATGAACAAATAGTCCTTAATCCTGATTGCTTTTTAGCTGTGAGCATGTTGACATGAGTGTTTTCTTCCGCTGTGCTGAACTCCACCCTGTCTTCAGTCTGACCTGAGGCAGTAGAGGACAAGGTCCCGAATGCTTCAAAGAAAGGTCATTCCATGTTGTTTATGACGCCTGTAAAACTGTCAAATACAAAAAAATAACTGGATTGTTTCCACAGGGACTAGTGCCTCTAGAAAAGCTATGCCCAGAGGATGGGAGCTCAAACTTTTTTGCTTCTGTGATCTGGGTTCTGGGGTGACACAGGTGAGCTCAAAATCAGATCAGTAATTTATAAATCAACTGTATTGTCTATCTTCATGAAAAATTATTAAGTGAATTGCACTGTTTAGGCTATTCTCTCATACTCGTTTCAAAAGGCATGTGTGTGCAGTGTTACTCTAAAGGAAAATGGTTCGCAGTTCAAACAAAGCATTAACAGCACTGTCCGCAGTCACCTGTCTCTTCCTTCATTCCTGGCACCTGTCACTTGCTCAAGACTAAGTAGAGGCGAGCAACATATTTCTACTCCAATAGTGTCTTGTACCAAAAGTTTCAGCAGTACATTGTCCCCAACAGTCACTGATAACAGCATTACCACCTGTGATCTCCTAGTCTTTGCTGCTTTCTTGGCCCTGTCCCAGTAGTGCAGACAGAGAAAGGCTGGAAGTGGGCTACATGTCCTTCCCTCTTCACTGCAGCCAGTGGCAATTCTGCTTGCTCTCCTCTTTGAAGTGCTGGAGTAGGGCATAGCTGCTCAAAGTGTGGGGATAAACAAGGGTCTCACAGGGGAGGGGTGAAAGGAGAAACTGAGACCCTAATGGGGGGTCTTCAAGAAGTTCTCTAACCCCATACAGCTGGGTGGATTCCTCAGTTGGTCAGTGGTAAGTGTGCTCTTTGTAATACTGTGAAAAGTTCTGTAGCACCTCACATCATGGACAGGCAGGCTGCTCTTGGAAAAAGATAGACATGAAAACATCAGGGCTATTGCCAGAGTTCACAGAATGATGTCCAGCCCTTCCCAGTGGAAAGGCACCAATGTTTCACTTAATAAGAATTGCAGTGAATGAAGATTTCTGAGTCAGAAGCTCTGAAGGTACTCCTTAGAGCAGCCCACCATAAAGAATAAGCATCTTCCACCTCCTCCCTGACCACATAATAAGTAACCTGCACACAACTCCTCCACATAACAAGTAACAAGCAGCTGGTTTCATTGATTAAATATTTTCTGTTTTTCTCAACTCCTCAGGTTTTTGTTATTATTAAAAGGACTCTCTTCATCCTCATGAGTTATTGGTCTGTGAATCCTGAAGATGAAGATCAAGGCTCAGGCTCTGCCTCCTGTAGCAATGCCCTCCATCCAAAGATGCTGTCAGGATTAGGGAAGAGGATTGACTGAGACTTGTGTCTCAGATGTCTTGCAAGGTTGCTTAAAAACTGTGGCTTCACAGCACATTATTTAATTTTGGTTTTCAGGAAAAGCAGGACTCCAGGTACCTCGCCATCCAAAGATTCCCAGGGTTGCTGGGATAGCTGATTGATGCAAGAATTGTCTTTTTTCCATGTTACTAGAGATGAGGTTTGTTAGTGACAACACAACCCTGTTTGCCCAATAATTTGGATGCAGGCAAGGCAAGGCAAACTGTCAATTCTGTTCCTCAAGATCTGGTTAGGATCATTGTAAATGCAAGTATTACAGTCTTTTACTTCCACAGAAGTCAGACATAATTAGAAGACCTTGAGGTCAAAGGGAGAACATTAGGCATGATAATATATCTGGGAATATTTCAGCAGAGGAATAAAGTACTGTGTGTTCACTGTGTGAGGAAAACATACCTTTGGCAACCCGGGGAACATCTGAAGATGGTATTTGTCTTCTCTGTGCTCACCATGATTCCAGTCTCCTGAGGCAAGTCTCCACCGGGCGTGTCTGCAGCTCCACTGTGTCCTACAAAACACAGACCCATGACAATAGACAGGCTTTTTAATATACAGCAAGGGTGAAGTTCATGTCCTGTTGATCCAGCAGAGGCTTAGACAGTTCTTGGCACGTGGATTTAGCAAAAGTGTAACAGGCAAGAAAAAAGCATAGGATGCAGTTGAGGCTGCAGTGACAGTCCCTGTGCTGTTGTTCTGCTCCCCACTCTCAATTCAGCCCTCAGGTAGACCCTTGGCCAGGCTCTGTGGGGCAGTCCAGGAGCCCTGCTTCTCCCCGGACAGTGCCTGCATTTCTGTGAGGTCCCATGACGACTTTGACCTTAAGCAGGTTTGCTGATGTTTACATCCTCTGAATGTGGCCTTCTGCTTTACAGCTGTCTTAAAAAGAAGCTATTGTATTTTGATTTCTTATGACTTTATGTTTAGGGACCTGATGCATATTTATAAATCTTTGCAAGTCCAAAATTTTTTATAATATTACCTGCTATGAGAAGTATTTGGTGCACCTGTATTTTGCTCCATTGGTAATTTTTAGCACAGAGTGAGACCACACAGGTACCTTGAAGGCTTTCTGAAAGAGGTCAGACATGCCCACGTCTGCAGGTGGACTGCCTTCCTTTGTCTTTCTTTTGTCCTATTTGAGGATGTCCAGTCTCTGGCAAACACTGGGAGGAGCTGGGCTTCAAGGAAGGAGCCTAAATTTCACTGGGTTTTGCAGCTGCAAGCAGAAGAAAACTGCTGCTGGTTTTTCCAGGCTGTACACTTCAGGGTGGTGCACAGTTGTGGTTATAACACACTTCTCTTCCAAGACATGAATGCATCACTAAACACATCGGATTCTCTAGAGGAACAAGACTTGAAAAACACTGTTCATTTATAGAAGCAGCTGAAGGCAACCCATGAGAAAACTCTAGGAAAAATGGGATTATAATGTTTTATCCCATGTACTATGGTATACGTAAAAATTTCAAAACAACAAAGGCCAGCTGTTGAAAGCTGCAAACATTGTCCAGACACTAAAAATTTGGAAAACGGTTGGCTTTAGACCATCTGGTTTTACTCACAGCTCATGACTGAGTTGGTTTAATGTAAATTTCTGTTATCTTTGTCAACACAGTATGTTTGCAGTCTGGACACATTTACCAAACATTTGATTTAGCTGTAAAAGTGAATTTCTGGAAGCACAGTCACAAGGCAAGTGGATGAAACATCAGTGACTTCAAAGGACGTGTGTCTTGTAATGGAGTTTTATTAGGAAGATCACATTCCTCTCTATATGAAACCTTTTCATCCCTCTTCTGCAATATATAGCAGCTTTAAGTAGAAATTAATTGCTTTTTCCTCCATTTTGAGGCCCATTCACCCTTTTTTGTTGAACAAAACAGAAAAAAACCCAGATATTTTACACATAACATCTAATCCACCTTTTAATTTCTATCTATAACTTCAGTTGAAGCTGTTTCTGTTGGTTACCTCATCACACAATCATAGAATCAAATCATAGAATCATAGAATGACTTTGGTTGGAAAAGTCATTAAAGGTCACTTAGTCCTAGCCCCCAGCCATAGGCAGGGACATCTTCCACTAGACCAGGTTGCTCAAAGCCCCATCCAGCCTGACCTTGAACACTCCCAGAGCTGGGGCACCCATAATTTCTCAGGGCAACCTGTTCTGGTGCCTCATTACCCTCATGGAAAAGAGGTTCTCCTTAGTATCTGATCTAAACCTACTCTCATTTTCAGGCTTTTCACCTTTGTCCTGTCACTATAGGTGCTTGTGAAAAGTCTCTCTACATCTTTCTTGTATGTTCCCTTCAGGTACTGAAAGGGCTCTGTTAGGTCACCCCAAAGCCTTCTCTTCTTCAGGCTGAACAATCCTTTCTTCATAGGAGGGGTTCTCCATCCTTCTAATCATCTTGGTGCCCATCCTCTGGACTACTCCAACAGGTCAATGTCTTTATTATGTTGAGAACCCAAGAGATGCAGCCCTGCAGGTGGGGTCTCACCAGAGCAGAGCAGAGGGGCAGGATCCCCTCCCTCACCCGGCTGCCCACGCTGCTTTGGATGCAGCCAGGACACATTTGGCTTTTTGGGCTGTGAGTGCTCATTCCTGGGTCATGTCCAGTCTCTCAACCACCAACACTTCCGAGTCCTTTTCTTCATCCTTCTTTTTTTCTGAGGGGCCGTAGTTTTGGGAATTGGGCAGAAGGAAGATATTTTGATTTTGATAAACCTTACCACGGCTGATGACACTTCACTGTTATGGCGCAGTAACACAGATCCTGATTTCTGCAGACCAAAGCCTCCCAAAATTTCAGCAGAAATTGCAAATTGAATGCAAATGGAGCACATGGAAACACAGCACATGGATTTGGGTTTGCGGTTAAAAGTAAAAAGGTCTGATAAGTCATTCATTCCAGGAAAACAGATGTAGGATGAGCTGTACAAAAGCAAAGCTCCTCACAAAATAACACCAAATTAGACCTTATATCTTAATGCTTCAATTTTATTTGCACTGTAGCAAGAGTGTTTCCCAAAGGCAGTTTTTAAGACTGTGCTCACACAGGCCATTTCCTATCATGAAAGTGAAAGTATTCCAGAGAATTTCAGAAAATTGAGTCTATTCCAAAGATTTCCAAAAACTGGAAGCTGCAACAGTGGCCTGGTCAGGGAAAAGCCCAGTGTTCTTCTGCGTGCGGCAAGGGAAGATTCATTTCTGTTTGCTGAAAGCAGCTGGGTAACAAGAATTTGTACCACTCCCAGGATCACTGTTTTACAGGGAAAATCTAGTTCTCCAGAAGTCTCAGCTGGAACAAAATTATTTCTTAGTTGATTAGTTTACGTCTGAATCTTTTTCCCTGACCCATTTGAGGTCCCATGAGTGAGGGCCACTTTAGAACAGAAAAATGACTGTAATATATTATATTTGTTTTCTGGTATACATCTTTTTCAACCCAAATTAAAAAAAAAATCAAATACTTCTGCTTGACTGTCAACACCTAGAGTGTCACCTAAGGTGACTTTGTCCTTGTTATACAAGAGACTCTGTAGTTTCTGAATTTTTGGGTTCTGGTTTTATTGTTGTTCTTGCTGTGTAGAACAGCTCCCAAAAACCTTGCAGCACAGTATCAAAACCAGGAAGGGGGCCAATTAGGCCTATGCAGAATCCATTGGGCTGCTCCCAGATTGGAAATTCCCATCTGTATTCCAGGACTTGATTATGTGATATCCTAACCCAAAAAACATTTTTAAAAATCCTCTTATTCCTTTCCACTTCCTGGTTTGGACTTCAGTGTAATGAGAAGGTACCAGATCTGTGGCAGCTCTAGCTGCCTACAGAAAAGGTGAAGGAGAAGTTGATTTCCCTTGTGTTTGAGCTCCCCATTGGTTCATCCTCTGCACCATGGGGACAGCCTGCTCCTGTGCCTTCAAGATTTCTTTCTTTAAGTGTGTCCATCCTTTCTGCACCCCTTTATTTTAAGGTATTCTCCAAATCAGCATCCTTTGTAATAATCAGAAGGCTGAGTTAGCTCAGGGAGTGTCCTGGGAATAACCCATACCAAGACCCCAGGCAGGCAGCAGACTTTCCTGTGGAAGGGTCCAGTTGACATACACACTTCTTATTTCCCCTCAGAAGGGAGTCACCTACTACAACTGCCCTTTTCTTCTTAATACCTGAGGCTGTGATCCATCTGACAGAGTAAGTGCAAATGGCAGATTCTCCAGAAAGATTTTTTTCTCTGGTATCATCTGCCTGACCCTCTGGACCCAGGACCTTGTAGCTGTTCCGTAAGGGCACCTGGGAAGGCAGTGAGTGTTGGGAGGGGATTATTTTACCTCCCCTAGTAGGGACCCGTTTACATTCCCCCCTATCTAGTAGGTCTCCTCCTTCTGCCACACAGTGAGAGGAATGGGGCACCTTTGACTCCTGCTGAGATTCTCTCAGGGTTGGAAGGGAGTAACTCCACCCACCTATTTCTCTTTCTCTCTCCCTAAGACTCCTTTCCACTTCTTCCTTGAGGTCTGCCACTAGATTCACCGTAATAAGTATGTCTCTGCAGCAGTTTTGTTCTGAGGAGTCTAGTTTCCCCACAACTGAAATACTGTTCCACCAAATTTGTGACTGTGATGCTGTGCAGCATTTTCTGTCATGTTATGGAGGTCTCATCAGTCCACAGTGAAAAACTGAGATGCCTCCAGCGTTTTCAATTTGGGCCAAGGAAGGGATGACTTCCAGAAGGTTTTAGGTTACCTTGTTTTTCTGCCTCATATCAGTTGCAGGTATTGGCAAATGTGAATGCTACTTAAAAGAGAAGAGCAGGCACACCATGTAAAAAGTGTCAGAAATATCACTTTTTTTAAACAAAAACATCTTTCTCTCTAGTTCCATGTCACTTGGCATTTTTACTTTACTGCTGGGAAGAGGTTTCTTCTTACTTTTCAGAAGCTGAGTGTGGCACTTGACCACAGTGTAAGCATTACTCTTGTACCAGGACAGCACAGCAAGGGAGAGAGGTCATGGAGGTGTTATAGGAGAATACTGTCAGCTTCAGAAACAGCAGTGTCTGATTGTTCCATTGGCCGTATTAAAGTTTTTATTTATATTATATCTCAGGATGAGGGAACAGCTTCTGATAAAATAAGTAATAATTCATGGGATGATGTCTCAAGATCAGAGATAACAGTATATTTCTTCTGGATGTGGCAGTCATCCAGATATTGTTTGAGAATATCTGTTTTGTTCTGGGCATGCAGGCTAGAAAATTATATTGAATAACTGCCTAAATCTAACCATGATTGTCATCAAAGTTCTTATTGTGGCTTATAAAATTTTTATGTATAGGCAAAAGAACAACAGGCATGCATCCATTTTTATTAATAAAGAAGAGAGCCATTTCCTTGTGAAATTAACAAGCTGGCATTTTAGTCTCTGATGTGTTTGATTTTTTAGATCAGAGCGTTGAAACTTCCACCACAGTGAAGCTATTTTTGCTATTGCAACAGTTAAGAAACCATCTTGTACATACCCACATTGTTCCCTTATTCTGGAAAGAAAGCTATCATTCCTTTAGCAATCAGTATGCAGTATTTTCTCTTGCTCCCCTGCTCCAAAAAAAACAACAACAAAAAAAACCCAGACTGGTGAATTTGAGTAGAGTTAGAGTGCTGTATTACAGCTGTTTCCCTGAGAACAGGACAAAGGGTCCTCGAAGACTCCAAGGCACACAAAACCTTCTCCAGCAGAACAGCTTGCACATGTTCCTACATACATATCCAGGTTTGTTTCCATCTGTGCAATGAAGATCAAAAGAACTGAGGAAATGTATACTTTTGAGTTCTCTGAAATATATAGACCTTGTGAGAAAGAAATCTTTAAATGTCTTGTTCAGTTCAGGTTAGAGCTGAACAATCCTAAAGAAAGCAGAAGACTGGATTTTATTACCATCACTTGAATGCAAGCTAAATTGCGTGGGTTTGATGTTTTTAATCAGTGAGTTCATATGAAATTTTAGAAAAAAATTGATTTGTGACATAAACAAGGCAACACTAATAGAAGAATCACTACGACCTCCTTTTTTATTGTCTCAGAAGTTGAGCAAGAACCTTTCTAAATGAAACTATCTTTCTTTTTTATGGTCTAGTGGCACAGCAACAAAAAGGTTACTAAGAGAGCAGTTCAAGATTTTGAAGAAAAATATAACATTTGCAGCCTACCCAAGGAATAGCTTTCTTTTAATTAGGGTACTTTTTGGGCACTGTCAAATACTTGTATATTTTGTTTTAAGAATTTGGACCGATGTGATTTACAACAGTAAATTATGAAAAATATCTTTCTACTCCCTGTCCTTATGCCTCATATGAGTTTCCTGCATGTCTGTCACAGTATTTTAATGGTCTGTTAGCACTGAGCTTCCATTTTCAGAGCCAATGAGAGAAGAAATAGTTAAGAATCTTAATATAAATAAATGCTAAAATAAGGCTACCCAAGCCTTAAAAGCTGATGCAGTATGCTAAATTCTAAATGTTTCTCTCAAATCCACAGTTCAATTAAATACGACTTGATTTTTACTGTATTAAATTCTTTGTTGTAAGAAAGCCTGGCCAGTGTTTTATATTTTCAGTTAAGTCTGATGGAATACATGGAAAATGGTTTCCTTAATGACAAAAATTAGAATAATTTAGGATTCTGAACTATATAGCTTTTTAAAAAAATTATGCAATTATTATATTTCATTAATTTTTCTGGGTTTATTACCTTGGTTCTGAGGAAGATGGAGAGCATTGAGAAAATCACTTGGGTCATCTATTGAGTCAATTATAAATATCCTGATTTAGCAGAGGCAGAATTATTTTAAGTGATTCCAGTCTTAAATGGCATCAGATTGTAAATGTGGGAAGATTTCACAACATTTACTTTCTAGACATAAAAAACCTGAAAATCTGTTACTGATTTGAGGAAGAGAGATGAGAGAGTGAAGAATAGCATTTCAAGGCAATTCTTCTAATATTGGTACAAGACCGATAAAATTTTGAAGTTCTGCAATCCAGCAGAAGACTTTGAAACTAGTCATGTTCAGTATGAGGACAACACATCCTCTCTGTGTTCCAGCAAATGAGTTGCTAGCAACATAATTAGACTTTTAGTCACACAAATAACCATATGTATATACAAAAGAAAACTTAGTTTTTAAATTCTCTTTGTTCCCTAAATATCTCCAGCTGCCAATAAATATATCAGTTTCTATCCCATGAGACTATCCAGTTCATTTGCCTAATTTTTACCTATATTGCTTCACAAAAAGAAACAGTAATCTAGATTTTGAATCAGCTTGATTTTGCATGCAATCCTGGAAAGGGGAAGTACATGATTTTACAAGTTCAGTAAAATAATGGGCCAAGAAATGCACATTTTGATTCATAAATTCATAGTGAAGTTCACAGTTTTTCACTTAGTCTGCAGAAACCCTGTTCTGGCTTACTGTTGGGGGTTAGGTTTGTTCCTTTTTTTCTCTAAAGAATTTTTTCCCCACAAGTTACCAAGGAGACCAAGTGTTGGATACTGGAGAGTACTTAACCGAAATAAAGAGGTGGACAAAAGGTGGAAGGGGGAGATAACGAAGGTAAAAGACAAAGCTTGAGGCAGCTGCGTGCTTTTCTGCTTCCGGCATTCGGGGAGACGCGTGTCTGCCGCTCCTCGAGGAGCTCAGCCGCCGCAAAGCACGCCGAGCGGAGAACGGCTGTTGCTGGCTGGAGGAGTTTCACTGCGGCCAAAGGGATCCAGTCCTGGGAAATCTACTATCACCGGTTCGGCCTGAATCCTGAGTTTTTTTCTCTGCCACTCGCGGAAGCTGGGCCGCTTTCTGCCTCGCCTTCGGCTTCTTCGGCGCTGCTCCTCTTGCTGCAGTGTGACCCTGCACCCCCTGCGCTGCCGGGACATCCTGCCCCTGCCTGCCGGGACACCCTGCCAACCCAGCTACCAGCCCGGGACTTTTCCACTGTTCCAGCTTGGTGCTCTGAGGATCCTGCAGGGACACCGAAACCAAACTGCCCTGGGTTTTGTGAAACAAAGCCCTCAAGGTTCTTGGTACTGTTGTCGTTTGTCATTAATGCTGTAGTTGTTTGGTGGGGGGGGAGTTTTTTTGTGTTTGTTTGCTTTGTATTACATACTAGTAAAGAACTGCTATTCCTATTTCCCAAATCTTTGCCAAAGAGCCTCTGATTGTAATTTTACCTAGCAGATACCTGTCTTCCTAAACCAAGACACTTACATTTCTTTCCTTTCCAGGACAAGTATAAAGTGCTTCACCCACCAACTCTCCTTCTTTGCTCATCTGCACATGGAAGAAGATACATGAGCACATTGGAGCTATATAACTGAAGTCCAACAATTCACATTTCCCCATCAACTGGAAATCCAGGTGTTTTCCTTTTCATGACCATAAAGAGATCATCCACACAGAGCATTTTACAGAGTTGTCAGCACCACCATTACAGCCTCTGCCCTGGGGAAGGAAACCACTGAAAGTTTCCTCAGGGCATGCCATAGCTTCAGCATGAGTCTGCTCACTATGAGATGTTTTCATGCTGAATTATTCTCTGATGAATGAATAAGCTCTCTCCAATGAGTCAGTTGAAAAACAACTTCAAGTGGCGTCCCTAGAACATTGCATTATGAACAATCCCACAATTAACACCAGAAGGTTATGGTGTTTTAAATTTTCCTTCCTGACTTTTGAAGTTGCATCTCAGTTTTTCTCTCTTGTGCTGTCTCTGTGGGGCAGAAGTTAGGTAATGATGCATTTCCACCCTTCTAAAGGTTTTCTTGCAGACAATGGCATTTACTCTGACCTATGGAAAAGTACCATATCTCTTAATTGCACTTCAATTTTTGAGCTGTTTAGGAATTTCTTTCTAATAAATTTTTGCAATAATAGTACAATTATTAAGAAATCTAAGGACACATAATTCTTACTGTATTTTTGAACTGCTCTATTCATAATTACTTAGGAGTTGCTAAATGTAACCGGAGCAGTCTAGCAAGTAATACTAGAACTAATTAAGCAGCTGGGTGATGTGTTACTTTTATCTTTTGCAATAAGGACATTAATTACTTTTTTGTTGTCTTCCTGTTACACACTTACTATTGCCCTTAGGTATATTTGTTTAAACATGCACACAAATTCTACCTGCTCTAGTGGAAAATTAATATCTAAGGGGAATAGTCCCTTTTGCTACTGTTTCCGAAGCAACTGCAAAAGTTCACAGCCCTTGAGGTCATGACCTGTCTGTCTCATGCAGAGGTGCTGGATGGCAGCAACGACCATCATACAGAATCACAGATGCATTTAGGCTGGAAAAGGCCTCTAATATCACTTGTACTGAGTACAGCTATTAACCTAACACTGCCAAGTCCACCATTAAACCATGTCCCTTTGTGCCACATCTATGCAGATTTTAGACAGCTCCAGCGATGGACACTCAACCACTTCCCTGGGCAGCCTGTTACAATGTTCAACAACCCTGTCAGTGAAAGAATTTTTCCTAATATCCAATCTAAACCACTCCTGCTGCAACCTGAGGCCATTTCTTCCTGCTGGCCACAGAATCACAGAACCAATTAGGTTGGAAAAGACTTCTGAGAACATGAAGCCCACACTATTGCAGATACAGGCCAGGATGCCACTGGCCTTCTTTGCCAACTGGCCACAGCTGGATCATGTTCAGCTTCTGTCAACCAACATCCCCAGGTCCTTTTCCACTGGACAGCTCCCCAGACACTTTTCTCAAACCTGTAGCACTGCATGGAATTACTGTAAACCTCGTGCAGAAACACTTAGTCTTGTTGAACCTCACACCATTGTGCTCAGCCCATGGATCCAGCCTTTCCAGATCCCTCTGCAGAGCCTTCCTGTGCTCCAGCAGACTTGGCACCATCTGCAAACTGACGGAGAGCACTCTCAATCCCCTCATCCAAATCACTGATAAATACTTTAAACAGAACTGGACCCAGTACTGAGCCCTAGGGAACACCGCTGGTGGCTGGCTGCCAGCTGGGTGTAACTCCATTGACTCTCTGGCCCAGGCCGTAAAGCCAGTTTTTTATCCAATGAAACACTCACTCATTCAAGCCGTGAATATCCTTGACAAAGGAAGCTTCTGGTTCCACTTGCATCAAGTGCAATGGGAAGTAGAAGCCTTTTTTATACACATCCAGAGTCCTCACCGAGTTTTGTTAGGCTATGATCAGCAATGGTGTTTGTTTTCCTGAAGAATATTTATTAGTGTCCTTCAATTCTTTAAAATCCATCAGTGGGGATGGATCCTTTCCACACGGTCAGGCAGTTGCCCTGGAGCAAATCATGGCTTAATTGCATTGCCTATGAACAAGCACTTGCCTTGACTTCAGAATCAGAAAGCCTTTGCAGATCAGGACTCACAGCTATTGAAATAACATTGTCTCTCTTTTATTTATTTATTTTTTCTCTATGACAACCTCATGGATGGAATATTTATCTTAGTTTAAGTACAGTCTGTATTTATTCACCTGACTCTTTTCACATGATATATCAACACATTAATTTGACTATATTGTTTTTTTTGGAACACCTAAATACATTCTGTCACCTAGAGTTATATTTCTCCTATGTTCAACTTCTAATAAAACTAGAAGCCACAACTGATCCTTGTTTGTTTCCTTCAAGCTTTAAAAGCAGAAACTATGCAGGGTTTCGTTGGGTATTTTTTCCTGGATATGGAGAGACTAGGTAAATCAACAAATTTATTTGCTATGAATAGTAGTTCCAAGTTACCAGTACTAACCATAGTTTATTTATTCCTTTTAGGCTTTGTACTGTAGCAAGAAATATTTATGATAATCATGCCCCATTTTTATTCATATTAACACTGAAGACAGCTTACAAATATCTTGGGTTCTCCAGATGTTAACTGTACCAGCCAGACAAGCACTGGAAGTTTTGTTGGTAGAAACAACAAATGGATATTGGTGTTTTCATTCCTACAGATTATGTTCTAATCACACGTTTTTTTAATTAACTAAAAATTGGGGTAGAATAGCAACCACAAAGTGAATCATGCTGGTGTAGTGACAGATTCTTTCCTTAAGATTTCCTCTGAATTCCTTTTTCATACTTCTTACGAGTATACACAATTCACTTTATTTGCTTCAATTCTATCAGAGAAGAATTCTCTTTATCACAGAAGTTTTGTTTACAGAATGTGCTATGTCTCAGAAGACTGAGAATGGGGAATTATCACAAACACAAAATCATCTGGGAATATATTTATCTTTTTATTTTAAATGGATAATTCAGAGGCTTATTTTCAAAGGACCTAAATGGTGCAATTCTTGAGAAAGTAAAGCTTTTGTGAAAGTAGGTCCTGAATCTTTTGAGAGACACATTTTGTTCTTTGCTAAACAAATATAACTTTTAGTAATACTGTTTTTATTGCCCATTCTCAGCTGGGATTGTATGTTGACATATGCACTGTTTTCTCTGTAAACAAGTATGACTTCTTAACATCTGCCTGCTCTGCGGTCACCTAGTCCTGCACTCACTTGTTTAGGCAAATATACTCTTGGTCTGTGCGTTTCTCTTTGCTGTAATGGTGACTCTAATAATAGTGCATATACTGAGTCTCTTCTGGAAACATCTTAGAGCATTCTCAAAGCAATTTGAAGACTTTCATATTAACAGTTTGCTTTGGTCAATAGTTCTCGGTTTTGTTTGAAATAAAGATCATCTGGGTATATATGCCCTATTTTCTGGATCCTTTCAGAGTCAGAGTTTGTTTCCTTGGAAATTGAAGTCTTTGTCATAAGTAGGCATTTTTTCAGATAACCATTCCCAATATACATGTTTTAAAAAATAAGATCTAATTTCTCTTATCAGACTAAAATTCTACTTATTTTTAAAAATAGCAAAGGATATCATTGTTCTTCCTCTCAAAAGAACTCAAATTTCCCTGCCACATGTGCAGAGTTTTGAATGAAGATTCTGATATTTGTTTCTGTTGCACTTATTCCACTGCCAGTAGAAGTTTCAGGGCAAGGGGTGGAGGTCAAGCTCTTTCATGAAACTTTTAAATTTCTGGTACTGCTTTAGTAGAAGCTTATGAATAAAAATTAGGAAAGGCATTTGATAATTCTGTGCAATCTGTATTTCATCCTGGCCTCAGAGTAGCCATTTCTTCATCTAAATTTGTGTGGTTGAACTTTAGGTAGAGTCTATCCTTCAGAATGAGTAGCTTTACTCCACACAAGCTAGATGGAGGGATAATTTTCAGAGTTTTTAATTTCATATTAAAAAAAGCCCATGGATATTACAAAATGTTGTGTGAACATTAGTAATAGTATAATGTCAAAGGCAAAAACATCACCTACTTGTCTGTCTCTACCACGAGGAATAATGAGTGATTGCAAACAACAGAAGACAAATAGTATAATCATAAATGTAGAATAATTTTCCCAATATCAAGCTGAAAATGAAGGAAAGATTTTCACTGAGGATATTGTTGGCTGCTTGTGGAATCCTCACATTTTGAAGTAGCTGAAATCTGATCATACTATCTTTATCTCCTCCCTTGACCCAAACCCTAGACTCCTCCCCTGGAATACCTGATAAAACCCTACCACCTTGCCCCTGTGGGCTCTCACCCTCTCTCTCTTTGCCTTCTTCTCCCTCCCTGGCTTGGAGTGGTGGGGGGGAAATAAAATGGACTCTCGTGCTTAACGAAACAGAGACTTGTTTTGTCTGTTTCTCTGTTGGTGCCTGTACCTCCCTGGACACTGTAGCCATGTGATGCTACAGCTTCTGTTACTTCATCTTACTAATTTTTTCTGATTTTTGGAGGGTTTTCTTGAAAGAGAAAACTCCAGGGAAGAAAATAATATCAAATAACAAGACTGTCAATAATAAGATTTTAATATACAGTTTCAACTGAATTATCCTCAGCTGCTATTCTAATCTTTCTTTGTGTTACTTTAAGTTTATGGTTTACCTAAGTTAAACTCTTTAAATGTAAATATATCTTCAAGAATGCATTTCCTTTATGTGCATATTTTCTCAAAATTAAGCCAGAATTTTATAGCCTGTTCCAAATTTTTATTTCCACACTTCCTGAGTGACTGCAGTTTTTCTCTCTGTAGATTTTTGAATGTCCCATTAAAAAAAAAAAATAACAACCAGAAAATGTTGGGCAGTGGTTGAACACATGGAAATCTGTTTACACAAAGTCTGCTCCAAGCCTACACAGCTGGACAGTGGGCAGGTGTTGACTGCTTCTGAGAAGAGGCCCCTGACCCTTTTGTGAGAATGGAAGGGGATACTTTGAGAACATAGCTCATCCTACAACTTACACAGGGGAAAGATTCTGGACAGAGAGTTATTTTTTTTTCCCCCACAGATGGTCAAACTCTTCACAACAGTCTGCTGCCCAGACACTGTAAAGCATGGTTACAGCTCAGGCTGCAGAATCACACATTCCTGCTTTTCACAAGTGGATCCAACCTGGATCCCATGCCAGAAGTCTGCCATGGATTTCATTAAACAGAATCTTGTGGCAAGGCATTCTGGTATCCTTGCAAACTAAGACATCAAGACCTGACATTTCAACAGTGGCATGGAAGGTCTTTTTTGCAGTATTTTTTCTGTCTTCATTTCAGAAATCAAGAAAAAAAGCCTGAAGGCTTTTTTAATTGTAACTTTGTAAGCTTTGATTTTCACCTCACTGTTCGACTAGTTTAGCATTTATTCCCACGATGATACATTACTCTGATGTAACCAAGGCCTCACACTGTTAAGAACATGGGCAAACAACTGCAGTCTGTCTCACTCCTCCTCCTTTTTTTTCTGTAACAATAAAACAAATGTAAAATACAGCATGAATAAGGGATAAAGATGTCACCACAGAAGGAAATTAATTAAGCTGACTGAAAGTGTAAACATAAAGTTTGCATAGAACATAATCCAGTTTTGCAAGGCTCAGTTCAAGTCTTTACTAGTATGGAATATTGTTAAACTTACTAATGCCCATATAATGCATGTAAAAGCATTATTCTATTCACAAAGGATAAATGATTTACTTACCTGTTGCAAACAATTTTTCCAAGAAAAGGATGTGTAAATACAGATTCTAGTAGTTTTAAAGATGAGGAGAAACAATAGGAGAGGAGATCAAATGTTTTACATTAGGGATTGCAAAACAGAATCTGTAAAAAAGCTCTGCTGTGTCTCCAATCCCCAGAGTTCATCCATGCAGCATAATTTGACATGTACCTGAAATACTGCAGACTGGCTGTCAGAGCAACAGACATAATGCAGGACCTTTTCTTTACTGAGAACTAAAAGTTGAAACCAAAATATTCATTTATCATATGGGGGTATCACATTGCATCTTTTTCATTACAGTCAGGTATAATAATTCTGGTATAATTATCTTATTCATATCAGCAGTTAGAAATTGAAATAACTGAAACTTTGCAAAAATTAGTCTTTAAAGCAAATAATCTGTAAAGGAAATAAACTTAAAAGCAAGAAACAAAAAATTCTTTCCTTGCTCCAGATAGCAAGAATTTAAAAGACTGGATGACAGAACTTGGATTGCTAAATCCAGTGTTTAGATTTCAAGTTCAGAAATAAATTAGAAATTATAACTGTTTAAATCATGACTCAGAAGAAGAACAACAGCATGCTTGCTTTTGTTTTAGTCATATTCATTTAAAATGCATGGATCCTGCATCAAAAAGATACCACAGAAGAGATGTAAGTTTATTTAGCTTATTTATAGTTCTATACAAATTAAAAGCAAATTCTCTTATTTACCTTGAACAACAGCATTCTTTTCTCCTGTGTAAATTAATGTAATGATACAGAATAAGACCTTACATGGTAACATGCACTCAGATGCAAAGTCACATGAATGTCCCACTCACATGATTCACATCATATCAAGACAATGGGATGCAGTAGAGATTTCAGCTTGCATGGAAGTGCATGCAGACACATGTTCTTCATATTGAATATTTTTGGTTTTGTACAACAGAAGATATTTCAGGCTTCTTTACATGTTCACTACGAAATGTCACTGCTGCAAAAGTGAGTAGAGAGGCAAAAATTCTCTTTCTCAGTATGCTTATTGTTACTGATAGATCTTGTTCTTCATGCAGGAATTAGGTTCAGCTTCACAATGCCAGGCCCATCTTCTCACATTCATTCACTCTGTTACAGAGGAAGAACAAGGTGCCTATGGCTCCTGTTCATGGTAATTTTGTTAGAAGCAAAACTCATCTAAGAATTTCCTGTTCATTTAACCATTCACTCTTTCATATAGAGAGTAACATAAATATGGCTGAAGATGGACGCACTATGAATCCATCCACTATGAAAGCGAAAAGAATGACCGGCTGGAAGTAAGCAGACAATTTTTTTGAACTGGCATTAACACTTGGAAAACATTAACATGGATCTGGAATCTTAGCATGGCATCCACAAAAGCTAGCACACTGTACAGACATTCATTGTAGGAGATGGGGATCTGGAGACCCTTGCTTTTCTATGGGTTTTGAATACAAATCTCTGCACAAGAAGGAGTCATCTGCTGCTGCTGAGGATTTGAAGGCATGGACCTCCTTACTGAGATAATCACTTCCTCCTTTTTGACTCCAGTTTCAAAGAAGGAAACGTGCCAATCTTTGTACCAGCAGTTCAGCAATCCAGATGTTCCCTCCTAAGTAGACATGCAACTTTTCTCCTACTTTTGCTAAAATAGGAGCAAACTAAGCTAAAATCTCCTACCTATCAGAGAAAAATGCTATGCTCTGGGCTTGTGGAGTGTCCTATTCTGTCCTGGACCATATTCAGTTGCTCTTCCTAAAACTTCATCTATTTACTGGGTCAATATTCCACTAGGACAAGGCTAGGTATCAAGCTGCAAAATTCTTGGCCTTACATAATTTTGGCTCAGTATTTTTTGACACATGATACTGCTATAAAACAGAAAAACTAAAGGACGCATCTTCCCATAGTTCCATAATACAGGCTCCATTAATCTCTACAATGCTTACCATTATTATTGCAACCTTAAAATAAAAATAACCAATAAAAGTAATATTTTCCGTACAGTTTCCTTCTGACATAAGAAAAAATAATAGAGTAGTCTTGTAGAGCAGGGCCCTGAGTTCTAAGAGGACTAAGAGGAACTTATTTGTATCTATAGTGCAGAGCTGATTCACAATGCACCATTTTGAAGCCTTGTATGCTGGAGATCAGATATTTCCTAGGAGATAACCAGAAGAGTGTTTGGTGGCTTCTCATATGCCTTCTGTTTTTAAGGTACGTGTGACTGCGGGGGAATTGAATGCAAAGATTCAGATGGCATCTTTCAGTGCTGTACTCCTAAAGGATGTACAATTTAAAAAAATATTTTATTAGGATGTTTTTACAGTCTGTTGAAAGTGAGATCAACTTCACTCTGAAAGGCAGCAAAAATGGTCTAGCAGCACTAATGGATTTTGTGCTACTTCAACTTGCTGTTTGCATCTCTTTCTCTGTAGAGAGTGTACTAATTTCAGTGAATTTCAGTGTCATTTATATAGTAAAAAACACATGAGATGCAGTTGTAAGATTATCACTCAATGTATTAGTGGTCCCAAGGAAGGTATACAAAAAGGCACAGGTTTTATCATTGCATTTTCATTGAGGGTACCCCATTGGTTTTAATGATCTTTATAACCTCTCAATTCTGTAACTATTATAAGACCTTTGTCAAATTATATAAAATATCCTTATGGCTAAAAGGTAGATATGGGGAAGCTAAAAGAAATAGAATTTGAGATTAATTCACTTCCAGAGCAACAGAAATCTATGGAAGAAGAAATATCTGTTATAAATATAGTGGAAGTAGGAATTATTTGCTTTGATTATGGAATGCAAAATAAATCACAATGTAATGCACTTGATCATTTTTAGATTCATTGATTATAATTTGTATATACTACTCTCTTCCTCTTGTAGGGTTAATTTCTCTGTATGTTTTTTTCTACTATATCTGTTCCAGCTACCATTTCTGTTTTAAAAGTCTGTGTGCTTGTAGCCATGCAAAATTACCAGTGACACATTTTCTGTTGGGTGGCATTACACTGGTAGTGTACCAGTGACACTAATAAGACACAAAATTTTGCAAAGCAGGTAATTTCTTTGTTGTCATTTTGTTTTGGCATCTTTTGTAATCTTCCTGCAAATCCTGATGTGTTTTAACATTTGCTAATACAATTTCTTCCTGTAAGCACTTAATGCTATGCACAAGATTCCCTGACATCCTTACAGAGCAAAGCCCCTTTCTGTCATCCTCTGGAAATCACAGCTCCATGCCAATGCTCCTGAGCAGAGAATTTCTCCTGGTCATTCCCATAATATCCTCATATTCTCCTGCTACTGGAAGAGTTTGCCTCTCTGTTCATCTTTTACTTATTTTGCTCTTGATAGCATATATTAGCAAGTGTTTCAATGTGTATTCATCTCCAACACCCTGATTTATAAGGAAACAAAGATATCTCCATACGGAGATATCTCCATACCACCATTGCTATCAATACATAATGCATTGGGATGAAAAGTTAATCCCCTGTTGCAACCACTACTGTAGTTAAACAACTTTTAGAGCTATTTTAGTGACAATCAACAATCTGCCAGTGTTTGATCAATTTCAGCTTCTGAACAGATTTGCAGAATTACAGAATAGCAAAAGTATTGGGGTTGGAAGGGACCTCTGGGGATCATCCAGTTCAATGTCACTGTTCAAGCATGGGAGCAGGTTGCATGTGATCGTGTCCAGGCAGCTTTTTATTCTTCCGGAGGAGATACTACAACTTCTCTGTGTACCCTGTCCCAGTGCTCTGTCATCCTCACAGTTAAAAAGTTTTTTTCTCATATTCAGAAGGCACTTCCTGTGTTTCAGTTTGTGCCCATGTGCACTGGAAGGAGTCTGGCACCATCCTTTTCATATCCACCCTTAAGATAAGTGCATGTATTGATAAATGATGTATTGATTGGCCTCTGTCTTTTACAGGCTAAACAGTGCCAGGTCACTCAGCCTTGTCTCATCAGAGAGGTGTTTCTAATGATCTCTGTAGCCCTCCATTGGATCCTCTTCAGTAGTTCCTCCCCTTTCTTGAACTGGGGAGTCCAGAACTGCACACAGCACTCCAGGTGAGGCCTCACCAGGACTGAGCAGAGGGACAGGATTACCTCCCTTGACCTGCTGGAAATGCTGTCCCTAATACACCTCAGGATACCACTGGCCTTCTTGGCCACAAGGACACACTGCTGGCTCATGGACAGCTTGTTGTGCGCCAGGACCCTCAGGTCCTTCTCCACAGAGCTGCTTTTCTGCAAGTCAGCCCCCATCCTGTACTGGTTATGCTTATCCAGGGGCAAGATCCTGCATTTGCCTTTGTAGAACTCTGCCCTGCCAAATGGCAGGTCTACCAAGGTGGCATATAAGATAGAAGAAGAGAGCTACAGATATGCATAGAGGAAAAGGTTCAACAAAGACAAAAGAAAGATGCCTTAAGGAGTAGTGCTTCAGGGTTCTATAAATCCCTATCTTCATTATCAGGACAAATTATATTTAAAAGGCTATAGTCTAGACAAGTAAAATGTGCTGATGGTAATTCACTGTAGCCTAATGTGAAGTAATACATTTATGAATCAAACATTATAAAAACTGCAGAAACTTACATTTAAAAAGTGGCCATACACTAGCTCATAAAAGATTAAACTAGTCTGAATTGCATTTCCCTATACAACTAGTTTGGAAGCTTTGTTTTTATTAAAGGATATTGCTTCTGAAAATATTACAAAGATTTCATCAAAAGAAAAATGCATGAAATAAATTCCTACAGATGCATGGTTTTCACATATTGAAATAGACCATCTTTATGCCACCACAGAAGAAAAACTAACTGAATCAATAGCAATGAAAATAATTGAATAAAGTTAGCATGTTATCATTGCCACAACCATTCAGGTGTCAAGTTGAATAGTATCATAAATCATCTCAGGCTAGACAGTAAGATCTGACAAAAAGGGAATTTTTGACAGAGGTAGCTCCAGATAAAACAGTGACCAAAAGGTGAAGGCAGTAAAATAAAATTTCTGTAAGTTTTAATCTTGATCTTTTCTACTTCTTTATTGACAATGGTTTGTAATTAGAGACAGGGATTAAGCATTAAGGACTTTTTTTTATAATATTTGTAATCAAAGTATCTTTTTGACCATTTGAGCTTTTTTAGGCAAGACTAAATGTTTTAGAACTACAAGGCAACATCACCTCTTGTTCTTAAAGGCTAGTTTCAGTGTACCAGAAAGTTAACAATGACAAATTGATGTGGAAAGGTCATGACATTTTGTCAAGAGAGGGCTCTTGTTCTCAGGCAATCGAGCCTGTAAATACACACCATTCTGAAAAGTTCTGCTGCTTCAGTAGCTGCCACTTTAGGAAATGTTCTTAAATGCCATGAACCTCTGTTCTAGTAAATCTGTTTCTATAAAAACAAGAGTCTTATCAAAATATAATTTCAAAGAAAAAAATCAATTTAGATTAGCAATGCAAATCTTGTGTTTCTGTCAAAACTATTTATTTCATTTGTTTTATTTCATTTCTTTCTGTCAAACTCTCTAGAAAAACAGGAATGCATAGAAAGGTAAGAAAGGAAAATTTAATAGCAAACAAATGAGCTGAGACAGTGTCCTGGTTTGCAATACGTAACCAAAACTGTGTATTCTATTTCCATCTGATGAAATTGGTTGGGGACGTGTTTCCTTTATCTCATGTATAACCCATTTGTCATCACTCCAGGGGGAAGGGGGAGGATGTCTTCTGTTAATGAGCCAGCTGTTAAAACCAGGTGGAACAAAGTTTCTTATCTCTTCCACAACCCATCTTCCCTCTGGGGGATGTCTGCTGTCAATGGGTCATTAAGGCTCACCAATGACATGACGCATTACATCATCCCCTTGAGAGATGCTCCACCTAGTGGGGGGAGCCAAACCGTTCCTACTACCCGAAAAACGGAGACCCAGGAACATCAAGTAGCCAGTTTTCCACTGGATTCCAGAGGAAGACCAGACTCATCTCACCACCATTGGACCCTTATTATCTCTACTCCAACAGAACTGCATCCGTTACTCCAGGAGGATTTATTTGGACTGCTTCCAACACCCTGACCAACAGGGTGTCAGGTCGTATCTCTGTCAGGGTTTTCTAGGATTTTTGTTTGTTTGCTTGCTTGTGTTTTTGTACTACTGCATTTTTATTTTTAATATTCCTAGTAAAAAACTGTTATTCCTATTCCTTTATCTTTGCCTGAAAGCCCCTAATTGCAAAATCTTAATAATTTGGAGGGAAAGGTTTGCATTCTCCATTGCAAGTGGAGCTCCGGCCTTCCCTGGCAGATACCTGTTTTTCCAAACCAAGACTGACAGGTTTACCAATAGCATAAAATTTTGTGTGGCAATGAAGGCCACTTGTCCTGAACACTGAGGACTCTTGCAAAGTGGGCTTCTCTGCCCAAGAACTCATTAAAATCCCACAAGATGTTTCTTCCTCTACTGGAACAAAAAATTAGGATTCCATAATGCTTTCTTTCTGCTCTTATTTCTATTTCCATGGATCAGTAAATGCAGCTTTTTGGGAAAGACCAGTGATTAGCACTTCAAAGCAGAAGTTATGTTTCCTTGGAGTTCAGGGAGAAATGCAGTTGCCTTTAATAGGGGAAAAAAGTGAACCAGGCCACAAAAGACATACATGCCTGCTCATCATGGTCTTAGGAACCAGGAATTTCTCTGCTGTATTTAGTACTGGCAGGCGGGAAGGAGAAGGAGATAGTGTGTGGTTCTAAACTGTGGACCGACATAGCTGCCTACAGACTGAGAATGGTAATCTCTGCCACATAACACATCTCTTACAAAAAAATTCCTGCTGTTATCAGCTGAACTGGTGCACAGTTCTAATAGTTCAGAGTAGCTTTACTGAAGGGAGAAGAGCTAGCTCGGCAGAGGCAGGTGGAAATTTCAGAGAAAAGAATGAGGTTCTGCCAGCTTCCTATTGACAGCGCTGTGTTCTGTAAGTACTTCCATTGATCTATGGGACTATTCATGCCGTAATGCTCTTTGTGCAAGGAAACAAAACTGGTTAAATGTAGATTCAAACTTGATGTGGTTAAGGTGCACAATCTGGCTCATTTGTTTTGTAGCTACAACCCACTGACTTTCTAAATTATTATGGAACTATCAACAGCTGTTCTCTCCACCCAACTATTTCATATTGAGTTGGAATGCACACTTATTCATCAATAATGTGAACCAGCCCTTTTTCAAAGACTATGACTAAGCAAAAAAAATCATATTGGAAAAACTGGAGATGTAAAAATTACTCAGAGATTAAAATATCCCAGCTGTCTCAGTGAAAATAACACATAGTTGATCCACATGAAAAATCACCCTTGTGAAGAGGGGGAAAAAATGTTCTGTTTCCGTGCTACATGAATGAAAACCTTTGCCAAATTTAGGAGGACAGATTCATCCACCCACTGGGGCAGAATATTATTAGCATTCACACACACAAAAAATGACAGATGTCAACAGCTGAAACTCATAATTTCCTTCTGATCCTTAGTTGTTAGGGGACTTAACAGGTAGTCCAAGACAGAAGAACATTATAAGTGCAATGAAGAATTCTGCACTGCACAACATTTCACAGCAAAACTAGAGCTCTCACAAAAATATCTTTACAATATTTAAAGATGTGAAATTAAAGGAAAACTGGCACCTTTGCTATACAAGAGAAAGACTGTTCAAACCCAGGTTCAGAAAAGTATTCAAGAATAGTTTATTTTTTACAAGAATCTGTCAATTTCAGTTTTCATGACATGTGCTACTCAGGAAGGAAAAGGAGGCAAAGAGCATGTATAAAATTCCTTTCATACCTCACAGGCACATTGTTTGTTCTTAACAAGACCACTCAAGTAATTTTCTCTATATGAAAATGTCTGAGCTAGAACTCCAATGGGGACTCTTGGACTGCTTTCTTCCATTGTAAATCCAATGGGGGTTCCATGAAATGTCATCATCATCATCAACAGCACTCAGCACAGCACCCAGCACTGCACCAAGTGTAACTTTAAAAACAAAAACAAAAGTGAAAAAACAAACAAAACCCAGAAAGAAACAAAACAAAAAACCCCCATTTTATCAAATTTAGAAATACGTTATTTATCCCACATTAAACACCAGAAATGCAGCTAATGCATTTTTGCACATCTTAAGCTTTAAAGCTGTGTTTCCAACCTGTTGGCAGGCCACAGGATAACAGCTGGAGACAGCAGATTGCACATGGACTGCAGAGATTGATTAGGAGGATACCCTGCACCAGATGAGGCAGGTAGGTATAGATCCTTGTGTAGCGTGACAACTCATTACTGGACAGAGACAATGGCAGGAAATAAGCTAAAACTCTCAAGCAAGTACATTTAGGCTGTTATTTAAGCAATCATCAGCCTGTTCTTGAAGCCAAATGTGCCTCTCATACTCCCTGATGGACACTTTAGCTGATAATTGGAGATAACTAAGGAGAAAATGTGGGCTCTAGCTACTCAGTGCATTCATGCATATATAATTGAGGGGGAAGATTGGCATTATTCATCTCCTCTGCCCTTGTTGTGTTACTGATGATGAACAGCAATTTTCTCCTGTAAGCTTTTCCAGAATTTCCCAATTCTGCAAACTGCCAGAGTAGTGGGATTTATGGCCAGTGCTCAAGCTGTCTTGCATAATATGGGGTCATAACTGTTCAGCTACAGGCACCACAAAACTGGCAGAGTGAGAGCTGGTGCAAAGAGCTACATTAGCAAACAAACAGGCACTAGCCCAATCCATTATCCACTATAAAAACATGGGCATGGAGATGGGGTCCAAAGGAGCACTGTTTACTCTCCATCATTGCTAACAAAGGCAGGAGAGTCCCACACTTGGTGACTAGAAGGCTGAAGAGCAGTGGGTAACTCACTGTTCTTTGCTGTACCCAGCTGACACAGGACAAGATGAAATTAATCCAGTGGGATAAGGAAATTCATAGGAAAACTATTCCTGACTGCAAGCCATCTGTAGCTGCAAATTTTCCCTGAATAGCAGTTTCTATGAGACACTGAGTTTCTATGAGTTTGAAATCACTGAGTAGATTAGCAAGACTATTTGGCCTAAGATTTCAACACAAGATTTTTAGCTGAATCACTGAACTGGTGCGCCAGTTTGACTCCATACGGTATTTAGGTCCTCAGCACATTCATAGCCAATGAATACCAAATGCCCAGAGTGAGACTAGCAGAAACAACAGGAGGAAAACAGCAAAACAGCAGACCTAATTAGAGAATTAGGGATATTTTAGAGAATATACTCTACTCCTAGGAAAGGTAAGAGCTTTTTTTTGTGCAGCAGGGAATGCATGATAGTTGCCATCACAGAGACATGTGAAATGACTGACACCTCTGGAGTGCAAGGATTGGCAAGGAAGGAGAGGCAGTGGAGTGGCCCTGTATTTTAGGCAGTGTTTCAATTGTCTTGAGCTTAGTGATTCAACAGTGTTGAATATTTATCCATAAAAATCACGGGAAAGACTAACAAGGCAGATATGGTGGCAGGCTGTTATAGTCCACCCAAACAGGATGAAGAGGCAGAGGAGATACTCTGCTTCTATTAGAAATCAATATTTCTATTTTCTGCTGGGAGAAGTCCCAGAATCACTAGCCCTTGTTCTTTGGAGGACTTTGGCTCACCAGCTGTCTGCTGGGAATACAATTCAGCAGAGAAGAAACAGTCTAGGAGGATCCTGGAGTGTGTGAAAGGTAACTTCCTGAGGTGAGGGAACCTACCAAGGGAGGCACCTGCTGCACCTGTTTCTTGTGAACAGAGAAGGACTGATGGGTTTTGTGATGGCCAGTCGTCAAAAAATTACGGAGTTTTCTTTTCTGGTCAGCAAAATTGCCACCTTGGACTTCCAGAGGGCAGACTTTGACCTGTTCGGGTAACTGTTTAACAGAGCTCCTTCGGAGGCAGTCCTGAAGGGCAAAGGAGTCCAGGAGGGAATTCTAAAGAAGAAAATTCTAAAGGTCCAGGAGCAGGCTGTTCCCATGTGCTGAAAAAATGAGCCAGTGAGGAAGGAGATCAGTCTGACTGAACAGGGAACTTTTTATGACATTTGGAAGGAACAGACAATGTGGGAATACCACAAGGATGTTGTGAGGTTAGGCAAGGAGAGAACTAGAAGGGCCAAAACCCAACTAGAACATAATATGGCTACTGCTGTAAAAACTGGTAAAAAATTGTGCTATAAATAAATCAGCAAGAAAAGGAGAGCTAAGGAGAATCTCCACCTGTTATTGGAAGTGGGGGAGAGGTAGTGACAAAGGATGAGGAAAAGGCTGAGGCACTCAATGCCTTCTTTGCCTCAATCTTTTAATAGCAAGACCCTGCGGTCCCAACCCCCTGAGCTGGAATACAGAGATGGAGAGCAGAATGAAGCTCCCATGACCCAAGAGGAAATGGTCAGGTACCTGCTACACCACCTGGACAATTGCAAGTTTATGGGGGTGGATGGGATCTGCCCAAGGGTACTGACGTAGCTGGTGGAAGTGTTCACTGAAGCACTTTCAGTCATTTACCAGCAGGTCTGGTTAACTGAGGAAGGTCCCAGCTGACAGGAAGCTGGCAAATGTAATGCCTATCTACAAGAAGGGCTGGAAGAAGGGTCTGAGGATCTACAGGCCTGTCAGTTGACCCTGGGGCCAGGGAGGGTCATGGAGCAGGTCATCCTGAGTGCTGTCCCATGGCACAGGCAGGATAGCTAGGGGTTCAGGTCCAGACAGCCTGGGTTTAGGAAAGGCAGGTCCTCCATGGTCACTGGTGAGGTTGCACCTCAAATCCTCCATTCAGTTCTGGGCCCCTCACTACAATAAAAACATTGAGGCGCTGGAGCATGTCCAGAAAGGGCAACGGAGCTGGTGAAGGGTCTGGAGCACGAATCATATAAGGAGTGGCTGAGAGACCTAGGGTCATTCTTCCTGGAGGGAAGTAGGATCAGAGGGGACCTTATCACTCTCTATGATCCCCTGAAAGGATGTTATAGCAAGGTTGGGGTCAGTCTCTTCTCCCAAGTAACAAGTGACAGGATGAGAGAAAATGGCTTCAAGTTGTGCCAGGAGAGGTTTGGATTTGGTATTAGGAAAAAATCCTTCATTAAAAGAGTTATAAAGGAAGGGTTATTGGAAGTGGTTGAGTCACCGTTCCTGGAAGTGTTCAAAAAAAGTGCGGTTGTAGCATGGCTTAGCGGTGAAGATAACAGTGCTGAGTTAACAGTTGGACTCGATGATCTTAAAGATCCTTTTTCACCTAAACAATCCTATGATTCTACGAAAAGTCCTAAGATACTGTGTCATGACCTGTGCATTACTCATTGATGCTCTTACAACTGCCTTTCCTTTGTCAGCAGTGCCAAACCAAGAGAGGTGCACATGCTGCCTCAGAGCTCACTGTCTGCTCTGAATTCTCACCCTTGAGTAGAATGAGTTCAAAATTCCCTTCTATATGGCAGTGTCCAACAATGTAAGCATGCTCTTGTGATAGTGGGGAATGAAAGAAATCAGCTTCAGCTCTCCCCCTGAAATGAACTTCCAAATCATGCTGGGTAAAAAGAGATTTATTATAGAGCTCTGCACATTCATTTTGGCTTTTCCAATTATTTTTCCATTACTTGAAAGCACGCTTCTCTTATCCACATTAAACACCTAAAGCTATTGCAGGCTTTTTATTTAAGACAGATAAAATGGTGAAAGTGTTCTATGATTTTGGTGTAAAGAAAAGAATTAGAAACTTCCAGACAGCTGCTACCTAACAGTGATTGAAGAATCATATTTTCCAGATCAAAGTACCTTTGTGGCAATATTTAAGTGGAATACTTAAATATTAAATACAAGCAGGGAATTTAGGGTCAAAAAATTGCTAAAATCATTTTAAGAGGCATATATTACAACAAACCACAAAATTATGAATTTGTTTGAAGATCTGAACCCAAATTCTTAAGTAATGAATAGCTCAATCAAGCTTTTCTTAAGAGTCCAAATGTTTCTTCTCATCTTCTGTTTACAAAAGAAAAGAAAAATATTTGGCTGTGAAAACTTTTCCTTCTGTCTGTATTGACGCTAAATTAGCAGTTACATGATTTATAGGTGTCATGAGATACATTAGTAATGTTCATTAAAGTGAAGCCTCTTGTTCCCCCTTCATCTATGGTATGGTGAATTCACATGTCTTAAATTACAAACTAATAATGGGCATTAGGGTTTACTGAGGATGTCTGCAGTTATCCTGCATTTCTGTACTACAAGGCAAAAAGGGCTCCTGTAACATCCTGTAATTTGATATACTAAGATTTTAGAAACTCAATGCCAGGGAAAAGGAGAAAACACATCATGACATAGTTCATGTTCATTAAATATTTGGTCCTTAATCTGCTCACAACCTGCTTGTTTATTTATTGGTCTTGTAGAAAATGTGGCAGGACTTAGGTCTCTCTCTCCCTCTCCATGCACACAAAAACCCAACCACAGCCACCGCCATGCATGGTTTATAAAACTCTTTCTATTGATCTTCAATTTAGTGACCTTTAACTTAATATATTACTGAGTTCCACTAAAATATGGCAAAGTGTAAAGAAAATAATTTCTCTGAGACTTTCACACTTGCAGTACCTCAGGCAGGTGCTCCCAAATTCTTCTGTGCTTCAGGCTGAATAATATTGGCAGTTATTTTCTGTTTTTCACTGTAATAGAATGGTATTTTCCATTATAGATACCTGCAATTCATCTACTGTTCATCTAGGCTATTATACACTGGAGACTTCTTTTTAAATGGAAAAAGAGGAATTATTCTTGAGATAATTGATACCCAGTATTTGTGATTAGGTGTAAGTCAGTTCAATGCAGAGACCATAAATGGTTACAAAGACACATTTTAAATCATTTAACAAAAATTCACTAGAAAAACATGGGGAAAATAAATAATTCCATTTGTGGTTTCTTGGAATTTTACTTTATAAGAGGAAAAAAGTCATAGCAAACCAGAAACTTGCATTTGAAAGAAAGCCCAGACCTGTCTGTGTTTTGGCTGAGCTTTCATCACTTTCTGGGTAATTTTGACCAAGTGACAATAGCATGCATTTGCATAGAAATATTCCAGACTTTCTTATCTACATCCAGTAGTACTAATTTCTTGTGACATTCATATGAATTTGTTTATTAAATATTTGTAAAGCTTTTCACAGACAATTGCAAACCAAAATTACACTTGTTTTGGTTTTGGGTGTTGTTTTTTTTTGTTTGTTTGGCTTTTTGTTGTTTTTGTTTTGTTTTGTTTTGTTTTGTTTTGGCTAAGAGATATGTCATAAGCAACACCGGACAGCCAAACTAAGCAAGGAAAAAAAAGCCTTTCTCCACTGTGAGAAGAAAATGAGAGATGCAAGGCTGTCCCATTTTCAAGCCTTATTTAGCTGAGAATGAATTCCTTCTGAATATGTCATATTCCTTCTTTAAGAAGAAAACTGATATATCCAAGCCAGCCAGAAGTGAGGCTGGAAACAGATAAGTCCATTTTTAAGAGGTTTAATTAGTGTCCTGAGAATTAAGGAAATGAACAATTTCTCTGATAAAGGAATAAAGCCCTCCTTAGAAAGAGGTTGTAGAATAGTTTAAAACACACCACAGAAATGAGATGTGTGTTCATGGCTGGGATAAAATATTCTTTGATGCATTTTAAAAAGATGTTTGAGTCATAATGGGACTCTGATGAATAACAAAGCAAGAGGTAGAAGAGGCCATGAGAAAAGTAAAGGAACACATCTCTGGCTGTGGCAAAGTACTAATTCTGTCTCCTGCTACAGCCAGCCTCTACTTGCCTGTTCCTGAGGGTCTTTCACCCAAGTGTAAACCTCTTCAAGGCAATGGGACACTTAAATCTGAGTTTTATTTTCTTCTAATAGCACTGGTCCTACTGAGGTGCTGGTGTGAATTGCTCATGACGCTCAAACCTGTATTTCTTTTTGCAGTAAAGTCAAGCACTGTTATGTTTTCTTCCCCTGGATGCAAATGCTGATGAAAGGTATCTTGCAACATGAGTCACAGAAATACTGTCATAGGCAAGACAAAGACTTTTCTGCTTGTTCTCTCCAGTGAACTAATATAGCAAAGGGAGATGGAGAGAAAAAAAATATGAGAGAGAAGAAATGGTCTCACCTCATGAATTTTTTTAAAAAATGTGAGACTATTTCCTAGTTAATCAGACAGAGAAACAAAGCGGATGCTGCCGAAACACACAAACCACATTCCTTGCAAAGTGGCAGGACAGTGATAGCTTCATTCAGCATGTGCCTGTGAGATCACAACCAACAGCATGTTCCAGATTGACAAACTGTCAAGATACAAGAGAAGTGCTTCTGTTAACACAGGGCAGCATAAAAATGGATGGATTATTTGTTCCTCAAATAATCACAGGGGGATTTTTTTATAAAGAAAAAAATCAAAGAAGTTGTATGGGAAATCACAGTTTGCTCCTTTTAAGCGTGCTATATAAAGTATTACAGCTTTTATTTAGAATTTTTTTTTTTTTATTTTCTTTTCTTGTTCACTTTCATAGTAATCTATTACATCCTTAAACCAGGGCCAAAGCAGAGACTAATTTATTCATGGATCAATAAAAATCAGGTGCTCTAATAAATTTCATTGTCCTCTCATCTCCTTCTGCGGCTCAGTTAGCATTCCTAGTTTTTCACCTAATGAAGTTCAGTGTCTCAACACATCTGGCAGACCCTGGGCCACCTGCTACAAATAACAACTTTGTAAGACCTTCCATGCTTCACAAACCCAAAGTACTATGCAAATCATATTGATTATATGTGCATTTTATATATATATATATATATATATATATATATATATATATATATAAATGGTGATATGTATATATGATTTACAAATAATGATAATAATTCATGATGTTTTGGGCTTGAAGATAAGGAATGTGGTAAATGATTCAGGCATCTCACAGAAAGTAGGCATAATAGTATAACTCATTCATCAATGACTTGAACACTTGGATGGAGTCCCTCCTTAATAAGTTTGCTGATGATGCAAAGCTGGGAGGAGAGACAAATACCCAAGGGCTGCGCAGCCATGCATCCACGCAGCCTGGACAGCAAGCTGAAGAGATGGTCAGAGAAGAACCTAACAAAGTTCAACAAAGGCAAATGTAGGGTCCTGCCGCTGGGCAGGAATAATCCCATGCACCGTACAGGCTGGGGGCTCACCTGATGGGAAGAAACTCTGCAGGAAAAGCCCTTGGAGTTTTGGCAGACAACAAGCTGTCCATGAGCCAGTAGTGCCCCTGTGGCCAAGAAGGCCAATGGTATCCTGGGGTGCATCAGGAAGAACATTTCCAGCAGGCTGAGGGAAGCAGAGCCCCTCTGTTCAGCCCTGTGTCCAGTTCTCGGCCCTCCAGTACAAGGGAGAGAGATATGGGGAGCTCCTGGAGCAGGTCCAGCAGAGAGCTGCTGGGCGATGACTGGGGGACCAGAGTGTCTCTCTTACAAGAGAATAGTTTGAGAGAGTCAAGCCTGTTCAGCCTTGGGAAGAAGCAAGTGAAAGATAAACTCATCAATATCTATCAGTATCTGAAGGGAGGCTGTCAAGAGGATGGATCCAGGTGTTTCTCAGTGGTGCCCAGCAATAGGACAAGAGGCAACAGGCAGGAAGTTCCACCTGAACATGAAGAAAGAACTTCTATACTGTGCAGTGACCACACACTGGAACAGATTGCCCAGAGAGGTTGTGGAGTCTCTCTCCCTGGAGATATCCAGTATCAGTGTGGACACAATTCTGTACAGCTTGCTCTAGGAAGACCTGCTTGAACAGGAAGGTTAGATCACATGACTCAGGTCCTATCCAACTTTATCCATTCTGGGATTCTGTGAAAAATCGTTATTGCCTGACCTAGTATTTGGCAACCTCTTGTGCTTAGCACGCCTGCCCCATAAAAACTATTCTATATCTGTAACTGGCCCTAAAACATACTCTGTTTCTATGATGGTTTTCCCCAAACTTGCTGGTCCACAGGCAATAAAATAAGCAGCCCACTGCTTAGATTTTCTTATAGACCTGGGGAAGAAAATACATCTGCAGAAAGTGAAATAAGACAGTTTCAGAATCTGTAAATTGGGGCACTCTGGATTACAGCTGTGGAGAATTGGATTACACTCTGGATTACAATGAGCAGAAGTGGCTCTGTTTAATTCTCACTGAGTTAAAGAACCTCTGTCAGCATTTCCCTTAGCATTGTGCTAATTGAGGGATCTACAGCACAATATAGATTGATCTAAATCTATAATAAAGATTTACACTCTAAAGTGTAAGTTCTACATACACTCACTTCAGTTTTGATACCGAAAGGACAAAGGTCAGTAACTGTGTTTGCATACAATCACAGTTTTCTAGGAATCACAGTAAACAAGACCATACAGGAGTGACTCCTACTTTTCAATGCAGGAGTATTGCTTAAGTAAGCTTTTAATAAGCTCCTATTCTGGTCCACCCCAAGCTTGCTTCATTTGGAGGATTTGACAAATGTTGTTTCAAATCTCTATTGCTACTATTTCTTCCGAGAATTCTGATCTTATCAGAGCAAGACCATGCCCAACATGACAAATCATGAGCCTGCGGAGCAGATGTTATTCACTGAATTTGAAAGTCACCTTTGATCAAGCAGTGTGGGTATTGTCAGGAAGAGTATAAGCCTTCTGCAAGAACAAAGTTCATGTGTAACATCAGGGCCACAAACCAAAAGAACAATCTTGTCTTTACTCCTCAGGGATCTGATTTCTCTTAATAGTAATCCCTGCTTTGCTGAATCTTAATTACAGGGCAAGTAGATTGCAACATCACTGAAGGAACACATACGGGTCATTAATTTCTCCATATAAAAGTTTATAGTTTACTCATTGCACAAGTTATTTTAAGGTAGCTGAATACATAGATACAAATATTTTCAGGAATGAGGATCTGGCTATTACCCATGACATAATTTTACTTGCAGTTGCTGTGACAACAGCTATTGCAGGAAAATTTGTGAATCCTCAGCAACTTCAGACAGCCTGTATAAATGCTTTTAAGTCTAAACTATAAACAAGTCTCTGTTATTGAGTTACATCCAGACCATGGAAACTGCTGATGGCGGAGGATTTGCAGCCTCACCCTGCTGCGCTTACAGCCGAGGAGCTGGGGCTGCTGCCCTCCTTCCTGCCAGCACTGCCATGTCAAAGGGAGCATGGAAAGCAGCTGAGACACAGGATGCCCATGTATCTATTGGTGAACACACACACATTGGATTTATTTGCCTCTAAAACAGTCTTTAATGATTTAGTACTCCCAATTTACGTGCTCTTAGCCTCAACTTGTGCCACTGAGATCAACTGCTGGCAGAAGGACAGACCCAGGGCAGCATGAAAACATATTCTTAGTGCTGTTATGTTCACTGACACGCACAGTTTGTTCACTGTCTTCTATTGTTTCCATGACTTGTTGGGACCTGTTTCACATTAGACTGCAAGTTGCTATGAGCAAAGTGTGTGTGTATTTGGCCATACCTACAGAACCCTGGCTTGGGGCTTGATTTTTTTTATTAAAAGTAATGCAAAATAAAATTGGTCACATACCCAAGAGAAAAAATAGCACTCGGCAGCGTCTAAAAAAAATTTCTGATGGGAATTATACCAAGAATTTAGCACGTATTCAGTATGAGATATTTGAGAAAAATAGAAATGTCTCATACATCACTATTTATAGGCAAAGCTGCCTGTGACAAACTTGAACAGAACTCTGCTTCATGTGCAAAGGCTTTACTTCCAGTTCCTGAGAACTTTTCTGTTTGCCGTTTTAAATGGAAGTTGTCTATTCCACTTATTACCTGAATTGTACCTTTTCTCCCCCCTAATATTTCAGTCTGAATATTTCAGCCATTTCTGAGAATGATGTTGGGAGAAGAAAACCCTGCTGTTTGGTCTCCTATGAAAATATTTTAATAGTATTCAGGGTTTTATAATTCAAAAGGAAACACCATGCTTTTTATCTTAATCAAGAACACAAGTCAAAGAGTTCTGCTAGGAAATATTTTGAGAAATTTTGATGAAATCTGTGTGCACTGAATAATTTTTGAATGTGCTTTTTTTCAATATATATTATTACTGTTAGAGAATTTAACCAGGGAAAATGAGTCATGAATCTTTTGGCGGTTGACAAAGGTATACACCCCTTGCTATTTATCAAAAATTAGAAGGATCCAAAGCATGTTGCTAGAGCTGGTATGTTATTGTGATTTGTATGTTAGTGATGAAGATATTACTCACTGCAGGGGGTTTAGATTAGCTGACATTTAAACGTCCCATCCAACACAAACAATTCTATGATTCTATGAGTAAAGTGTAGGTTAACAAGATCAAGCTAACCCTTAGTCTTATAATACAAAATTATTATATTTCATTTTTTCTTTTTCATAGAAGTTATTTCATATTCACAAACTTATTTAAAAATATGGTAAAATCAATTTGTTTTAAGAAAAATATAGTCAAGCTGCAATCTGATGGAGCTAGCATAGTGGGTAATCTGAAAGTATACTACAATTATGAAAAAAAATCAATATACCTGTCATCTGGTCTCATGTTCAAAATTGAAGGTGTTTCCAGTCCCCAGAAGAGCTCTACTGTTTCTGTACTAAAATTAGCAACAGTTAATGGATTTTATAAATTGCTGTTTATGAACTTTAATATCTGGTTTCTTGTAGCTCCTTCCCAATCAAATATATGACTAAAACCAAGCACATCTGTAAAGATCTCATCATACCTGACTCCTTCTCAATAGCACACAACGCTCAGAGGACCGAATATAAAGACTGGGGCTGCACCTACTACAGTAAATAAAGTGCAAGCAACACCACAGTTTACATCCAAACCACTGAACCCTTTTTGCCTTCCCCTACCCTGTGCTATGTCTTTCTGTGCCTGAACAGGGAGTTTTTGGCACGGGTCTATAAATGTTAGCAATCTAACATTAAATGACACCAGGTAGTCCATTAGCCCAAGCTTGGCCATGCTAAGTGTGCTGATAATAGAGCTAGTCACATACTCAAATTCAGTTCTCTTTCCTGTTCACATCTTCACTCCTAACATTTGTCATCAGTATGTTAAAGTTGCCACAGAAACTGACTTTGTTCCTGACAGTAGCTGAGCTTGAACACAAGAAGCCTGCATGCTTTAGACTGGAGTGGGAAAAGAAGGACACAATGGCAGTATAAACATAGTAGGACAAAATAGACATATATTTTTATATTATTTTTATTTTTGTACCTTTGTGTTATTTGCACCAAGGTTTCACTTGCTTTGGAAAAATAATAGTCCTGATCATGATCCTACTGAACATGCAGGTTTGTGCATTGCAATGACATAAAACATCAAGATTATAATTTCTAAAGTTTATATAAGACTATTTCTAGACATTTTAGCGAAAATGTCTAGATATAGGTAGGGGTATGGTAAAAGTAAAATCATAATCTCAAGAAGAATGACAGAATACACACACACTAATCTGAACTCAATACTACTTTCTAAATGATGAATGACAAAGATCATCAGAGTTCGAGGTAATAGGTTTTTAGACATAATTTAATTCATGCAAAATATTATGAACCATTCATCTTACATGGTCTGTCATTCTGGAGAGACAAGACAGTGGAGGTGCTTTGGGTTTATGTTTGGCTGTAAAATTTACTGCTGAAAGCTTGAGAAAAGACTCGATGAGTCTATGGTCAAGCTGCGACAGAACTGTATCAAGATCAAAGAGTACCTTAGAGAGATTTCAGGTGAAATCTCTCCCTGTAAATACATCTCTGGCAACAATTCTATCAATCTTCTATAATCTGCATTTTTTTTTCTGCCATTGCTTCACGATGTTTGGAGAACTGAGTAGAGGCGATAACTGGACTGAATGCTAACAAAACAGATACAAAACAAAAACAACCCAGGGTCCTCCAGGGGAGAGAGGCTACAGGAAAAGCAGAATATTATCTTTATTTCTTAACTTAGTAACTCCTGATCAATGTGGGAAATATTAAAGGTAAGAAGGCTTTCAGAAAGCTATGAAAGCAGGCCCCAGAAACAGAAGGAGCAGAACAACTTGGAATTAGCTGCAGTTGCAAAAGCTTGAAAGTAGGAAAAGATACAATGATACAGTAAGCAAGGACATGAAACAATGGTTTAAGTTTTTAGGCTTGTCTAGAGAATAGACCTTGAGAAGGCATAAAAATATGCTTAGCAAGATAGTAGAAGGTTTTATCTTAATAATGGAATATTGTGTATTGTTAATAGAAAGCATAAAAGCAAGCATTGTTTGAAGCAGGTGCATGTGTGCTTTTGGTGATTGGCTGGAACAATCGTGCGTAAGCTTCAGCAATATGCTATTGGCTAGAAAATTTTTTAAATGCCCTGTGATGAAGAGATCTTTGGCTGCTGCTGGCAGATGTGAGCTGTTACCATCTTTCAATTTTCTCAACCCCTGTCATGAGACTGATATCACAATAAAGGCCCAAAGGAACTTCTCCCAGTGGTCCCCTCCTGTTCGTGCAAAACCTCCAACACAATCAACACATTCTATTGAAGGCAGTGAGGCTTTCCAGCTTTTATTGCATTTGTTTTAATAAAGACAGATTCCTCTTTTTTAAAAATCATTATTATGAGTCACTGTAGACTTTGAAATTCAAATACTGTCTGGCAAAGAGTCAGGATGCACAGGCTCAGATACATGTCTCCACAGAACTAACTTTCTATCTTATGCTCTGATATTTATAGGGAAAACGTCAGGACATTTTCAGAACTTCTATTTCTCCTATGGGGCCAACTACAGAAGAGCTGAGAAACTCAACAGTGATTCCTTTGGACACTGTGCCATCTTTGCAAAGGTGACCACAGAAAAACATAGCTCAGGATTGAGCCCAAATTCATTGTACCAACAGCAAGACCTTCTTTTTTTTAGGGCTTTTTTGGCTGGATATTCTTCTACTTCTAGGAAGTTTTGAAGATCAGAAAAAATAATAACTTCATATGTAAAGGATATTTGTCTGACTTTAAAAAGATTCTAGGGAATTTAAAATGTTTTATGCTGTTAATATTAACAGCAAATTATAATGTTATGAACTTCCCACATGATATTCAGTCCTAAGATAGAAAAGATGCTATGTCACTGGGCAGGTCTATTATCATCATAAAAAAGCACATGTAATGATATGAAGCATTTTGAACAACACAATTTATTCACCTTGATTTAGGATAAGACTGAAGGATATACTCACTAGGACAAAGCTTGAATGATTTGCTGATTGACACTTCAATAAATTTGAGGAAAACCAGCCTTTCTTTTTTTTTTTTTTTTTTTTTTTTTCAAATTCAAGAAATGTGGTATGAAAATTGCTTTCTTTTCCGTTTAGCTAAAAGGAAGAGAAACCAGGTAGGAGTTAGTACTTTCCTAGTTCATACAAACCATGAATGAAAATATAAGCTTAATTTATGCTATAAAATCCATTCTAAAACATGCGAAGAACCTCTGTGAGTATCTTGTTCTCCCTTGTTTTCCTCTGCTTTTTCCTACAAAAGAAATCCTCTGAAGTTGGTGATGATTTGGCGAAGGCTTTCAGTTCCCCATCTGGTTCAGCCTTTTCTCCCTATCTTGGAGCAGAATTGCTAAGGTAACTTTCAATGCCAGACTGATGCTCCCTGAGGGTGCTCTGACAGTGCATGTGTGACTAAATGACACATCTCACACTGCACATTTCAAACTGTGAGGACTAAAGGGATTTAATAGCATTTATTGCCTAGTTAGAGTCCTCCCCTTCTGTTTGCACCTTCTCTCTAGCCTTCTTTTCAACCCATAAACCTATGCAGAATTGATGGATTGCATAATATTGCTGAGGAGTATACCTATTGTTATAGCAAAAGAGGAGCTGTTTTTCAAAGCCCTCATCCAGAAATTTGGCTGATCACAATAGTAATCTAGGTCCCTTAGGGCATTTCCCTTTTCTTCTAGATAAGACGAGGCACTGGAGAATCTGTAATTAAAAAAAAAAAAAATAACCCAAAAAAAAAAAAAAAAAAAAAAAAAAAAAAAAAACCCAAAAACTGATCAATTAACAAAACCAAAAAAACCTCCAAACTCTACATATGGCAAAGTAAAGCAAACAGGCATTGGAATCTTTTGCTTTTTGTAACTCATTATGGCCCTGAATAGGGTATGACAAGTATGCTAAAGAGAACAATTGGATGCTTGACTAGCTCTGGATGTCCTGAATTTTAGTCTTCCTTCAATTCAGGAGTGTACCTCTGAGATGAATTTTCTGATCACCCTCACTTACCAGTTAAATTCACACAGGGACCAGGCTCTGAATACCAACATGAAATTTCTTTCAGATGAAACCAAACCTGGAGAGGGGCCCCAAAACATTCTCCTTCAAAGCCTAAAAAATTTGGTCCACAGCCTGTAAAGGTGTAAAGTAAATTTCCCCTGAAGTCCTGGTGTCAGTGTCAGACCTTAGCACACATTCATTTGCTCTCCAAATGCTTCTGTAGTGCTGTAGTGATTGGCATTATGGAATGCTGCTTCTGTGGCCACATTAGGATACAGTTTGTGCAAACAGGCATGAAATCTATTTGTGCAAATAAGAAAGACTTTTGCCTACAACCATTCTGGGAAATCAGGCTCAGCGAGTGCTCTTTCTGTGACACAGTTACTCTGCAATTGTGGTAGGTCAGCATTTCAAAGCATAAGACAGAGAGACTATAGATGAAATCAATAAAGACAGAAGCTTGAGTTGTTTAATCCCTTAAGATTTAAAGGCCACTTTTTTATTTGTAAATGAAGATATGTCTAACAAAAATTACTAAAAAAAATTCTGAGTTATTCAAAATTTGTCACAATTTTCATTGTTTTTCTTACATTAGCATACTTATCTATAATTTCAGATTGTTGAACCATCAATCCATTTGATTAAAAAGACCATTTGTAGACTCATTTTCACAGAGGTTCTAAACACTTATAGAGGGAAGGTCACAGCAAATTACTAAAAAACCTGATCAAACTCTCCAGAAGCAGTAAAATTTTAGTTTATTCCCAACACGTATGAACTCAGACATGACGAACCCCAAGAACACCATTTGGGGCAAGTATGAACTCGTATGAACCTGTGAAAATGATCAGAGAAAGCTGGATAAATTACTCTATGAAAGCTTCAGTATCACATTACACAAAGAAAGTGTAGTTTGGCAGAAGCAAATATTTCTGCATTTAGAAGAAACTGGAATATGTATGTGTGAGTTGCTTAAAAAGTTGCAGTCATAATACTAGTGTCATATTACAGACATTTTTGTGAACATGGAAGAATAGTTGTGCTGTGTTTCTTAAAAATATATGAAAATTAGATAAAAAGTGGAGTCCATATTTTCACTGTCTTTAGGGACCACTTAGGTAAGAGCTGAAAATAGTTGCTAATGGGAAAAGTTTTGTTAAAAACCCCTCGCTCCTTGCGAAGAACAGAAACAGAAGATAGTGGAGTAGAACAGCATATCAATGTGCACAGCTGATTAGGAAGAATTTTTTACACAGGAAAATGCGTGAGGAAAAAGTGTTGCTCTGCTGCAGTTTTCTCAGAGATGTAAAGCCCTAGATTTTAACCAAAAATTTATGGAGCAAGCAGACATTGTACTGTAGAAATAAACTTGTGTTTATAGGAGGTAGAAGAGGGAGGAATGTAATGGGTCTTTTTCCAAATCCAAATATGCCATTCTTTTCCTTGCTGAAATTTTGTAAAATAGGTCCATAGATGTTAATCGCTGTTTCAGAGCCAAAGCTGCAAAATCCAACACAGTACAGTGCCAACTACAGCCAGGGGGTAGTTTACAAGAGAAGAAATATGGTTTATTGTGACTGGTTTCTCATCTCTTTTTCAGAAGGGTACACTGAATTTTTTTCAGAAAATCTCTAAAATATGAAGAAAGATCAGAACTCTGAAGTACACTTTTAAGGATTCTTTAATTATCTTGTTTCAGACATTTCAAACTCCTGACAAAGGCTACTCTGAGAACAGTAAAGTCGCATATTAATATGTTTTTCTGACAAGTACTGTAGCCTGAATCCAGAGATTAAGTTAAACTAACCTATGTTAGTGTCTTTAGAATATTGTTTCCTTTTCCCCCAGTGATGCCATAGTTGATACATTGGTTGATGTCAAGAATAAAACAGGGTGATTATTCAGACTTTTGCAGTTTCAATATTAGGTTGGAACAGAGTTTCAGTGGCAAGCACTGCTGGATACAACAGTGTTTTGCCTAGATGAAGAAAAGGACTCCAAAGACTGAAAGAGTCCCCAAAGGTCTTTGAAAAAGAAAAAAATCTTCATATTTTCAGACATATCATATTTTTCTTTTTGATTGCACTCTAGGGTTCATAAGTGCAGTCAGGCCCTACATTTAGCCCAGGAGTCCATGAAGTCAGTTATACAAGAGGACAGTCAGGCCTTAGGCACCAGAATGCAGATCAACTCTGCCTCCTGAACCTTGCCAGCTGCCTTTGTTTTCCCACTCCCGCTTTATTAGGGCTTTGTTTACATGGAAGTATGCCATAGGGAGTGCAACATTTTCTTAAAATTATATTTAATAGAGTAAAATGATTAAATGGCCTTTTGGCCAGAAGATGGCTTGGACTCAAATTCATATATATTGACTGATCAGGATTAGGGTTTCCAAACAAAATGGGTGAAACACTGTGAAATGCTCCAAGATGACTTGAAGTATTAAGAATTCACACTTAAGTCAGCTTTCCCTGATAATGAAAGGCATCAGTCTGTGGGAAATAGAAAAAGCAAAAAGCTTGCAGCCTTTTTCTTGCAACATCTTGTTGCTTTTAGGTTAAATACTTATACTACAATGTCTTAAGTTTATAATGGCATCCTAGAAGGACAGCTGTCAGAAAAGCTAAGACCACTTGCTTGTCCAATGACAATGTTTTATTGAAAAGCTTTTTAGTAGTATGTGGAAAACATAAATGGTATCTCTTCTGGTAATACCATAATTGTGTGTCCCACAAATAGTACTTGGTCCTTCAAGGCTCCAGCATGGTAAATCCTGGTGACACATTTCCTCTTAAAACATGTCAATAGTCCAAAGCAGAGAAAAAAACCCACCACTTTATCAAACATATAATTAGAAATAAATATGGGATTTCAGAGACTACCAGAATATTTACATGTAAAAATCAATATAATCATAATCATAATCATAGAAACCCATATTATTTATACTACACATCAGTGATTAGTAGAGTTAAAAGTTAGTGAAGTAATGTTTCAGTTGATGTTTCAATTGGCCATGCAATGATATTATTACCCCTGGAGGTGTTTAAAAGACGTGTAGACATGGCATTTATGGCCACGGTTTAGTGCTGGGTTAGTGATTGGACTTGGTGATCTTGAGGTTCTATCTCAACCTAATGATTCTGTGATTCCACTGCCATAATGGCTTTGTAAAGGCAACCATTCCAAATGCTTCTTTTTGGAATTTCACTCTGACCAGTATCCACAGTTGAGACTATTTGGCTTGGGTAAAAAAAAAACCCAAATCAACAAAAAAACTCGAACATTATTCTCTTCGGATTTGTTCCTTGTGGAACAAGTTTTGCAAGGGCAATTGTGAGTCAGCAGAGGGACACTCAGCACTGTAGTACAGCAACCCTGCTGATGGGGTGCAGAGGCATCTTGGAGCTCCCTGACAAAATGGTGCACAGCTGAAGAATCAGCATCAGAGGCTTTGCAGATGGAGCATTAGAGATCATGACACTGGCCACAGAGGTATAGCCAGAGCTAATTGCAATGCACTTCCTCTCTAGTGACCTCCACCAGGCTTTTTTACCCTGCTAAGGAAAAAAAAATTACTCTTCATTCACATTGAATAAGATGGGTCCTTTTCATTTCTAATTCTATGCATTTTCTATGTTCATTGTTTAAAACTGGTCATCCACCACCAGCATATTAATAGAAACTGATTAATCATATCAATCTAGCTGCTGGCTTGTTTATGAGGTTTATTATTTACAAGATAGGAAATTAAATTTTGCATAGTGAGTAAAATCAGATTGTTACTATTCCAGTCACTAATTGCATTTCACTTGTAATTTTCATACTGTCAAGCGTATATTCCAGTTTGCAATTAGTTTAACAGCTTTTTTTTATTCCCTCATATCAAGTTTCCTCTTAATTATAAAAAATGTTTAGGTTTCCTCATCTGAATACTATAATTTCATGATCAGATTATGATTACAACGCTGATAATGTTTTCCAAGGGAGTGTTTAATTATTTGGGCTAGATTGAACCAAGTTTTCTGGAAGAAAAAGAGAACAGAGAATACAGTATCACTTACTTGATATTTTGGTGTCATTATGGACTTCACTCACTTTTTCAAACTTCAGGTGCAAAACACGCCTGCTCACTTATAACCTGGATATTCCACATGCAGAAAGAGAAATTTAACTGGATAACCAGTCCCACACACAAGCCCTTCCTACATACTTCTGCAGTATCTCACACCTAATCACATCAGTATGAGTCTACTTAGAAAATGACTTCCCTCCTTGCATTGCCTATGCAAGCAGGGGAAAATGAAGCTATAAATGTCCCTTAACCCAGTAGTTTGGCTGCATGATATGCACTTCCCATTTAATTGCCCACATTGTTTTCCACTTGAATATGAACAACTCTGTCACATTAAGAGTCAATCTAGGTTTTACACAGATATCATACAAAAGCAAAATATTAAGGATATTTAAGGAAGCCCTATCCTCAAAACATAATGGAAATTGTACAGATTACAAAACATTAAGTGAAAAATAGGAAAATATTTCAGGCTGTACAATATTAAAATTAATACAACTGATCAGAATAAATTCAGTTAGGAACTTGATTATTTTTGTTTAATGCCAGAATAGCAGATCCTGATGGAGACTCCAATCTATATAAACTATACTTATATTTCTTTCAGTCACTTTTGCCTGATTTACAAGTAATTTTTAAAATCTAATGTTAGACACAGTACTAAAAATGGAATAGTTCAGGCACATCATTTGGAAAACTGAGCCATGAGACTTCTGGATGGAAAGCTTGTCACTTAAGACAAGTGGGATTTTTTTGTCATTTGGCTAAATCAGATCCAGACAATGAAAGTATCACCACCTGGGAAGAGTAAGAATAATAATAACAATAACAATAATAAATTTTTAAAACCTTCAAAGAAGCACATTTGAGTATGCACTGATTTGTACTGGTACTTAAATAAACAAATGAAGCCCGTGGAACTAAATATTCATATGGGTCATTCTGAAACTTGCAAAAGCACAGAGAAGCCTCTACTGAATGAGTTCAACTTTATCTGAAAGACAGTAGAGAACTCCAGCCAAGTTTTATAAGGGCTGAGTGAAACAGTCAGAGTAATTGAATCTTTCTCCAGCGAAAAACCCAAGATGACTTGTAACCCAGTATTACTGCATCAGGCCATATGTGATGGATCATTAAAGGCAGTCAAAGTAAACAGATGAGCAGGAAATCCAGTCTGGCTTTAAGAACGTAGAGTGCAATCAGCTACTTCCACAAACTTAGTGAAGTGACCCAGAGCTCAGCAATTGGAACAATGAAAAATGTTTATGCATTTTACTCATAAATTGTCTTTTACTGAATGCTTGGGGCACGCAAATAAAATGCTTTGCTTGTCCATTTGTGACTTTGGGAAAACAAAGTCCATATATTTATTAATCGATAATAAATATATATTTTTAGATCTGTTCTTTAAAAAACTTAATACATTTTGAAGGAAATAGCAGTCAGTACTGAAACAAATAGGGCAGTATAGACATGCAATACCAAAATCAATGGTAAAAATACTGGCTAAGGTGAAAACTGAACCCTTGCTGGTCTGGATCTAAAATTCTTCTAAGGGGATCAAGGGTAACCTGAGTTTGTTATTTCTGAAAATCCAGTCAGCTTGAACTAGACACAATTGGGAACAGCCAGCATTCGACAGGAGAGGAAGGAGGTTCTCCCCACATCCAGGTCCCTTGACAGTCAGAGGCTCTTTCAGGCTTAAATGCTGATCCTGCAGGAGAAGGCACCTTAGGAGACCTGAGGTTTACAACAGCCTTCACAGGATAATCCCAAACCACAGAACCACAGAGATCAGCCTTAAAACCTGGCATTAAGAACTTGGTGGAAAAAAGGAGAAAAGTTAAAAAAAAAAAAAAGCTTAATTTAATTTTAAAATTTTGAAGCTCCTTATTGGTGAAAAAAATTCTCTTAATTTTGGGTCCCACCCCCTTCCTCACACAGCTTTGGGAGTAGTATCCTCACTTTCTTCTCTGCAGCCACCAAAAACATCCTGAGAACCCTGGATACTGCTCTTATTTCAGGTCATACCTGCAGTGATAGCCCTCAAAGATCTTTTACCAAATGACTAAGTGCAGGTTTATGTTTTATTATAGCATAGAGTATTAATGAAAATCAAGAAATATCAGTATTCTCTTTTTCAGTGATTTTTTAAAAACAGATATTGATAAAAGAAAGGAATTAATAATGGAAGAAGCACAATTTTTGCTTATTTTGAGGTACATTCAGTCAGCCAACATATCTAGGTAATTGATATCCAGAATGCACAGTCTTGTTCAAATGGTCTGCTGAAACCAGAACAAAGCATCTAAGTTTGAGCCAAAATTAAACATTCTCAGAAGAAACAGGAACAAAGTGGGTTATTTGCAAGGCAGATATTATATATTGGAAGTTTTAACTCATTGTAATTTATTTTGCCTGGAAGCAAGCCTGCCATTTTCATACAGCTCTTTGGGGGTTTTTTACCAGTTTTATGCCACTGGGTAGTATTTACTGATGAAATGCAGTCAGAAGAGCTTGCTGTGTAATTGCACTTTCAGTGAAGCAGTCAGATCCTCTTCTCCAGCACTTGCTTGCTCTCACACCCACATATTCTTATTCGTATGCAGTGTCTTATCTCTTGCTGTCTGGCCTGTGAGTTATGTGTCTGCTTTTATGTTTTCTGCCAGTGTTTGCTCATCACTGGTTGGTCATTTTTCACCTCCTGAGTTACACAGTCATCACTGTTACCGCTTGTACTTCCATGATAGAAAATGAAAAGTAGGTCCCTTCAGTATTTAACCCTGTTTGTGCTAAAAGAGGCTGAGGACAACATGTGGTTGTTTGTTGTTTTTTTTTTCCTAATCAAGGTCCATCTAAAGCTGAAAAACTAGGTAACATTTCTGTAGTGTATCATTACTAAAATTATCAGAGTAAGCAACAGTCTTGGTCTCTGTCTATGAAATACTGGGCCATAACAGATCACTGTGAGGTTAAGTCTGCTCTCCCATATTACGGTACACAGCAGGCTGGGTGGGGGAGAGACAAATTAAATGGAGATGCACACTAGTGTGTGTGAATTAGAGAACACTGCAGGGCAGCAAATGGCTTCCTAAAGCAGCAAGAAGCACTTAATCAGAGGGACCATGTTTGAGGCAGGAATAACTTGCTCCTTTAGCTGGGAGATGTGACAGCATGTGCTCCAATGCTGCCATTTAAGTCACTGTAAACACCCCCCGTTCTCTGCCATGTAGCACTGAAAATCAGATACTGGTGGAGTGACTGTCTTCTTGGTATTGCTGCCAAAAAAAACTTCAAGGGCATGTATGCATAGAGGAAAAAAACCCAGCAGTTTGCTTTTCATACTGAATTACCAGCACAAAAATGCATGCATTTTAATGAAAATTCTGTTCACATAGCAAAGTGTTCAAGAAATTGAAATACCTATGGGATTTCCAGTGGTATATCCTAAGAGGCCTCCTCTATTTCTTGTGACTTTCATTAAAAAATTAATTGCTGACAAATTTATCGCACATTGTATGCACAGATCTTCAATCATCTTTGACTGTGCATTTCTCTAGAGCACTTTGTTCTTGACAATACCAAAAAAGTCTCTAGGCATGCCAGAAATAGTAACATTCATGCAAATTCCTTGGCCCCAGCTGAAACTCAACAGAAAGAAAAACAGTTCACCATTTGCTAATAAAACATCAGTATTGCTTACAAAGGACAAAACGGACTTAAACACTAATTTATGAAATGCTGAATCATGGAACCAGATACGCCGGAAACCTTGCCAGGATTTCACATCCTGTTTAGGTTTTTTTTTAACAGAAAATGGATTGAGAGAAATGAGTGCATTCTCCAGATCACAGACTCTGGCAGCAGTTGCTACGAAAAAGATTGACCACATGAGAACAAACCTATCTCCATCTGGGAAACGGATTCTATGGGTTCCATGCCCATGGCAGGAGGGTTAGAACTACATGGACTTTAAGGTCCTTTCCAGTCTGAACCATTGTATGACTGTACAAGATGACAGTTTGACAGCCCACTTGGCACAGCAAACCCTGTGGTCAGACACAGGTGGGACTCCAGCTTCAGAAGCATCAGGCTGTCTGGCCTGACCCCAGGGTCAAGTCACACCCCTCCAGGGGTAGCCCTGGGGGGAAAGAAATCCCCCCTTGCCCAGCCAGGGAACAAGCAGCCTGTTAAGATGGGTGAAGCTGAGCAGATCAGAGGTACAATTACATGGCCAACTACCACGACAAAGCTGCCCAGTCCTCAGAGAGCTGCAGGTTTAGTAAGGTACATGCTGGAAATCATGGCTCCTTATTTCCAGCAGACACTCAAGGAAAAACAGCTCCTGAGGCAATGTCAGAGGAATGCCATATAGGACAACTTCTGAAACACCTCCAGATTAAAGATTAAAAAGAACAAAAGCAGAAAAAGATAGAAGTTGAAAGTTACTTTTCTACATATTGGAGCTAAATCACATGTCACTTGGCAACTTGTTTCTCAGAATTTGTTTCTTGTTTCTGAGAACAATCAGGGAATTTGCTGCTGGGAAGCATAAAAGGTAATATGTTCACAACTATGGTTACCATTCCTGAAATGTCTGCACAGCCATGGTCTATAAGCCCTGTGTATTCAGTGCTGAAACTGCCCTTTCTTTCCTGAGAGCTAGGATTAGGGTGAGAATGTTCAGGAAAATACTGTCTGGTCTGAATTAAAGATCAGTGATACAATCTTGCACGTGGCCAGAATGGCATAAGATACTTGAAGATTTATTAAATCTGAGGGTTGGCCTGGTTGGCCTGCAACTTCTCAGAGTGGCTCAATAATAACGAGACAACTTCTCTGCACATGCTTTATAGAACAAACGGTTTTAATAATGACAAAAATAACAAACATTATCAAACAAAGAAATATAAATCGAACACAGTACAGAGAACACTCTTACACTGCCTAAGGCAGTCCAAAAAAGCAGTGGAGTTCCTCTGTGCAGTTGTTTTGGTACTTGATGGTCTAGGTGGGCTATTTGGCACTTTGCCAAGTGAAATTGGCAACAGGCTTTCAGGTACTTTTCCAATGACTAATGAGTGCTCCTGTACTGGCACGGAGATAATTACAATGAGAAGGTTATGGAAAATTCTAGTTTAACTTCCTTACATGTTCAGAGGTGAACTGAAACTCTTTTCCTTATATAGGATCATTTGCTTGGGTGTAGAAATGCATTGCAACAGACCAACACTGTAGAAGTGAACATGCAAAAATTCATTGTCATTGTCTGCAGTGTGAGGCAGTTAAGTATTCATCCCCAACCCTGTGAGCCTGAAAATGTAGTGGAAGCCCAATTGAATAAAACAACTGTTGTAGAGCATGGAACAATTCCTTGTCCTGCTTTAGAATGTAGCTGTGTACATAAACAGTGCTGCTGGTGGGACCCTCTTTTACAGAACCAAAACAAAGGGCTGTGAGCAACCCGTGGACAAGACACCTTGAGCTGTGTGCAAGTGACCTGTGCTGCCAACACTCTTCTTACCAGGGACTTGTTTTTAACTGTATGGAGAGAAGAGTGCCCTAAGTAAGGCTTGCTCCTTGCAAGCAGACCCACCTGAAAATGTATGAATCGTGGTGTTTACAGAGCAAGTCTAGACAAATCTTGGAATTTTAATACAGTTTTAAAAGCTCGGAGGGGACACATGCTTTCTCTCCCATTCAGAACCTAGAAGCATCTTCCATAGTCACAGTAAAAGGCCTTAATTTTTCACCTTACAGCTCACTGGAGTGCAGACAGTGGAGTACACTTTTAACAACACATGTTTACATTTTGTTATAAAAAAAAAAAGTGCCATTCTGGTCACCTATGTCAAATACTTCACAATACCTTAAAATTTGGAAAATTCTCCTCACCTGACACATGAATTTTCTTGAGGGCTGAAAGATTTTTACAACATGTCTTTTACGTAAGTACTCCATTGCCGTATATCACCTTTTGTTATCTGCAGTTTTGGAAAATGTGATTGAGTTCCACTGCCCTTGAAGAGAAGAAAAAACTGTTTTTCTCTAGCTCTGGAGATTGAAACCACTGAAATGACATGGTTCCCTAACACAAGAGCCAATTTCTATCATGAACCTCTCAAAAACAAATCCCAAACCTTTCATCACCTGGAATGTATTCTAGAATAGACAAACCTATTTTATCTCATACTTGTTATTTTGACTTCAGAAATATCATGGGTTCAAAAAGCAGGACAGCTGGACAAATAAAAAAATAAGATAAAAAGGAAAAGGAAATCACAGCAAAGAAAGCTGATGGAATATTTGATTGTGAAGAGATCTGGAGAAATATGAAAACAAACTCTTCCGTACCCCAGTGGACTGATTCCTGGTGCCTGGGTTTATGTACCAGTCATTGCTTTTCCAGCTTGGCAAAGGATACTAACACAGCCTTCCCCTCCATTCTCTGACGAGGGGGACAGTCATGGCAGGGAGAGGGTAGCACAGTTCAGGAGGCAGCGAGGCCTGGGAAACCCTCATCTCCTCAGGGATGCCTCTCCCAGCTGGCTTCCCTCGCAAGGGTCCTGTGCCTCATTTCCCACTGCTGCTGTAAGACTCTTGAATGCTTTGATCTGGGCAGCTAGCAAAGTGTCACCTTCAAGGGGTGAGCAAGGGGAAGAAATTATTCCACATGCATAAGGCATAATTCCAGGTAAATCTCTCTGTGCTGCTGAACAAACAGTCTGCCTTATCTTGCACAATTGCTTCCTATTTACCTGTGAGATAAGGACTGGGGCAGTCCATTGGGACAGTGACCCAAAGTCTTTTCCAACGTATAACAGACAAGACAAAATTGAAACTGAAAGAGATTACATTTTGTTTCCTAGCTGCAGACAGAAGTTGTGATCCAGTGTGAAAGACTGTGTCAGTTCATACACATCCACATCCTCTGTGCTACAGGGAGCGGTCAGTGTCTAGTGTTGCCAGTAATTGTTTCACCTTTCAGGACAAAAAATTCAGAAAGGAGAAGGCACTGAAGATGATTTTAGTCTGGGGATGCAACTACACGCTTCCATTTTTTAATTTTTTTTTTTTTTTTTTAAGGTCAGTAGCTTTCTAGCAAGTTTTAGAAATGCTAAAACTTATGGCAAATCAACAGCATGCAGCTGTGGACACACTCCTCTGAAAAGTGAAAGAAGCCTTTGTTCCTGAGCCACTTGTAACCAAAATGCAAAATGTAATTGTGAAAAAGGAATGTGAAAGCTCTGCTAAACCAGACCTTTACATGGTCTACTACCTTTCATTATGCAAAGTTGTAATGTTAAATCACAGATTTAGTGGGTTATTTTTCAGTAATTAGACAAATCCTTTCTCAGGTAAGCACAACACATTCCAAACAAATTATTACTGCAAATGCTGTGTGTATAATGTTCTCCTTTCCACTTTTAATGTTTTTCATTCAAATTAACTTTTATAATTTCCTTTTTTTTAAAAAAAAAAAGTACATCAGAAGTAATAAATACTCTAAAATAACATGAAACATGAAGATACTTGCATGTTTCAACTTTCAACTACTCTCAAAGAGTAAAGAAATCTGGGACAGCATTTAATTAAAATAGGATGTTAATATTTAAGAACACAAACAGGAAAGTACCCCTGTCAAATGTAAATCCCTTGAACTATTATAACTTTCTCTGATTCAACAGACATAAAATACTGTAGCATGAAACTAATTTCATGCTGCTAGATAAATCAGCGTGTCATGCTCACATTGCTACGTATTCTTGTGAAGTAAATCTTCACTTGAAACAAAGTATATGCTACATTATTTTTTAAGAAGCATGTAGAAATGGATGTATATACATTATGTGGCATTTAATGTAATTACAACTGAGCTGAATTCTGCATGGAAATCGAGATTCACCTGACTTTCAAAATTCTGCAAGAATAATTTTGCCCTGCAAACATCAGCCCCACAGTCAAGAACTCAAAGAAGAGTTTTATATCAGGCACTCAGTTGACCCATCATGCATTTTCACTTCATTAGAATATTTTTCTTCATCTGCAGTAAGCATCTAAAACAGAGAAACATATTTTCAAACAAAGAGGTGAAGTAATTTTTACATCTTTACTGGCTATCTTTTTTTGATATGCATTGGAAAATATGACTTTTTAGCTTAAGATTGTTTTCACCAATGATTAACAAATGTCATCCTATCTAAGATGTTATTCAATTAATTTGTTCTTTAGAGTTTTCTAGGGAATATTTTTTGGGAAATGAATTTAAACCCACACTTTTTTATAAAAAATTGTGATGTGTACATCAATGAATCCAAGACAGCTTCAGTTTTCATTCTGGTTTTTTGTGGTTTTTGCCTATTAGTCCTCTCTTATTCCTGAATATATTAAAGTAATCTCTCGAGGTATTGTAGATAACTTCCAGAACAGCTTATATTTTCTTATATCCTTTTAGGTTAAAGCTATTTTTCTTTACTCTTTTCATGTATTTTTTATAAATTTCAGGTTTATCTAATTGTTCATTTAAAATTTTCAGTTGACTAGTGCTCAGCGTTATTACCTGTATTTAGTTTTCATATATTTTCATGCCATGTGGATTAAGCACCATAATTCTGGAAATCTTCCAGTTGTATCAACACCACTAGCACATATTGAAGTCCCATTTGTTATAACAATGATCATTATTAGTTTGTCCTGTTGCAGTGAAAATTCCCAGAGGGAGCTCAAAGTGCATGGCAGAGGCTACAAAGGTCTTATTTTAGGACCTGTTTGCGGGTTGCCATCACTTGGGGATACTATCCAGTGATCAGAAAACCAAAACTTCGCAGCACTCTGCAATATTCAGCTGCCACATTCTCAGCCTGAGCAGGAGCAGCATGAGGTGGATGAGGACACCCACATGCTGTGGAACCTCACTGCAGGGGAAGGGACAGTGTGTCCCACCTGCCCTGTCCCCAGCTGCACAGCATGGAGAAGTCACAATGTGTGAACTAGAATGAGCTCCCTTCCTGGATGTGTGACACATGAGAGGTTCTATGGACATCAGAACAATCTGTACCAGAATGCTTTAACTTAAATTGCTTAGATGGGCTTACCTTTAACTCTACACTTAAGTTTCACAGCAGAATGCACTTACTCAGGTTACAGAGCCAGCGTGGGAGAGCCAGCTACCTTCCTTCCACTGCATTCTGCTCATTACCCACTCTGCTGGGTATTGTGGCATTGCAATTTCATTTTTGCAATGATTCAGCTCTTATATTGGGAGTTTGCATCTTCTTATATACTTCTTCTTCCCCCTGCAGTTTTTTATGAGCATCATATGAATTCCACTGGATGAGAACACTGCCCACATGAAGCCACAAAACTTTTTAAAATTATAACGTTTTTCAACAACAGTTTTGCCTGCCTTTATAAGAGAAGTTTTAACAAACAAAAGAGAAAATGTGTAGCTATTCAATCTGTTGTAAGGAAAACCAACAAATAGAGGCTGCTGCTAACAGGTAACTACTACTCTGGATATCTTCTCCGATCTCTGAAGCCAGGATATCTTTTTTACCTTATATGTATTTTCTTTTTTCTCTAAATGAATATGTACTATGCTGAGTCTGAGTTTCCTTAATTTCACAGGTTAACCATCTATCCTACAATACAACCATTTGTGTTTACATAATGAGCTTCAGTACTATTGTCTGTACTATGATTACACTTATACCTATCAGAGATTTCTAATTTTCACTCTTTGCTTTAGCAAATATTGATTATCTACAACTATTTTTTATATCTAGGTATGCATTGGGAACTTACACGTTTTGCATAAGCAACTGATTAACAGAGAGCCTTGTAATACAGAGAAGACATGGAAAGTTATATAGTATAATAATCAGAATGTGAAATTCCGGATTATGTGCACAGTGAGAAAAATAAATACTGAAAGCAAAACAATAAATATTTTTAAAAGATTACCTTGAAACACTAACAGATAGCTAGATTATTTGATTAGACAGAGTGCATTAGAGTATTTTATAGTTTCTGTAAACGAGATGTTCTGGATAAGTACACTTTCAGCCTTAGAGAAACAACAGCCTGAGGTTGCATTTGACTCCCTGGGATAACAGATGACTTAAACATCCTCCTTCACTGCATTTAATGGTTGAATTGGATAGCTTCCTGTCTGTCAGAAAAAACCCTTCTTTCCCCACGGATCTCTTCTTTCATAAAGGTCAGCACAGCCTCTGTTTTGCCTTTGTCACTTAAAAAAAAAAAAAAAAAGTCAGTAAGTGTACCAGTATATTTGCTAACCCTTGACGTCCTAAGGGGTTTTTTGCCCTTTTTTAATGAACTAAAAAAACAAGAAAGGAGAACAAATGAGAGAAATCTATTTTTCATTGGAATTGTTTGCTTTACAATTTTGTAATTCTTATTTATTTTATTTTTTTTAAATTTAGATAACAGCAATCTTAAAAAAACCCCAAAAACAACAACAACAAAAAAACCCGCCCAGATGAGTATTTTGCAAGTATTTCTTCCCTTGTCAGACAAAAAGTTATTTTTACCTAACAATTAAGGCACTTGTTAAGATGCTTCTCACAGATATTTTTTCCCAGACAACTATTTGGTCATATGTTTGCTAACATTAAAAAGAGGATAAATTACTCTTAAGGGCTCTTTTCAATGAAACAACCTGTCTGAAGAAAAATCCAGTGCACTTCCAATTGCTGGGCATGAGATATTTTAATACATTTTGGTTCTATATGGTCTTCCAGTTGTTTGCAGTAGCTGTCAACCATAAGTTGATTATAAATTTTAGCCACACATTACTTGGTATTACTTCGTATTTTTAAGAAACATTCATAATTCATAAAGCCTACAAATCTAACAAAGAATCCTGAATGTGTTCTTGCTCAGCGTAATTTGAGGGGACACTGTAAGGCCGATGCAAATGTCAATATTATTCTCTACATGTAAATATTCCCTGTGTTTGCATAATCCTCATGGGTATCATGTTTCAGTATTTGGTTGCTCCTAGCAGACCAAAGGGCAAAGTGGTGGAGAGATCAGCAGTAAGGCACATCATGAGAAGCTTTCGAACAAAAAAAGCTCTTTGGCCTTGGCAAAAACGAAGTCACCAACTTCAGTTTCTGATTATGATGAGGTCAGTTTTACATGTGTCCAGTGATGTTTTTAGGCATCAAACAAAGAAGATACTGCCTAGTGCTTCACCCTTCTCCCACAACCACCACTACAGCACGAGGAAGACGCACTAACAACTCCACCCTGGGGTGTGATGCAGCAAGTGTTTGTACATCCATACACATTCACACCCCCTTACAAATAAATGAAAACCATACTCAGCAATCCAGAACATATCCCCTGCCTCTATACAAAACTTTTCATTCACTCTTTCAACCAGCGATTAATGCCCCTCTGCTCCAGCAATCGTGTCCATCAGACCAGGCTCAGGCCAAACAAGACTGACTGGATATACACAGGGGATCCCAGTGGCGAGGCAGCTGTGTGAGGGGACCTCTTCCATGTCTGTAAGTAACTGAAGGGAGGGGTGTCAAGAGGGGGGAACCAGGTTCTGCTCAGTGGTGCCAAGCAATAAGACAAGAGGTAATGGGCAGAAACTGATGCACAGGAAGTTCCACCTGAATGTGAGGAAGGACTTCTCTACTGCGTGGGTTACCAAGCACTGGAACACTTTACCCAGAGAGGTTGTGGAGTCTCTCTCACTGGAGACATTCAAAAACTGTCTGGACACAATCCTGAGTCATAAGCTCAGACACCAGGTTGACCCTGCTTGACCAGGGAGGCTGGACCAGATGACCCACTGTGGTCCCTTCCAACTTGACCCATCCTGTGATTCAGTAATTAAAGGGTTTTGCCTCTCTTTCACACACATTACTGTCAAATCCTGAAGAACAGTGGTTCTTGCTTTGTAAAATCCAGTGATACAATGAGCAATAGTTTTCCCAGCAAAAATTAGACTGTTCTTGCTTGAAATTGCTTACTTTAAAACAATGGCATTTTTATATTTTGTTCATTTAAAAGTTTTCTGAAATGTTTCATTTTCTTTATGCATCTACAGGCTTTCCTGCTTGCAGACCTCTGTCTCAGATTTTGGACACCTGTTGACTCAGAAACCTTCCTGAAAATCTTCCCAGACACCCATCAGTGTACAGCCTTGCTCAGTTAGCTCCATATTTCCAGCACCAGATTCAGTTTAGGCTGCATGTGTTCCACCAGCAGTTCCAGCTGACCTCCTTAAGGGACACTAACTTGCCAAAGGAAGGTTTTTTAGCAACAGTATTTTTTAGTATCACTGACTCTTATTTCAGACCAGTTAACTTTTATTGCAGTCAATTTCAAAACTCCAAGTTGGTCTGAAATCCATTATCACCCACTATCTGACTTTGTAGGTCTGGACTTTTTCCATGTGGCACATGTATTCCTAGAAGGACTCAAATTAGAGGCTTTGTTGTTTTGTTAGTGTTTAAGTCAGTAGAAAGTACATCTTTACACATCCAACTCAATGATCCAAAAAGCATTCTTACTTTCTACTGCACTGCCAGGTGTTGCATATTTTAATTCCAGTTTCATCCCCCAGTTTGCCTCCTGCGTTTCTTGCCTCAGCTAAGCCGAATAATAAATTCCAGATGCAGATAAGGAGAAGCACACTTTGCCGATTATCCCAACAGGGCTGTCAGCAATGAGGCACTTGTGTCTTCGCACAGCAGAAGTTCTTAGGAAGAGGAGGAAGAGGAGGAGAAGGAGAAGGAGAAGAAGAAGGAGGAGAAGAAGAAGGTGGGGATAGCAGCCGGGGTGGATCAGAGCACGTCCCTCGCTGCCTGGGCTGCCTGATGTGAGTGGCACAGCCCGGGCAGCAGCTCCGTAGGTAGAACCCTGCCTTGGCCACAAGGCGATGGCAGCGCCTCGGGCAGAGCTTCGGCTGCGTTTTTTCACAGGGTTTGCTGCTGACATTTTAAAGACAGTTCTGGCTCCCTCTCGTGGAGCGTGAGCCATAGGCAAGGTTTAGCCATGCGCTGGTTACACGTTTATATATTCCTGGCCATAAAGTGTATAGAACAAGAAGATAAACTCTTTCATTAAACAGATTAAAAGGACCTCGCACTCTGATTTCTAAAAAAAAAAAGAAAAAAAAAAGAAGAAGAAGAAAAAAGGTTCCTTTATCGGCATATCTTCCTACACCAAACCACCACACTCACCAACATAATGCTCCAATTCTTCATGAGACTTCAGCAAAGCTCCAGAAGGCTCCTTTCCTTCCCCAGCACATCCCTGACTCTGCCTGTCTGATATTTACCCTCCACCTCTAGCTCCTGCATGCACCACACCTGAAGATGGAAGATGCTCTTGCCAGAGTTCTCCCTCAGCACGCAGCATCACACAAAGGTCTTCCCCTAGGATAAACAGAACCAATACTGAAGATAATATTTATATTTCATTCTTGTAGTTGTTTTCTGAGATGTTTCAATTGTTTTCACAGCATCTCTTTCATATCAGTGAAATAAGAAGTGGCACTGCAATGTAGTAAGAATAGCTAATGTCAGATACAGAAGTAATGAAGATTTTCCTTTTCTTCCTTTGTGTTTCAATTCAGCTCTCCATGGATCAATAAAATATGAAGATGACATCATCTTACTAAATGCTCATGTTTATTTGATGGTCCTTCATGATCTGAAGTCCTTTATTTCTTTTATTAACCAGAAGAAAATGCAGAGTGAAACAAGAACCAGGGGGAGAAAAAGGCATTTTTAGACTTAAATCCTTACAAAAGGATCCCACATTTTGATTGGCTGGTAAGAAAATACCTTGCTGCTTCACTTTGACATGAAGTTTTCTATGTGATTTTTATATGAGGTATTGATTTGTATGGCATATCAAAATAAGCAACATTTTTAAAGGCCAGAATTTCACCATGTGCGTGTTCATCACTGCACTCAAAATACAGCCTACAACAGAAGAAGTCAATTTTTTGTACAAAAACTGTTTCTAAAAAAGCAAGTTGCACAGCCTTATGATACAAAAAGGAAAGTTATGGCATTACAGGCACAACAGGGTTGTTCTGCAGCACTTAAAATGCCACTCATTAGTCTTACTCTTCATTACTAAACTAAAGCAAGTTTTGTACAAGAGGATTTTTTCATCCATAAGACGTCTACCACATCTGGTAACAGATATTGCAACTTATAAGTTTAAAAAAAAAAAAAAATCCATGAGACTGTCAATAGGAGAGGAGTATGACTTTACACAGAAGCATGCCCTTAAAGGGGGTTACTTGCATTTTTCCCAGCCTCTGCAGGCCCCCACTGAACCGGTGAAATGTTTCCAGCACAGCAAAATGTTGGTCTTCCCTCCATGACAGCAAAGAACAAATACAACAGCTGCTTCCTAGGAAAGTGCAGCCAAAATAAGTAAAATGGGTGCTCCTGGAGAAAGAGTGGACACCTCCGACACCTCTCACAGGTATTCTAGTCTTAAAAATATCTGTAGAATCCCCATCCAATCCACAGCAGGTAACTTGGTTATCCCAGGCTGAACTGTTTGGTTAGCCTAATCCTTCTTACTGTGTAAGCACTCATGCCTGCAATAAAGTAAGTAATAATAACAATGCTAAGTAGTGTTTATTGAGACAATGTAATAATTTTGATTTGAAGCATCTGTACTAGTGAAAGGTGACAGAGACAACAAACATCTTTGGAAAATTCACGCTCCTCATAAATTGAGGCGGTTAGGCTTGACATATTTTTTCTTTTACACTTGTTATGTGTTTTATTTTCACTTTTAATTTTCAGGAAAACAATTGTCCCTGGTAAGTAATCTAGTTTGCAATAACTCAAATCTGTGAAAGCACAAATGATGCTCAGTCAGTAGGAACTCGTTTCAATAAGAACTCCTTTCTTTATGGTTCTTGTGACTGGTCTTTGCAATATTTTCTTTCAGCATTTTGGGGCAGCTCACAGTCAGCAAATGCACATCTACAAGGAATTTACCCTCTTACTCAGATGAACTGGAAGAATTAAGTGGCAAGCACTGATTCTGTGAATATTGCTGGTTCTCATTCACCAAAGCTCTCAGCAAAGATGACTTGCATAGAATTATATTTTTTTCTTGCAAAAATATTTTTAAAATATGACATGAGAGAGTTTTTTTAACAGAGGGCCAAAACAAAATGAAAACCCAAGTCTGCCTCCTTATTCCACCCTTGAATAAAACCACAAATTACATAAGAGAAATTGTTCCATGCATAACAAGAAATTTGCAAGAGGCCTACAAGAATGTCAAAAACAATTTATGTGTCTTGCTGAAACCTCCAAAACTCTGATAAAATCAAACTTTAGGCATCTGACCATCATTACAGGCCAAGACAACGTTTTGTCTGTAAGTAATCAAATTATATAATTGCTTGTCACTAGGCAACAATTGATTTTAAGATGAGCTATCAGTTCTTGGGGACAAAGCATGAGCTAAACATAACCAGGAGTTACTAGTTAATTCTTTAAATAATCATTAAAATCAAAGAAATTATCTTTTCTCTCCCCAGAAAACTACTCTTTTTAACTCCCAACTTCAAAGAATCAGCAAACATATTAGTCTGGCCTTGCTAAATCTGTTCTTACTTTTAATTATTTAGGAGATATAAAGGTGTTTGTATCAAAAAAAAAAAAAAAAGAAAAAAGTGAATATGAGAGACAGACTTTAGTGTATTGAAAATCTTTGCTATTGCTCAGGACTGAAAACTACTACTGACCATTTTATTTAATTCCAACAGCCTCCTAGCAAGAGTATTTTCATATGTTACCACACCTTTTTCTTTTTTAAAATCTTTATTTATCTCTGCCACAACACAGACTAAACATTAAAACACATAAGTATGCTTTATTTTCCTTTGGTTAGAAGCCATCTTCAAGGATCTAGCCTGAAGTTATTTGCAAGCTAATTGCACACATCAATCACCCATTAGTTTATCTTTCCCATTATGCTCAGTCTCTAGATTTACCCAGGAGTAAATCTTATTCTTCCTCTTTGGTATGCAATAATCAGCCAGTTCACTTCCTTTTGCACCAAAGGATCTCTGCTCTCTGTATGCATCGGTTCTTGTCAATTTTTATTTTTCTTGAGTATGCTTGAGTCGTCTTCTTCCAGAGCTGTATTTCAACAGCACTTTAACACAAATATTTCCTCTCTTCACAGGAAGTGTCTTTATTGATGATCTGCTGATTCTCTCTGCCTAGAAATGAGAAAGTGATCTGGCATGATTATTCCTTAAAATAAGTCCTTAAAATTCCTTAAAATACAAGCTGGCAAGGGAATGAAAACAGTCATCCTATAAAATGCTTCAGACATCTATTCCAGTGAAAGAAATTCAGGAATATGAACGGAAGCCCCTAAATGTAGGAAATACAAAGTGTGGTTTCCTGGGCCAGTTAGCATAGCTGGGAATGGGTTGGGTAATTGATGTAGGGTGAATGTGTGGCAGAGCAAGCCTGGGGCGGGGAAGAAATATCCTGTTACCTTGTGCCAGGAGAGCACACCCTCGGCAGAGGGTAGTTGGAAATGTTATGTTGAAAGTGACCTAGTAAAGGTTACGAGACCCAGAATTCTGTCAGAAGAGTTATCTCTGTAGTTGCCCAAAAAGTCTGTATCCCAGTGTTGGAAGAGAAAAGCAAAATCTGGTAATGATTTCAGTGAGAAGACGGTTTGGCAGAGAAGGTGAAGAAAGCAGTGAGAGAAGACCTCCAAAGGTCGGCAGTGCTGTCAGGAGAATCAGCTGTGCATATACAGGTGGGTCAAGTAGCAGAACCATTATGTGCTAGTTTAGCACTTCTAGGGGGAAAAAGAAAAGGAGGAAGAGGATCAAGGGACACCAAGGTAGAAGATACAACTTCAAAAGAACTGATTATATTTCAATGGCAGAAAAGAAGTACACCTCCGAAAAAATTTAAGCAATTGAATCACCTAAAAGAGAAGAAAAAAAAAGATGAAACTTAAAAAGAGATCAGTTTTGGGTGCTCAACTATCTGAACTCAGGAAGAAAGTATACAACAGGAAATGAATGAGGTGCAAAAATCTTTTTGAAGCATGAAGGACAGAATGAGGCTGTCCAAAGTACAAAGGCAGATCCATCAGGCAAAGGTCACAAAGGAGAGAAGAAAATATGCTGTTCACATGTATTGTAAGGGGAAAAGCACAGAAAGATATGGTACAGAAAAGGTCAATGTTTATTCATTGGCTTTACAGTCACACTCTAAACTCTCTATTTTGCCTTGGATTGGCTTACTCCTACCAGAAATAGGAGTTTCATATCTTTCTATTCAAATGCTTATTTTCTTTCTCCTGCTCCCAGAACTACCTTAACTCATTGAGATTTTTTGCAATATTTATCCTCCAGCACCCACTATATCCCTCACAGTACCATGGCATACTCTCCATTACATAGGCAGTACATGGGTTAGCAGGGGACACAAAACAGACCCTTCCAAAATACATTTTCTACGTCTTTGATAGTGTTCTGAGTGACAGGTTTGTTTGAAATCTGAATTCTAGGTCACGCAGCCAGCTAGTTAGACATTGCCTTGGCCATATTTCTCTTACTGTACAAGCCTGTCATAAATAATAGTATCAGAAACCCTAATAACACCAAGGCAGATTAAATTTATGGCTTCTTCTCTGTTCAAATGACATGATCTCCTAACAAAGAAAGAAATAATGTTGGCTCTACACAACTTGTTGATCATAATTCATCTCATTTTGATCTTTCACCTACATGAATGTATTTAGAATTTTTATTCCAGAATTTATCTGGAAATTGGAGATAGTTGACTGGTCTACAACCGCCCACCTATCCCTACTTTTCCTCTTTCCCTTCTTCCTCTTCCCTACCACATCCATTTTCTCAGCACTTTTCCCGTCTTTCAAGTCTTCAGAGAGTGCAAGCAGCTCTAATTTTCAAACAATTTCAAACTATTTTAATTTGGGGTTGCATAAAATGTTGGCTGATGAAACATCCTGCCTCTTACCTGCTTCTCTAAATTCTCTTATTTGAGGACTACTATTGAGTAGTATTGAGTATAAATTAGACATGTGTCTCCCTACAAAGATTACTTATAAGAGTTTGCACATCACATCAAGTAAAAAATGAACAGGAATATGTTCAACCAGTAAAAATTCTGTTTATCTTATACATAAAGATGTATCAGATAACCTATTAAAAGAAAGAAAGAAAAAAAAAGTGAAGACTGGAAACAAGTGAAAAATATAAATATATTACAGTTTTATATTTAAACTAATAAGCGTTGTAATTTATTTAACGGCATTTTTTTTTCTCTCCTCATTTCTGAATCAAATCCTTGGATAGTCAAATATTTCTAATCACTACATTCCCAAAAGTAAAACACAGAGTAGCCTGAGAAAGGAGAGTATTGGTGGAAATGGAAGACAAGAAAACAATTCATATCTCATAACAGATGTCTGGTCTTTGACATTTTAGATATTCTTCCTTCATGTTTTCTGATTCATTTCTTGACTCTCTCTTTCCTGGAATTCTCATCTACTTAGTCACACCCTTCACACATGAATCTTTTGAAAAAAACCCCTAAATTTTTGCCTAGTGCAGACAGCTAGTTATCTTTCTCCCAAGAATTCATCCTGAGGGATGTGATCTCGAGGTGTATCCAAGACTGAAAGGATCTGCTTTTGGTTTTCACTTAATAAGAAAAAACCTATAAATAGCTGTGGTACATGAGATTGCACTGAAGTACTGAAATCCTATTTCACTTACAACACTTCTCAGTGAAATTATCAAAATTTTAATTCTTTATTTTAAGGAAGCTTGTCAGAGAAAACCTTCCCTGTTTGAGAAGAACTTGAGGGATTACAGTTCAGGGTCAGAAGGACATAGACTCATTTTCCCCCAGAGCAAGCATCCCTACCTGAAACCCTGTTTTGCATAACTGGTGCAAAACACTTCTTGTAACAAAACACTTGTTCCTTGTAACAGCAGTGACCTCCTCTCAGGAGTAGGCCTCCTGGAGTAATTTTGCTGTTCCCAGTTCCTTGTTCTTCCTGCAGTGAAGGGTTCAGAAATGAAGGGCTTATACATGAAGACCCTACAGAAATTCTGGGGTTTTACTGTCACCAATTTTCAAGCCTGAAAAGTTATTTAAAAAGTCCACATCATTCACACGTGAATATACCCAAAATCATGACAGTAAAGACAAATGGAGTTTTTCTTGTAAAATAAAATCCTCAATAATTAGGCTAGGGAAAAACCTATTTAAAATATATCTCATGTATTACACCACCACAACACCATGTCATACAACTGAAGAAGATGAAATCTAACAAACACACAAAACCCCCAAAAATTCTCAGAGTAGAGTGGATATGCAAAGGAGCAAATAAAATTGTATCAAAGTAATGGTTTGTTTAGTCGCCTTTTTTTTAAAATTGAGAGTGGAGGCCAGGGTGGCTATAATTTCATTACAGGGAACATTACTGGTATTTAATAATAGAATGGAAGTTCTCCAGTGCTTTTATGATGTGGTTGTATCGCAGTGAATATACAAAACTCCCTACTTCCATTTGCAGTCACACAAGATTCCTGTCTACCCCGCAGAACTAGATGAGACACCATTCTGTGAACACAAAGTGTCTGGAGCAGTGCCTGCTCAACATGATCAGCCAGCTGTCTTTAGGCCACCAAAAAGTGTTCTGCAGATCAGAAGCTCCAAAACTCTTCCATGAACAAATATTTAAAGCATGCATGTCTACAAAAATGTTTCCTTGCTACATTTTTCAAACCCACAGAATAAGATTCAGAGACATAAAGGCAGTGATGAGTCCCCAGAAAACACCATTCCAACATCTGTGCTTCTTTTAAGCTCTGCAAAACACAGACATGATGACTCATACAAACTCACACATGATCATGAATGTAATATTTCATAATTTGTCAGGGCAATACAAATTTGAGGATAAAAATATGAGCACACTACAGTGTCATTTACTTTTGATCTTAGCTATTTAGAAAAGGGCAAGCAATTTTTGGTTCTGTTCTGTTAGGACAGAGCTGTGTTAGGACATTTCAGGCACAACCCTAAGCCCTGCTTCTACAGAGAGTGGTGTTAGTACAGCACCACGTACTGAAAAAAAACCCAAATCAGGGAGTGAACCTGGTTTTCTCTAGCTTTGCCTATCAGATTGGCTGCAAAGTTTTGTAATTTCCTCTCTCATGCTGGTTATCTGATTTACAAGAAAGCACAAGTTTATATTAAAGCCACTCCTCCTGTCAAGGCATTGGGTGTTTTTCACACAACTTGAAGGAACTGTGTATCTTCATGATAGCCAGCTGTTCATATCAACCAATGAAACCAGAATTTTGAGATAACAAGATACAAATCCTTTGGCAGCAGTGCTTAAAAGACAGCATTAGGCTAAGAGGAGGGAGGCTGCAGTGATGGTGTAGTGTGTAGGGAAGGACTCCTTAGACAATATATTTGCTTATAAGCCAAGTATTAACTGGCTCTAAGTAAATTCTCTTCAGTAAAGTACTGACAACAACTAAACATTTCCAAAATTGACTTAAATTGATTCTAGTTCTAAGGTTTGGAAGACTTGGTTTTAACAATCTTATTTATTCTCTTGAGTCTTTGGAATTTTTTTATCCTGACCACAAAAATCTCATTTATTTTTTGCACAAAAAATGGTTGAAATTAGAGCTGTCCAATTCCTATATAATCCTTTCACTAAAAAGGAAGAAGATCTGACAGAAAAAAGTACAGATTATAAATGTTTTATAGTCTGCAACTACATACAAAATGTTCCCAGTACTATGACAGGGTGTTTTGCATACGAGTAATTGGTTAAAAATCAGCTATACAATAACTTGGAATACCTTACACATAAAAGGATTCTATCAAATGAGAAAGTAAAACCTGTGCTTTTTCAAAGACACTGCTTTTGTAATATTCAAAGAGTAAGTATCGGTTATGATCTAACTATGGAAGAAGATTTACAGGTCCATGTGCAACAACTACTGCATTATATGGTGACTTGGTGCCACAAGGAAGTAAATTATTTTAAAGTTTATAAAAGAAGAATTTACGTCTTTCTCTGTCAGCACTTTACACTCTCACATATCAAATCATTATGCCACCACTTCTCAGAGTAGTGGCCTGTGTAGATTTATAGACCAGAACTTTTAGATTAATTAGGAAGACAATAGGAATTCCAGAAACTAATCCACTTCTGCAGAGGTTATTTTTTAATTTTTTTTCAACTCTATCTTTCCAAGAATGAGGAGTGTGGCTCCAGAAAGTAACATCTGTACAAATATGGCACATTAAGAAAGTTTGGTGTATTTGGAAGGAATTAGTAGAAGTTAAACTACTATGAAAAGTCACCGAATCCATTTTTGAAGCCCATACAATTGCAGATAAATGCATACAACAGGAAGTCAGAGTGTAACCAGCAGCTGTAGGAATACTTACTAAAACATCTAGAAGTACACAGCATATCTGACCTTGTTAAACTGGCATCTATTAAAGACCTCTGGCCTAAGCCAGAGATGAGCTACAGGGAAAGTTTCATATCCACTGCAGTTTTGCACTGCAGTACAAATTTGATGTGTAAACCATCAGCCATTTAAGTTTCCAAACTGGCACGGCTACAGCTCCAGTTATCAGAGCACAGTATTTGATGTAATCCCTCAAACGTGTTTTGTAGCTAACAAAAAGGTAAACATGTCTATGCAGAATTTAACTTTGCAGGCTGCCTAGACTGCCAAGTTTCAGCTTCATGTGTTGGCCCAAATCTGCCAGACTAAACAAGGATTTCAGAGCATATCTCTCCCAACCTCTGAGCTGTGCTCCAGTCACCTAAATCAGGAGGCAGAAAACAAGGGCACAGAATGACTGTTGGGACTTTGTAGTTTTGGAGGTGAGACTGAATATATATTCCCATTTTTTGGAGGTTGCTGAATTCAGGCAACTTTCTTTGTTAAAGACCTATGCAGAATTCTCCAATATGATTTCAGATAAGACAAAAAAAAGAAAAGAAGGCATTTTTAGTCAATAAATATTTTTTATTCTAAGATTTATTAGTTTTTGTTCTACAAATGCATTTGAAATAACATGGCATCTTAATGTGCATGCTTACTCACTTTAACTAAAAAATATCAGGTGCTTTATGACCATTAGTTTTACTCAATACGTAAGTGGCAGAATTCAGAAGTTCTTGGCTTTCTGAACTGTTTGACTTGAAGTTCCACCAGAGACAATAAACATGTAACAGAAAAAATTCTTCTGGTTTCTAACCAGCCTTTGTATCCCATAATTATCTTCTACTTCATGAAAATGTAGAGCACTACTGCTACCTAATGGGTCATTTTCTACAGGGCAAGAGGCAAATGACTTATTAGATAAAAGACAATTTTATCTGCATGCTCTTTTTTCCATGTCAGAGAAACAATCACGAGGACACTTAGCAGTGGTAATCTGAGTGTGTCACCACCACGTTTATTTTTAATGACAGTACTGACAGTGGCACTTGGATGAAGCAGTTAACTGCATAATAATTATTGTGGCAAATGCCACTGGATTCAGTTAGCAATACACTTACCAGTTTATTCATTTATGAATCAAATAAACCCTCTTTCAGCCTTGGTCCTTCTACTGATATTACTTTTTAGCATGTTTTGTTCAGAAGCACGTACCTCTGAAATCAATCTGTATTCATGGGTAAATCTGTATTCATGGACAATCTGTATTCAAGGGCAAAAAACCTGATTGTCTCACAGATGACACAGAAAGGGGAAAGCAAACAAAATCTTCACTGGTTATTGAAAAGGAGGATAGAGAATCAAATTACTTGTTGATAAAGCACAAAACAAATAATAAATTACATAATGCAAATGTTCTCACTATATGCAACACCTTTTATTTTGGCCCTAACTCTGTTGAACAACAAAATGCTTTCCATAAAGCTTTTGCCACTTATTTCCACGCTGCTCCAAAGCATGTCCTTCTTTCCCAGCCTACTGTAAGTACCCTCAAACAGCAAGGGAAGGCCACCCTTTAACACTTGCACATACAGGCAGACCCAGCCAGGACTGACAGATACCTGCAAAAGCCAGAACAAATATTTGCTTCAGCTGACAGATCATTTCAAGTTTTAACTGGAACATTAAAAATGTTTTGTGTGAGCTATGCCAATTTTCTTCCACTTGTGGGCAGCTAGAGTGAACAAGTTCCATCCTAGCAAGTATTTTTCTTCAGTGCTTCTCCTCCTTTCAGAAGTCAACCAGCCTGTTTTTACTTTAATTTTCCTAAAATAATTTATCAATAATATTGTCAGGGTGGAAACACACATCTTTATTCAGCTTAAAGGAAGGAATAGGGACATAAGAAGAAAGCAGCAACCAAGGAGATCTTGGATCAACAGTTTTACATATAACTAATGCTAAAAATTATCTGGGTGGGGGAGGGGGCTGTTCCAGCTTAAAAACTCTATTCTAGTCTAGTTACTCCCCTCAAAGAAGCCTTGGAAAAAAAACCTATTCAGCCTTTTTTGGTGAAGATACTAGTAAAGGATGACACTTGAGATATCCTGATGATAATAATAGAAGGTTTAGGCATCTTACTTAGAGAAACACATTATTCACTTTTACCACACCTGTACTCTGCAAATTTTTTTAATCTACTAATTCTTCAGCTCTTATTACAGAGATTTGAAAATCAAAACCTATAGGTCAACCCCAGTTGTCACTTCAAAAAGTGTTTTCAAATTGTAAGAAATGGACAATTGAATTTTTAAAAGCACAAACATTGCAGAGAGTTACCAGCAGGCAGATCTCTCCTAGTAAGCAAGGCAACATATTAGCAACTGCATTCTCTTGGGGCTAAATTATCCTGCATTCCTGATTGCACCATAAGCTTTTTCAGACTGTTTAGCTTACAGCCCTGCTCCAGAAATCACTGTGAGGCATGTAAACCTGTGCAGCAGCCACTGCACCTTCACACATGCTGCCAAAGCCCTTCCAGCCTGACCTGTATCGGGTACATCTCTGGCCTGACTTGCCGTTCTGTTTCGCTGCTGACTGTCGGACTGCCATGCAGCACATGGCAGGGTTTCACATGTAGCACAGCTCAACCACAGCCTGTCTCACACCCAGAGCATCATGCAGAGAGCTGCCTGCCTGAAATATCAGAGCCATTTCCAGGCTACCCGATTTTTCCCCTTCTCTTTCTCCCATTTATTTGGTGCCCTGTTTGGACAGGAACAGTATCTTGGTTTAGATAGACAGATATCTGCCAGGGAAGATTGGAGTGTCCCTTGGAATGTAAGCCCCCCACCCCTTTTCCAAATTATTATAAATTTGCAATTAAAAGGTTGTCAGGCAAAGATTTTGGGAATAGGTATAGCAGTTCTTTACTAGGGATATAAAAAATACAATGTTGTAGTACAGAAGAATAAGCAAGCAAACAAACAAACAAGAAATCCCAGAAAACCCTGACAGAGTCAGAAATACAACCTGACACCCTGCTGGTCAGGGTGTTGGAAGCTGTCCAAAGTAAGCCCTCCTGGAGTGGCAGGTGTGGTTTTGTTGGAGTAGAGATGGTCCCATTGAAAAAGGGTCCAGTAATGGTGAGATGGGTCCAGTCTTCCTCCAAGAACCCGGTGGAAAACTGGATGACTGGTGACACTTGTGGCTCTTTTTATCTAGGTGAAGATGGTTTGGCTCCTCTTACCTGGACAGAGCATCTTCAAATGGTATGTTGTAATGTGTCATGTCAGTGGTGAGCTTTAATGATCCATTAACAGACGAAATCGCCATGGGGGTAGTGGAACAATGAACAGAGATAAGCAACACTGCTCCATCTGATAAGCAACACTGACCCATTTGAGCAACACTGACCCACCTGGGCAGAGATAAGCAACACTGCTCCACCCAGTTTCAATAGGTGGAATAGAGTAACATTTTTTTTCGGTTACAAAACCCAAGACAAATAGTCAATTGTGGAGATGTAATTTAACAAGGAAAAACTTGTGTGGGAGCTGGCTGTGGCTGACACCTGAGGTACCAATCAGCACTGCATGCATATGCATGGTTTTGTCATTCTATTTTTAACAACTTCTTTCCTTGTTTGCTCTGAGTGCTGTGATGCCAACACACTGTAAGAGGTCAAGGTGCTGAGCAGTGTCTCAGTCCCAGACAGGCACAGGTGGCTCAGGCCAGCAGAGCTTCATCCCTTACCCCTGGGGCTGTCAGCACTGGAAAGTTATGAACCAACCCCAACTCCATCCCACTCAGCCATCAGCCCACCTCCTGCCATGATAACCAGACTCACACCTGTGTTTCAGGCTACCTCTGAAGAAGGAGTTTATCACCAGACTGATTTTATTCTGGCAGGAGTGAGGATAACAGATGAGGGAAAAAAACTAGGCTGGCCCTTAAGCTTTTCCAAAGGGGATCTCCAACATTTTAATAGTTAGTGTTGGACCAGAAAAATCATGCACACTACTTTCTTGCTATTCTTTCTTTAACATTATTTTTAAAGAAATATCAATCTACCATCTTCATGATCTTCAATTAATGTCTGGTAAGGCAAGATAACCAAAAGGTATTCTCACAAAGTGTTTTTGGAGGAAAAGCAAAATGCTGTACCCTTCTACTCCCCTGTGCCTACAAACTGTGCAGAAAGTCTGGGGAGAGGATGTTGTCACACCCCAGTTCCCTGTGAACATGGGACACTTCATCATTCCTATGAAGCCAGTTCCCTTTCAGCCCTCTCAGGCCTCAGCCCTCACCAGGCCATCCACCCCTGGTGCACACCCTGGGCATAGGAATGAAAAGAGAGGGAAGGAATCACTGACTATTTGATAACTTTCTTACCCGCTGGTCTAGCACTGTCTTGCCTGTAGATACTCCTCCTGGTTCTACCTAAGGCACTCACCCAAGCTGTGCTCCAGGGCTTAGTAGTGGTAACTCCAATCTCGATAATCCTAAACACTTAGATTTCTGGACCTGGCATCTTTTTGAAATATTTCTAGAAAAAGGCAAAGAATAGACTTAATTGTCACCAGAAGGATCTGGGAGGCAAGCATCCCACTGAATCCAGACATCCGAGGGAAGGAAGCTGGCATCCCATTGAATTTTCTATAGATGTGCCTTATGGAAAATGTCTTTTCCACTTTCTGAAGCCTATGTTGGAAACACCTCCCCAAAGCAAGGAGCAGAAGGATGTCCTCCCTTTCCCCCTCCCAAATGGGGCTGCCCTGTCTTGTTCTGATCACAGCAATTTCTGGTCAATGCCTGGGCAGATCTCCATCTGGGACATAGACAAGCTTGAAAGGTCACTGTAGGATGTAAGTTTTCTTGACAGGCTCTTGGGTAATTTGCCAAGCCAGAAGTTACTGACAATGGAGATCTTAACAGGTCAATGGCTAAAAAGATCTTTTGACTGAGTCAGGGAGGGACTTTTCCAGGAACTTAAGCTTCTAGCATCTGGTTAAAATTTATTCCAGAATCTTTCCTCAGATGGCTTCTAGATGACCAGAGGACACTCGTGGCTTGACTTGTGCCACACATTGTCTCCAAACAGTGTGAACAGGAAGAGACTGATAATCTTTGAAGGAGAAAAATAGAAAAGCTAGTAATTCCTAGCACTTCCCATTGGTAAACTGTATACACACTAATAGCCACATGCCAAATGCACTGAGAACCCAGCCCCAGAAAAGTCAGTCCTTGAGAGATGGAGTCTTACTGGGGGTGATGACAGTGGTGCCCATGCACCATTATATCCTCATATTGTTCTTTATGCAATCCAGTGTCAACAGAACATACTTCTGATATTCCAGTCCAAACTCTCGTTGTATAATGTTGCCTTCACAGTTTCCACTGTATCAACTAAAACACTTCTTGTGAGACAAACTTGGCTTTTTAACAATTTTGTAACCCATTCAGATAGCACTGGTTTGTTTCTGCTATTTTACTCAGCTATGGTGAGGCAGCAGGAGTGGGGCCTCAAGGTCATTGGCTGCTGTGAGACCAATGGAGTTCCTACAATACTTTGGGTTGGGAAGGGACCTTAAAAATCATCTTTTTCTAACTTCCCTGCTGTGGGCAGGGACGCTTTCCACCTGAGGAGGTTGGTCACTGCCTCAGCTGACCTGGCCTTGCTATCTCCATACTGAGACCCTGAATGCAACTTCTGGGTCCATTCTTTACCATCTCCAGCTGCTAACAAGCCAAGGTGTCTTGGTTTATACTACAGCAAAGATTTCTTTTATTCTTTTACAAGAGTCAGAAAATTTGGTACTTTCTTTTCATACGTCTCCTGGACTCACGCAGAAACTCTTTCCCTAAAAGCACACAAACCAAGGAAGATCTCATTCTTCTACCTGCCAAACAATAACAGTGAGCTCTGATTCCCACTGAGGAGAGGTTTACATGGCAGAGAAATGGAGGGGACAGCCATTTCAGCTTGTGTCCCAGGATCTGCAACTAGTGGAAGCAGTCCTTACATCTCCTTAACTCCTCCAAACCTATGGAAGCAAAGGCGCTAGTGTATTCATCAGTTGGCACTGGGGAGGACTCTTGTTCAGGTTCACAAGCTGTGTTATGACCACTGCCAGATATTGTATTTGCATTCAAAAAAGTCCCTTATAAACAGAGCAGAGCACGGGAATATTAAGTTGGGGCAGGATAAGTGCAAGAAGAATGTCCCACGGATTTGAGACTGGTACTTTTCGCAGGAGTGCCCCAAGTAAGGCTGCATTTCCTGAACCAGAAGTCACTTCAGGGATCATAACACAAATGTGTGAACACTGTGGCACAGGGATCTCCAGCCAGAGTGTTCTTCAGAAGCAACTCAAGGCAATGTGTAGGATGTCATAATATCTGCAAGGCTCTGCCTTTGTGGCAGAGGTGGCAATTGTACCCCTTACAAAGGCCGCCTGATTTAGGGGCCCAGGCTGCCAGTGGTGGACTAGCATTCCCAAAGAGACCCATCACCCCTTGCTGAAACTCTCATTCACCTCCTTAAATGTCCTGGTCACACAGTCTTACCTAAACACATCTTCAGCTGCCTTGCTCACAGCCTTGCCCTAATCTTAGCCATGCACAGACAAAAGGCACTAAATCGTATCATCTGGGTCAGGAAAGATAACTGATAACTCTGGGTGTGACACACAGAGAAAATGCCACAGCTTCTCAGTGCCTGTATAAAAACACATCAAATAAAACACGTGGCAAAATGGAAATCTCTCTGTGAAACAACTTGTGAATTACTGGCGAGTTGTTTTTCCTTCCAAAATTTTATGGCCCAAAATTCCAACAAATAAACCAGGGATGAGAACTAAGAGATGTGTAGTATTTTTCTTTAATACTTCTAGAGAGGATGGGGTTAAAAACTGCAGTCAGGAAGCCTTTACTAATAATATACCAACCTTTATTGGCTGCATCTCCTATTGGTGTTGTTCCTTCATAATTACATGCCTTTTTAATACCTTGAAAGAGACCCAAATCTTCAATGCAAGGTAGGGCATTCAAGAATATGTTTCTGAAATCACAACAGCCTATTAAAGACTAATTAATTAGACAGCAGTAATTGTGGATGCAAGGCATGGAGAGTCTCAACAGTCATGTTTGGCTTGAATCCTCATCATCAGCCTGAAAAATGTCACTGTTGAATATTTTGGGAACAATTTGTGAATGTAATTTAAAAGAATTTTAAAAAGATCTACTACTGAAACTCACTCATTTCTTCCCTTTCATTTTATAGCTCATATCATCATTTGATCCATTTTCTGTAGGATAAAATAATTTCAGGTCATTTTTTTAGAGCTGGTGGTGTTTTCTCTGCTGAGGGAGTAATATTTGAACAAACCAAAGGCAATAAAAAGCTCAGAAATCACAGAACAAGCACGCACATTTTCACTGTTTCAAATTCAGCCCTTTAAAATGGATACATGAAACAAAAACCACAGTACCTGCACACTGTTTTTATGAAATACTGTGGCTAGATCTTCATGTAATATATAACCGTACACTGTTACAAAAAGAAACTCAAGTCTCAGCAAGCACTGACTGTTTTGATTTGCCAAGTTATGCTTATTGGGCAAACTGCATTAATACATCATATTTTAATTGTAGTTTTTCTTCTTTCTTAACCACCCCCTCCCACTCTAACCATGCAAAGACCGCACACTCAAGGAAGAAAGGCACATTTGAAATAGTTTCCACTACTCTTACAACATAATTTGTAATCTTCAAAGATAGAGATGTGTTTGGAATTATTTTAGGGCAACTCCAGACCATGGCAAAAAAAAAAAGTCAGAAATAATTCAAATCTTCAAAGGGGAAATTTCAAAGTTCATGTTTCAAACCCGCAAATTAATCTTTTGCTTACAAATAAGCATGTAAATTAGGTATGTTAAATTGGGGCTAAGCAGGCACTGGCTTGCAGGATTAGGCCCACAAAATCCACATTTAAAATAAGAGTTTTTATTTTAAACCATTGTATTGTATTCAAACCATTTGTATTGATTTTTTAAAAATTAAATTAGTTTTAAGAACAGGCTTCCTCTTCAGGATAGTTTACCATCATGCAATAAATGCAGCTTCTTGATAGTAAAGAATACCTCTCATAAGGTTTTTTAAGTGGATGGATTTAAATCAAGTAAAAGTTGATCAAGTAAAATCAAACCAAGGTTGGAAAGGTATGATTAGCACAACCAAAATGTCCTGAAGTTCATGGAATTCATCATATTTAAGTAAGTTTTCACACTGTGAAAAAGAGTCAGCTTTATGTTATGTATGAATTACATGTTATGTTATGTATGAAGGACACAGAATATTTCTTCCTAAAATAAACACTTAATCAGAGAAAGGATTTTACAAGAAAAACCAAAGAAAAACCAACCCCCCCCCCCGCCTCGTTCAGATGGAGAAAAAAAGTATTTTAATTGATTTAGGAACAGACCTAAATACTTCATTGGAACTGTAATCGAACACAGACATTTATTAATACAAAGCCAGGATAAAATAACCTTTAGCACCCTGTATTATATTTCCAAGATATAAGACCTCACACTCATTCCTCAGGTAGTCCTCTGGTTGTAAAAAATTGCAGATATTTAATTTTACTTCTTGCCACAGTGGCTCCAATTAAGTTGGTGTTACTTTTCAGGGTGATTTTCTGGCTGCCTTTAAAACCAGGAGGAAGATTTACAGTTATCTAAAAAAAAAAAAAATTAAAAGCATATTAAAAGGGAAAAAAAAAAAAGGAAAATAATAAAATGGAAGAAATAGAAATTGAGTACTATTTCAGGGACAGTTTGCCTGAAATCAGCTCACTAACTCACTGACCACATTTTATCAAAACAAATAATAACAAAACAAAACAAATAAAAAATTGTTAAAAACAAAAATAAATAATGGGCAATGAAGGGAAGAAGAAAATTAAAAAGTCCAATAAATGCATTTTTGTACTGGTATATATAACATTGTAAAAAGAAAGTCTACTAAGACGCATAGGTTCACTTAAATCATAAAAAATATTTTACTGTAATTTTGGAAAATAAACTCTTCAAACCACAACACCAAACGCAAAGGAAATTTCATGACCCTGTAATATAATGAACTGGTCATAATTTCAATATGGATTAATATCTGTGATGATTATTGCTGTTACCATACCCTCCCTTTCTCCCTAAAAAGACACTTGTTAAAGTAGGAAAAGTAAAAGAACATACATTGACAGAAACCAACACCCAACCCCTTCTTTCTTCTGTGCCTCACTAAAGCAGGAACAGGATTTTTATCCTTTTTCCTGGCTGAAATATTCATTTCTCCCACAACCAGCCTCATCTGATGCACTGAAACAAAAAAGAATCAGCTCAAAGCCTCCGCAGGGCGAGGAGGACTGTTCCTCTGGAGCTGAGGCCAGCAGATGATGTGACCCAGGGGCACAGTCCCAGCTGGGTTTTGGGCACACCCCAAGCACCAGCAGCCAGACCAGGAACAATTCTGGTGCCTGACAGAAGCTGGGGCAGAGCCTGATTCATGCACCTGGTGTGGGGCAACGCCCCGGCAGCCAGGAGTGAGGAGCCTGATCGCCACCATCTCCTCAACATTGGTAGTGCTGCTCTCGGGATCCTTCCCTTTCCTCGCGGTGGTTTCTCAAAATATCCTAATCTGGCAAATTGCTCTTGATAAAATCTTTATTGGCACATTCCTACACAGCAAGACAGGAAGAGAAAGTAATTACGACTTTTATTCTGGAACCTGATAACAAAACATTCCTGTGAGTCTCCCACACTTCCACAAATCTTATCTTAACAGTTTTCCAGGAATACTTTTTTCTTCTTTAATTCTCGCCAAAGAAGAAGAGATCCATACATTACATTTGAATGAGTGTAATATATAATTCCACATTAAACACAGTTTATCAGTCAGTTTGTGTGGTTTTTTTTCAGTGCTCACCTCAGTGACAGGAAAAACGATTTGTACACAAAAAGTAACAATAATAATTAATAAAAAGAGGGCGTTCTAGTGCAATTCGAATGTTAAGTCTCTTGGTCTTGCCTAAATACAGCAGAAGATTAGGACTTCCCAGACCGAAGCATCAATGAGAATTTTGGGTGCACAATAAACATAACTCTGAATCCCAGATAAGTAGGGATTCTCTTGTGGGTTCAGATTTGTTTAGTGAAAGGAGTAGGTGAGAATTTGTCTCTTTTTCTCCCCACTCCCCCTAGTTAGCTGAGAAAAATTTAACTATTAGACATATTTATTCATAAAAATAAGAGCATAAAAGTTGTCACACTTTCCTGAGTTCCACCACTTTGTGACAACTGGAACACATACATTTTATTCCAAAATTACATAAAAATATTTATAACTTTTTAACTAATGTTATTCAACAATACAATAATTCACTCATGGTACCGTAAGTTTGCAAGCAGCCTAAAATCAAATATAAAGTCATGGTCAAAAGAGTTTTTCAAGCTGACAGGCAACAGCTGGAGAAAGACAGCAACAATCCCAGAAATACTTAGTCTTTGGAGAACTGAATCTTAGCAAGAAATTATGTGCTTTGGAACTATGTAGTTCTCATGTAGCAATATTAATATTCTGGTGGAGACTACTACATAATGCCTGCTTTTCTATGAATAAATTTGACCATGTCAGGAGACAGTTGAATCTCTAAATTTAAACCTGTTTAGAGAAACTGTCCTCAGGAAATGTACTGAACGTAAAATAGGTTCATACATGAACAGCTAAAATTACAGGTGCCTTTCAGTTGTTAGATTATGCAATTTGCAGTACCCTCTTACGGTTTAAAAAGTTATTTTCGAAAACAGTGTGAAAGAGAAAACTACACACATTTGTAGCAATACCCTGCATTGGACTACATCTTCCCAGAGATTGCTTATTTGGAATCCTACTTAGTCAAATTATCTACGTAATAAAGCTAATATATCTCCTATTAAAACAGCCAGACCTATAAATTCTCAAGGAATGAAAGCAAAGTGGGACATCTAATGTCTCAGAAATTCTACAGAAATATTTCAGTTTTATTCTTCCTCCAAAGGTTTTACCTACAGCCCCCAACAAGCTGCAGCTTAATTCCACTCCAGAGGGAGAGGTGTCTGTTACAGCTCGGCATCAACTGTGTTTTGCAAAAACAGGCAAAGTGATACCTGTCATTTAAACAAGGTAAGACTCAGCTGGGATAGAATTTTATATGTTCAGGACTCTTTTCATGATTTCGTGATGAAAATGGGTTGTTAAGATGATTGTCATGTAATAGATCTTAAATTCCTTCTTTTAATTTTTCAACACGTTGGTGTTTCTTTTTCCTTGAAAAAAATACAGCATTCTTCTGAACATTTGAATTTGATCTTTTGGCAGGTAATCTTTTCAGAAAAAAACCCCCAAAATATTGCTAATCACTAAAATAAACACTTTGAAAACAAAATGCATATAGTCATTCAAGATATTTTTAAAAGCACATAAAAGTTACAGACAAAGTTTGAATATTTAAGCACCCTCTACATACAAATACATCAAATAACATCTTTATCACAAGTTTATGCCACAGTCCAGGGTTAGGTCACATAAGAGGGATTGACTGGGATCTGAACACATGATATGGAGCAAAGTACAGATCACACCATCTATTTGTCACTTTGACTGAAGAAAACATTTGCCATACATTTACCAGACTTTTCATCATTAAAAAAAAAAATCAAATGCTGCCACTACTGAAGACAAGAGCAAAATTCCTGTTAAAGACTCCTGTATCACCTTGCAGTCATATTTCCATTATCACATTAAGCTACTATGCTGACTTCTTCCATCAATTACATTATTGAAACAATTATCAGTCTTCCTGATGTTTCAGCCAGAAAACTAAGATAAACAGCTAAAGCAGTTTTTCCTTCATATTTTGCACCCTGACAAATCTGCATAAACTATCTCATTTTGTGAGTCCACATGTACTACTGTAAGAAATTGGAAGAACTACTTGCCTAGAAGGAAAGTTGATCTTGGTGATAAAATTTTGCATGACTGGAGCTTCATAGTGCAGCTTTTTCAAAACATTTGACCATTGAAAGTGCAAATCTCGAAGTACTAGACTGTAGAACAGATAGTCAGAAATTTTCTTGCATTACACCAGGTACTAATCTCCCCCCAAAAGAAGAGTCCTGTGGTATTCTCTGAGTTGCACATGCCAGCAAATTGAAATGCAAGGAGATGTTTTCAGACAATAGTTGACAGAAGAGAAAAAAGAAAACAATACATGAAAACAAGCAAAAAAGTGACAACTTAAAACACAATAAGAACTAGATAATTTAGCCATTAATGAGGCAAAATCCTTGTTAAAATTCAAGAACTGAACAATACATTATATCCAATCTGGCACTTATTTAAGGAACAAGCAAGTACAGGTGCTCCTTGTGTGAAATTGTGTTGATATTGATCCCTCTTCTTTGCCCAAATCGTAGTCATGGGCAATCATTAGTAAATCAAGCAGCTCAAAGCTGAAGGGGTGGAAAACCACCTCCCTCTTGAATCTTTGACAGAATACTTCTGAAGAAAAATTGATTAAATTCTTTTCCAAAGAAAAATAAATGAGAAATGTATAGCCAATCTAAAGCAGAGTCTAATTCACAGACAATAAAGGGGAATAAGGACTTCCTCACACAGGAAGGAAGCAGCACAATTTCAGTTCGAGAGAATGTGAGGAAACTATCCTGAGCATTCCACATATTTGGTCCTTGATATTCACACCTCAATATCTATCTCCCCTTAGGAAAGCACTCTTGTGAGAAGAAAGAGGGGTTCTGGAATCAACACTCTGTGCTTGTGCAGAGCAGGAAAAATGATGTTGAACTCATAACTCAGAAAGTTTCTGGGCAGGAGATGTGAAGGGGACACTACTAAGATATTTCATACCCTGTTTTATTCCAAGCCTTCTGAACTGCACATGAAATTTTTTGCATTCTGAATTTACTTAGAAAAGTACATCTTTCTACAGATTTGCCTTTTAGAATATGGGTGTCTTCTAGGCTGAAACACCTTCCTGAGCCATTCACCATCCTTTCTTAATCCTTGCAGAGTCCACAAAATGATTTTTGCGGGGGAAGAGGGGGAGGGTAGGAGAGGGAAAGGGTGTAGACGACGAACTCTGCGGAAACCATCCAACTTTGGCTTCTGAGCCCATGCAAACAGCCTGGGGTAACCCTTGACCGGAGACAGAGCTCTCTTGGCAGTCCCGCCTGCCACAACCCATCCAAGGGCAGCTGAGGGAGCGAAAGGACAGCGCATCTGCTTTCAAGCTAAGCCACTCTCCTCTGAAATAGCGACTCCAAAACACGCAGCGATTTTTTTTTTTTTTAAAGGATATCCTCCCCGCGGATGAACGGCTCTTTCCACGTGCGGTGCCAAGATCCATCCTTCCCTCCCCGGCCGCACACACGGCACTGGGCGTGTAGCCGGGGCTCTATGTAACCCCCGCCGGCACGGCCCGGCCCCGCCACTGCCGCTCCGCCCGGCCCGAGGCGCTCCCGACCCCGCGGCGCGGGAGCGGGGATGCCGCCTGTCCCGGGGGCCGCGCCGCCGCCCGCGCCCGCCGCCGGCCCGCGGGCAGCCCCGCCGCGGCGGAGCAGAAAGTGAAAGTACCCGCGGCCGGCGGAGCCCCATGGGAAAGGCAAAGCCCGGCCGTCCCGCCGCCGCTTCGGACAGCGCCGCGGCCCCCGCGGGCGGGCGGGCGGCGGGGGGCTGCTGACCCCGGCGCGGCCGCCGCGGCCCCTCCCGGCCCCTGCGCGGCGCTCCGCGGGCTGCGGGCGTCATGGGCGAGGCGGCGCCGCCACCATGACCGCGGACCCGTCGGCGCGGCTCCCCGACAGCGTCCCCACGGACCATGTTCCATGGTAAGGAGCGCGCCCCGCACCGCACCGCTCCGCAGAAGGCGCCCCGCTTCACCTGCCCCCGGGCTGGGCTGGGCTCCGCCGCGCTGCTCCGCGCCTCCGGCCGCGCTGCCTCCTCACCTGCTCCGCTGTCTCCGCGCCGTCGGCCCCACCGCCTCGCCTGCTGTGCCGGCGCGGTGCTGCCCGGTGCCTTTTAAAAGCTTGGTGACAGCCGGGGAAATTCCCAGTTTTGCTTTTTTTTTCTCTTTCCCCCGTAGAATGAAAGTAAAAGAGTCCGGTTCCCATCGCTCCGGCTGCCGGGAAAGGGCAGCTCGGGAAGGCAGAGGCGGCGGGACAGCGCGGGGCGGGGAGCTGCGGGAGGCATTGCTCCGCGCCGGTCCGCGCTGCTCCCACCACCCGTGGCGCCTACCTTCCCGTGGCCACATACCTTCCCGTGGGCACATACCTTCCCATGGCCACATACCTTCCCGTGGGCACCTGCCTCCCGTGGGCACCTGCCTCCCGTGGGCACCTGCCTCCCGTGGGCACCTGCTGCCCCCCGGGTGCGCCCGGAACAGGTGCGGCGCAGCGCCGGGGGTGCCTCGCCCCCGGGAGGTAGCGCTCGCCCTCCCGCCCCTCTGCATGGGTGCAGCGGGACGGAGGGAAAAGAACTGTAGTGACCCGTTCCCCGGGGGCATTGAGGGCTGCGGAGCGGGGAAAAGGGCAGAGGGAGCGCCCCGCCGAGATTGGGGTGGGTTGTGAGGCACCGCGGCTGCTGCGAGGATCCCGCTAGGTGCCGCCGATGTGCCCCGGGCTGCATGCATAGGAGGGTTTTTTAACGTTAAAAAGCCAAGAGGTTTTTTGTTGTTTTTGTTTTGGGTGCTTTTTAAAAATGTATTTATTTATTTATTTATTTTAGTATGTGGAAATATTGGAATACTAGCTGTTCCTGACTCTTCTAGGAGAATTTTTGGGGCTTTCCAGCTATGACTTAGGAGTATCTGGGAGTTTACTGGAAAGATGGGTTATTACCAGTAATACATGCTCTCTTTCTTTTGAATTGCTGGCCATATGGAGCACCATAAACTCCCATTCTTTCAAAGTTACCTAACTTTAGGAAAATCCGTTTCAATTTTCAGTTTAGATCTCCTAGAATTTTTAATGACACTTGTCTAATATTTTTTCCAGAGGACTCATTTAGAAATATCTGAAAAGATTTCATCACCACCCTGCAGTGGCTCAAGGGACTTCATAAGTGTGTAACACGTGACCTGCTTTTATTCTGTAATTTCCTAATTTAAAAAAAGATTGGCAATCTGTACAGTATAGAGAAAGTAAAAATGACAAAATAAAAGTGACTTTGCGTGTTTCGCCGCTTATCTACTCTTGTTGCCGGACAAACCAAGTTTAAAGTAATGGAGTCAGATTGTTTTAATTTAGAGGATTGCTATTTTCATCCCTTGAAATATGTTTGTGAAGCAACATATCCAAGTTGTTTGTATTACCCTATTTGCAAACAAGCATTGCAGTTCATCTTTTGCGCTGGAATCAAGAGGTGCAATGGGAGATTGGAAAAATGTTGTCCTATAATGAAGTTCTTGAATGTTTTTTGTAAGTGTCTTTTAAAATACTAAATCTTAGTCCTTCAAACTGATAAATCATTCAACAGACATATAGTTAGCATAGAGGTTTACAAAGATAAAGATCTCTGGAAGTCAAGTGTGTCCACTTGGAGCTTGAAGATTATAGTGGAATCACCTTACAGAGTTTTCAAATTTATTACATGTAGGATCCACTTAGTTCATAAGGCTAGATTTTTTTTGAGACATTAATAGACATCAGTTGATCAGCATATAAAAAGGTCAGAAAATCTGGTTTTCAACCCATCAAATTTCCCATTAAAATTTGTCAGGCAGCTTGCCACAAGAATTCTGTGACTTCACTTGTACAGGTAGAATTGTTTGTTCTGGTACTCTTTCTAGGGCAGAGTAGTACATCACAGCATGTTCAAATGCAATCTGTCAGAAAGAGGAGGCTTCACTAGTCAGGAAAGGCAAGCATTCTTCTTGGAGGATTCAGTCTGCTGTGTGTGGTGGGAGTTGGCTGGGATGGGCTGTAAGGGACTGTGCTTCTTTGAATGGCAGTGAGCCTGTGGTGTGACCTGTGGTTCTTGCATTGCAGAAGCTGGGTGGGTCAATACAAATTTTTGTCAAGTTTTATTGCTGTTTCCTTAGTTGTTCAAAATTCCTTTCTGAGGCTGTGATTTACTAGTGATGCCCAAGTCCAGAGGTGCCCATCATCTCTTGAGTGCTGAACTGCCTGTACCCAACAGCCCATCGTTGCCAGAGAGGAAGGAAAGTAGCAACCTGGGCCAGGGCATCCATTCTTCCTTTCCTGGTTGCTATCCTGCAGCTACTCCATATGCAGTTGTTGTTCTTATTCAGAAGTGGAGATGGGCAGAAACAGTGGCCTCTGCCAGGAACTTGTGATCTTTGCTAGTCCTTCAACATAAATTTCTACCTTTATTTTTTTCCAAAATCTTCAATTTAAGCATTATCCTAGACAGACTAGTGATAGGTCAGAGTCCAATTATTCCTAATCGCATATTATGATGTACTCAGTCTCCTTCATTCCCAGTACCAGTTGAGTCACCTGCAGCCTCCTGTCAGTTCCTTCAGGCTCTTTTGAATTTTTGGTCTTTTCTCTCTGCCTATCCTCACAGAACTCATTTTTTCCTGGATGCCTTGCAAAGACAGAACACCAGGCGTCTGAACAAAGCACGATGGCCTGCTAAAGGGACAAACAAAGTGATGGGCAGTGAAGATTGCTTAAAAAGATTGCAAAAATCTTGTGGAAAAGGTTGTGTTGCTGCTCAATCTCATGTTATGGCCAGTAGCATGGATTTCTACATTTGGTCAGCCTGAAAATATGCTTAAAATGTGTCTCTTTGTTGTAGAGATGTGTTCATGGGGATTTGTAGAAGTTATCAAAGGAAAAATGGACAGTCAAGATGAGACTCCTCAACATATGTCTGATGTGGTTATGGTCCAATAAAATTCAGTGCTTGCAGTGAACCCTGAAGATGAATTCAGCCCTAGCAGTCACCAAGTAGCTGGTCAGCTCAATACTTGTAGGCTCTTATCCACACTAGCTGAATCATCTTCGGGTATGAGGGAGTTTAGACAACCAAAGAGTGTCTTAATCTGGAGCTGAATCTTTCCCTCTAGCAAGGCACAAGTCATTTGGTTGTCCAAAGATCCCTTTTAAACTATTTTAACAGATTACAGAATGTATTTGTTAATACAGCACACGGTCTGTGACATTAATATGTATCTAACTGTTCTTCTTGTAATCCAGCCTTTTTTAGATCTACCTTACCAGTTCTGCCACTGCTCCTTGTTCTGTCTCCAGTGAATGCATCTAGTTGTGCAATGAGAAATAAACCAACTGAAATCCGTGTGAAGTATGAGAATATACTAAGTCACGACATCAATGAGCTGGTAGGTAGTAGCTCTTGGGCTTCCAAAAAATGTTGATTGTTTTTAGATGCTAGCAATTAATAATAAAAGGTCTAATGTTAAAACATGATCAAAGACTAATTTAAAGTCACACATTATGCTGGAATGCTGGTTTTATTCGAAGAGGTGCAATTCAGTCTCTTTAAAATCTCTGAAATCTGTGGATAGTGCCTATTTGCATGTACAGTACTGTGATACAGTTTTTTGTGCCTGAGCATCATGTGGTTAGACACATGTACTTTTTGGCAATACATCATATATTTCATTAAAAATCACTCTTTCCTGAAGTAATTTCATGACTACTTCTGTTTGTATGTTTTTGTCAAGAGAAGAAAGAATTACACCTGTAATTTGTTCTACTAATTTGAGTTCTTGACTGAAGTTTTATGTTGTCCATTGAATACAAATGCACAGAAGCACAAAATTCATAGGACAGTAAAAGTTTCTTTGTAAATTAATAGGTTTCTTTGTGCCTATTAATATATTAATATATTTTGTTTAGCCAACAAAAATTATCTTTTCCAGATGGCAGCAGAGAAGAACTTAACATTCTCATGTGTAAATCTCCTGCATTATGCCTTTATCAGCCACATTTATTACAGCTTTGCAAAATAGTTTCTTAACAATGTACCAATCCATGCCCAAAATTTACCTTCCAGTTCTTCCTCTTAAATTATAAGCAGTTAAATTTATCTGTCAAGAACACTTCCATGGGGGACGTGCTATTAGTATGTGTTTGTATTAGTAGAGGCATTCCCACAAAAAAAAAAAAAAAAAAAGTGATTTTTCTGACAGATTGTCGCTAAATGAGGATTCACCATTCTGTTGCAGTCTTAAATCAAGATCTATTTGCATGAAATAAAAATAATATACAGCCTTTATCCAAGGGCAAAATCAGGAGCCATTGCATTTCTTCATACTCATAAACTACCACCATCCTTCAGAGCATTATGGCAGTGGTTTCCAACCTCTCTCTACCAAGACACATCAACTCTCATCTGGAAACAAAATACCTTTGTGGTCAGGGAATGATCTTTTAACATTTTGATCATGTTATGTTTGTTGAGATTATGCAGAGAGAAGGGTATTTCTCTGCAGACAAATTGCTTTATTCTGAATGAAGCATCAAATTTGGGGAGAATATTAATGGCCATATTAGAATAGATAAGTCTTGCTATCTTATTTCTGACAAAGACAAGTGTTCCCTAGAGAACAAAAGTAAACTCTCTTGGTGAGCAGTTAGAAGATAGCTGACCTAGAAAAGAAAAAAATCCAAAGGAATAACACCTTCTGGGAGGCAGATCCTGCTGCCTTCTGGTGGCGGAGATGCATGAGGTGCATCCCTGTCCTGCTCAAGATGCAGGGTCAGGGAGGTTGGGGGACTGTCCTGGCCTGGACAGGGCAATGCCTTGCCATTGTCCTGTTGTAGGATGGATACATGTAGGATGGATACGGTGCCCCATAGTGCCATCAAGGATTGGAATGGAGCAATGCCATTATTCCGGATACATTTTGAAAGTTTTGGGGTTTTTTTGGTGTGGTTTTTTTTTTTTTTTTTTTCAATAAATATTATTGAGATTTTTTAAGACATAGAGGTCTTTATAGAAGACTGTATGAAAACTAAGAATTATCAAAATAACGACATCAGTAAAACCTTTATGAATTAATGCTTGTGAAAACTGATGGGAATGTACGGAACTCTGAAGCTTTTACTTCCTAGAAGACAAACACAAGCAACATCTCTGCAAGCTTCTTAATTTTTTCTGACTTTACTTTCCCCATTTAAGAGAAATTTGTCTTCTATGTATATTCAGTATATTGTCACTATAAGTTAACAGCAAATATGTGTGCTGTGTAGGTGATAGCAACTGCCCAGTAGGCATCTTTCTGCAACTGCAGAGTCAATAGCTTTCAGTTCCCCAGCCAGATGTTTGGAGTAGCTATGGGTTTGCTGCAGAGCAGAATAGTGAGTCACATACTAGATCTCTGTTAGGTAAATAAATTTTCACTAATGCTTTTTCTGAGGTCAGGATTTCCCTTCGGTTGGTTTAGTCACAGCCAATAAACAGCTTTCAGATGTGGTTACTGTACGTTTTACTACAGGTGATCTGAGGAAACTAGAGAGGATGGGAAAATCTCATAGCAGTTAGCAAATGAAGTGACATATATAGTTTATAGGTTGATTATGTATAAACATATATATATACATATATATATAATAAATTTCGGTGCTGTGTGACTACAGCAATATTTGTTGTGGTGCAAAAAAAAAAAAGTTAATTAGCTTCCCAGTGTTGGTGGTTTGGGTTTTTTAATTTGGTTTTGTTGTTCTGTGGTTTTCTTCTTTGTCAGTGAATATTTAACTTCCTAAACACTTGGACTGAAAACACTTTCTGGATAAAGTTCTGTTTATCTTGGGTGAACTTCTGAAATACAGGCAATTTCTGCAGAAAAACTTTAGGAATTAACTGTCTAATGTGCTTATATGCATGGCTAAGTGAAGAGATTGAAAACAATACTGTTGTGAGACACCTTTCTTAAGGCCCTTTAAGGGGCTTAACTGGAATGTCTGGATACAGGCTGAGGAAAACAACACTGCTGTTGAGTTGGCTTCCATTGTCATCTTGATGACAAGTGAGAAAGTGGAAGAAAAAACTACAAGAGAGGATAAACTATTGATAAAATATTATCATGACCATGTGATGTTGCTTAGGCCATCTTCTGTTATTCCAATATACAAAGTAAGTGCTACCATCTGTTTAGAGCTGAGACAAACATTGACAAAGACTGTATTCAATGTTACAATTCAAATGTAAGATTTGAACATGAGTGCTCTGTGTTTCAAAATTTCCAAAGAACAAAGCAGTTCAATAGAATAAGAAGATTTAAACTGAACAGATTTGTGTCCATTTCTGGGCTCCCCAGTATAAGGGAAATAGAGAGCTACTGGAAAGAGTCCAGCATAGGAACATGAAGATGCTGAAGGGATTGGAGCATCTCTCTGATGAGGAAAGAGAGAGCTCTGAGAGAGCTGGGGCTGTTCAGCCTGGAGAAGGGAAGGCTCAGAGGGATTTCATCAATGTGTGGAAATACCTCAAGTGAGTGGGCAAGGAGTACAGAGCCATGCTCTTATCAACAGTGCCCAGTGATGGGACCAGGGGCAGTGGGCACACAGCAACACACAGGAGGTTCCTTCTGAACATCAGGAAAGAGCTTTTTACTGTGAGGGTGACTGAGCACTGACACAGTACTTCCATGTCTAAACATATGATATTTTACAGGTAAATATGTCTGCAGAGTATCCTGACAGGTGCTGCACGAATACAAATGAAAATATCAAAGTGTTTTTCTGCAATGATACTGAGGTAAAATTTAACTTTTCAGAATTTAGAGAATGCAAACTCAAATGAGTTCTTTGTACAGTCCAGTACAAAATAGAGTGTTAGAGTAGTATTTAATTTTAAAAGTCAAATCACAATATTCAGGATGTTTTTGGTTTTTTTGAATCTGGAATTATATGATGTGTCAAGTAAATTGATCTTTTAAACATTTAAATATTTAGCAATTCCATATCCAAGAATTGTGGGTATTTTTTCCTACTATGACGATTCTTCTATATTTTTAATTCAAAACAGACACAACAATTTTTGCCAATAGAAGTAAACGTTAAAATTTCCCAATCTCTATTTTTATTTTTCTACAGAAAATTATATTAGCTAAGCTTTTCACTTCAGACCTGAAAACTTTAAAATAGTACTTTGGGCAGATATCAAATGCCAGAAAGAACAATTGTCAGCTGTTGCTACAGATTTTATCATGACTTGATAAAAGGACTGGCTGGAAAAATCATTTGTTTTGCTAACTGCATCAATTGATTTGATTTCAGCTGTGGTTTCTCCCTAACATCCTTATGCTACTATTATTACTACTAAAAATTGCTGCTTTAAATATCTCGAAAAGATGGCAGGTAAGTCAGATTAGTTACGTGTTTTATTGAAAAAAGATTTGCACTATGAAAGCAAAAGAAACCTATAGTAATTGATGAGGGTTTGGGTTTTTTAAAGATAAACAAATATTGCAAAGAATTAATGGTGCACAAACTTTTCAGAAGATATTTTCCTTGCTCTCTTGACAGGAAATAGAATCACTACAGAGCATGGCATGCAACATGCTCAGATTTTTTAATAAGCAGAGAATCAGCAAAGCCTTTAGATGGAAAGCAGCATTCGTCTCATGTGGGACATTAAAAGTTCTACAGTGTAAATGTGAAAGACCTAAAAAAGAAAAGGTGAGTAATAGTTTTAACTGTTTGCCTTATTTTCTAGAGCTCTTCAACACAGACTATCACATCTAAAAGATATAACTACCGTGCACAAGTTCTATGCCAGAGGAAGTTTCCTCTGCATTTGTCTTGTAATAGACATTAAGCCCAGTGCAGACTAGGACAATCATCTGGAAGTCTATGGTGAAGATATCTGCTCTGGTTCAGTAGTGAAATAACTGAGTTAATTCTCCAGTGAGAGACAAGAACCAGACTTGTGCGAAGAAGGCATTTAAACTTCTCGTGAGTCAGAGTTGTAACTTCTCACTAACCGTAAGAGTCATGTTTAATTTGGTTTGTTTCAACAATTAGGGTGAGATTCTCTCTTTTCTGTAATCTCTTTGGTCTTTATTTTAACCACCATATCTCAAATTCAACAAGAACCATTAGATATGATAATATTTGGTGTTTTAGTCTTTGGCAGAATCTTTTTTTTTTTTTCTTCTTCTTTTTTCTTCACTTAAATGTAGCACAGTGATCCACAGACTACAGCAGCAAAAGAAAGAGCCTTCTTTTAAGTGTGGGTCAGTGTTGCTTATTGAACACAAAAGTATTAACCAACATCAAAAAAAGTCTCCACATAGGCACCAAAGGATATGCTTAAACAGATAGATTGAAGGCTTCATTTAACTCTTAATTTTTCTCCTTGAAGTCGAGAGACTTATAATCTGGGATGAGATCTTCAAAGTAATGTTGGTGTCTAGATCTTGCTTTGTCACCTCTGGTGAATCAAACGTTTGCCTCATTTTAAAGGTATCCCAGTCAAGTCATAGAAGTCAGTGTCACCCTTGCAACTCCTGCCTAACCTTAGAATTCTTGTTTTTATTTAAAGACCAATTAAAGTAATTTAGCAAAAAATTATGAGCAATCATTGAATATGAACAAGAACCACCATAGTTTTGTCTGCCTGAGATCCTGAACACTAGGGCACAGCACCAGCCCCTGGAACTGGTCTGTCTTGTTCCACTAGTCTCAACACATATAGTCAAAGTTTGGCTCACAATTTAATTGACTTTCTCATTCCTTCAGACAATGGAATATAAATTTTAATCTGTGATAGAGGATGTACACATTCTCAGTTGGACACACTGGTTTCAGGTGTCTTTATTTGCTCTGAGTTAAAGCCATGTTCTCACAGTTCCATGGGCAGGGGCTCTCCACTATTCAGATGTAAGGCAATTGGTTTGCTTTGAAAGATGGCTACAGGAATAGAATAAGAAGTTCTCAGACAACAATACAATCTGTTCTGTTTCAGGTTTGCCCAGATGTATTTAATACAGCAGATACAGAGACAGGTGAACAGTCCAAAAAGAAATGTAACCAAGAAGTTTGTGAACTGAAAGAAAATATATCTAGCCTTCGATCCTGCTGGAATAAATTTGAAAAAATAATTTCCAGGTGATTTCAGGTGAAACCTGCTCTTTCCTTTTGAAGTGGCATTACTTGGTATCTTTGCATTTTATATGCATTCTTCAAGTAACCTTGCTCGCTTATATGAACACTTTATGCCAGAATTCTGATGGAAGGCTACTGTACCTTGTTCCTGGAGATGACAGAAACAGAAATGGCTGAAGCAAGCTGCTGAAGTCGAAGAAGTGGAAATAGAAGACCAGCATTTTAAACAAAGAACTCTGCAGAAGTCTGTGTCCAGCCTTTGTGCTCTGGAAACTACTTTTAATTTTCTGACTTTTCAAGTAACTTTATAACACTGTCATATGAAAGTAGCCACATGTCTACTGAAATTTATAAACATCTGGGAATCTGCAGATGAAGAAAAGAGTATGAAAAAGTAGCTGGTTGCTTTATATCTATGCAAAATGCATCAAGGACCAAAAGTAACAATTTATCAAAGCAGCAGCTGATCTTGGGTATGTTCTCCTGACACAGAAGTGGTTTTGGTGTGGGTCTGATGGCTCTGCTAACTGATTCGGGTTTGGAAAAACAGGGGAAAAGTTAGCTTTTCGAAAAACTTAGGAAGGGTACTGATTTTTGAGAGATGCAGCATACTTCTGCTGGCTGAAGCACAGGCAAGACTGAATCCTGTGGAACAAAAAGGAGATGTCTGAATGTAAGTTGTTCAGTTGACTGGGAACAGCACTACACTCATGCATTTGATAGTCCAGAGTTAGCTGCAGGAGGAGCTAGAATTCCTTAGCCTCAGATTGTGATTTCTCATATGCTATTATTTTATATAACATGTTTTAAGATGTTAGGCAAACATGACTTAAAATGTGTGAATATTGTCAGAGAATAATATATTGGCATTTAACTAATAAAGTGCTCATATTTAATTTTGAATAAATATAAGTATTTTTATAGTTGTTTATTACTCTTTTGCAGTTTCTTACTTTGATATAACTCCTTTGGTAATAAAATATTTGTCTTCTATGAAATTGGACTGTTCACTTTTTGGCTGTCATTACTCCATTTTTAGGTTTTTTTCAGAGATTGTAATTTGAAGCACAGCTGGGGACTTCCTGTTTTAAAATACCCAGTTTTTAGCTGCCTGTAACCTGCCCAGTTTAGGCAAACAATTTCCATACCAGCAATCTGCCTTGGACTAAATACTTCAGGAAAGCTTTAGTTAAGCCAGCCTGTTGTTTCCTGGTTCGAAATAAACTAATATAAATTGTTTTATCTGTGCTTAAAGAATTTTTGTGTAAAACTACTCTGTAAAAAATGTTGGTATTCAGAACAAACACCTGAAAAAGCAGCAGGATGTGCTTCAAAGAACTGTTTGCTCAGTTGCCTGTAAGCAACACTAGCTTTATATATTTGACTGGAATAAGATTGCTGTACTGAATCTGAGAGGGAAGAGGTTAAGAGCAAACTGTAAGCATGCCATACTTTCATGAAACACACCCACTCCAATTCCCCCAATTCCAATTTATCCAAAACTCCAATTTATGGTGATGATGAGGTGGGAGTGGTAACTTTGTAAACTGTGACTGAGACTTTCACATACTCTCTTCAGCTCTTCATGTAAGAGATTGCAACTTTAATTCCAAACACTTTAAAAAACTGAAACAAACCCCAACCCATAATTTTTTTATGGAACAGGGAAAGGAAGATTTCCCAGTATCATATTGCAGATAAAGAGAACATAACCACAGCTGTAAGGACTTTGCTGGAAATCCTTTCTTCTGAAAGATGACCCAGGAGATTGTAGATTCAGTTGGACTCTGAAACTGAAGAACAGTTGTTTTGATATTTTTTGGAAATCCAGGAATAGTTGAAAGCCAGCACTTATTTCCTAATAACCACTTGTCAAGGAAAAGGCAGTGTGAATTAAAGCAAAAATACACAGATGCAGTATTAGCTACTACAAAACTGAAAGGTCAGTCGGTTTAAATTACTTAAGCAGCAGTCCACAACTTAAGTCTTGAGAGAAATAAAGCAATTCCAGGACTATCCTGGGGGAAAAGACCAAGGGTAGATCCAGAGCAGAAATTTAAAATAGAGTGATTATGAAATTGTGGATTTCTTCTGATTGCGTCTCTAAATAACTATCCTGCTTGTCTGATTCTTGTTGCCAAATTTCCTGAGTCACTGCTTACATGGAAACACTAACTGCTAAATGCAGTGAATTGTGCTCTTTGGTTTGTTCCTTCCATTTGAGAACTTCCTCTGGTCTAGTGAACTTACAAATGTGGCACTAAAGTGCTTTTCACGAATTGGCAAAGGGACGAAAGCTGTGCATGGTATAATCACCATCATGCCTACCTCCCTGCTACTTTCACTTACGCATTTATTTGGCCATAGAAAAGCAATAATGAGTAGGTCAAAATCATGATTTAGAAGTACATGGAATTTATGGGAAGGTGTCAAGGATAAAAAGGTATTAAAAGGATTTTCACAGTGTTGTTCCAAGAGGTTCAGGTTTGAGACCATCTAAGGAACCTGAAGGCACAGAAGTCCATGGGACCTGATGTGATATATCTGTGTGCTCTGAGGAAACTGGCAGAGGAAGTGTCTTAAGTCACTATCCATGATATTTGGGAAGTCATGGCAGTCCAGTCCCTTTGGATGGCATCTTCTTCTGGTGTGTCAGTTGCACTGCTCAGCTTTGTGAGATCTGCAAACTTGCTCAGAGTGCAGTTCATCTCACTGTGTCATTGACAAATGTATTAAAAGAGCACCAGAACTAGAGTCCCAAAACAAGAGTCCTGAGGGACAGCACCTGTTACCAGCCTCCACCGGTACATATGGACACTGACAGCAACTTTGCAGCTGTATCCATCCAGTCAATTCCTCTTCCACTGAATACTGTACCCTAAAAATCTGTCTCTCTCCAAGTATACTAAAGAGCTCTCCAAGCTACTAAAGAGTAGAAGGAAGTTTCCTCTACTTCTGAATGAATGAGAAGAGGAATTGATTTCTATTCATCCATATTTAGAAAAAAAAAATCAGCAATTCAAAACCTTACTCTAATTTCTGCTCAAATAAATTAACTTCTGAAGAAAAATATAAACTTCTGGGTTTTTTTAGTAATTTCATCAACAAAACAGTGCTCTAATGTCATGAAGGAGAACAAACCCAGATCAAGCTTAAATTTACTATCCCTCATAGTTTTATTATTAAGAAAAAAAAAAAGGAAAAAATAATGAAATATTACAGATGTCACAGTGATGGGCTCTACATAAACTAAATTCTCAGTATAGTTGCGGAAATGGAGGAGATACAGAGTTAACTTTATATAAAGCAGATCACACTGATTTGAATATCTGGTATATTTTTCCAGGTGACTTAGGAATCCAAATCTCATCTCACTCAATTCAGAAACTCTATTCTTTGTGTATCTGAGATCAGATATCACAATATTCACAAGGATGAAATTATATTACCTACCTGTATGCTACATTATTTAAGATTTTACATTTGACTGCAGAAATTTGGACATCACAAGAAGTTTTATTGGCGTATTTGCTTTATTGTTAACAAGTGGCAAATTAGCATTAGGTGGTGATTTACATTTATTAGTTTAAACAGAACTGACACTTTAAAATAAACATACTAAATGAGAGGCAAATAAACCGAGGAGTTCTGGCAAAAATAAACCTCACTGGATGGTCACAAACAAATATTCCATGTACTGAGGGGCAAGGCAAACAAAATAAATGCAATGCTGAAAAAATTAATCACCTCCAACACATGAATGAACACGACATTTAAAAACACGGAACATTAATAAATAAACTTGAGAAACATAGTAAGTGTCATATGACGGATGAACACCAAGAGTTAGAACAATCATATAAAGTAGGCTTTGTAACAGTTATAGTGTACTCAGCACTTTACAGATCCCACCCAAATCCATTCATGGTTCTGCCAGAAAGTAAAACTGAAATATAGAACTATGGTAAACCATGCACTTCTGTTTAGAATGTGGGTTCAGTATTCAGCAATATTAAACTGAGTGTTTGATTTTGCTGACTCAGATGTTCGAACTGGGGAAATACAATTTCTCTACTGATCATTTTTATAAAGAACAAACACTTATTAAGAGAAAATATGAAGAAGCTGTTCTCTAGCAAGATAAAGTGGAATGGGACTAGATAGGATCCTCCAGAAATGTGCATTATTCTAGACTGACATAATACCAAAAAACCAAACCCAAAACAAAACAAAAAATGAAGTAGTATGCAAAAGTAATCCCTTACACAGTGAATACTGGAACCAAGTAACTACTGAATTCAGCTAATGGAGTCTTTTACCTAACACTTCTTCCAACAACACAATTAGGTCACTCAAACCTTACATAGCAAGTTGGAAAAAACCAACCAAACCAACCAGCAACAAAACAACCACAAGCTGGAATAAGCTGTACTTGAGAGGCAATAAAACTATTTTCACCAGAGTCACTAAAACAAAATTTACCAAAGATGAAAATTCTACCTTCTCATACAACCCATATAACTATTCATAGCTTAGTCAAACTGGATAGAAATAGAATTGAAAAAAGTGCTCTTACTAAACAGATTTTTCAGCCAAGATTAAAAACACAACAGGTTTGTTCTTTCCAGATATACAAACTGTATGTGATGGAAACTAGCACTTTGTAATACACAGACAATACCATTTAATTTTATATGCAGACTATTTACATAGTCTACATCAGTGTGCACTTATCTTGTTTAAAGTACTGCAGTCATACCTCCTTCCACTGACACGGTAAGCAGGCATCACAGGAGCTCTCCCTGCATTTCAGGCACCAGCTCTCAGCTTTGATGGTGAATTAGGAGCTAGTGCCTTGCAGATGACAGAGAACTTCCATGGTGCATACAGACTGTGTCACGTGTTACAATGCCATCTGGAGTTCCCACCCTGGGAAGGAGCAGGACATGTGGCTGCACTGGAGCAGCTGCTGCCCCAGCACTGTGGGAGAGGCTCAGTGCCAGAGCACCATGGAGAGCTCCTCCGCCCTGATGCCCTCCCAGCCAGGGAACTCTCAGGTGGAGCTTTCCCACTCCCTCCAGGGAGTTCAAGGGCTCTTTGAGTCTCTTTGGCAAATTTGAAAAATTCTGCTTATATGTTCATTTCATAGTTACAACCTGAAATGGGGATGAAGCACCTCCCTGTGCCCATCCTTCCTGCAGTGGTGTGTAAGACTAATTATTCATACAAACACATATTTTAATTGCTGTATATTTAGAGAGTCCAGTTTTGAAACTACCTAGGGTGTGGGTATCATGCATAAATATAACTCTGTGTAAGGTACATAATATAGAGATAAAGCTTTGAGCTATGCTGTTTCTACTACTGAAGCTAGCATTTTTCATAACTCCACTGCACTTCTATCAGCACAGCTCTGATGGTCCTGCACTGCTTCCTGGCACAAAGAGGTCCTTTGTATAACAAAAAATCACCAAAGTAGAAGGGGAATGCAAACTCCTTCAGGCCAAACATCAAAACCAGATTCTTCCTTGTTTATTTAAATGGCATTTTACATCTGACCTTTCCCCCCCCCCCCTTCATTAATGAATGGAAGAACCTTATTAAGAACATTAGGAAGATAAAATGGCAGACAGTAAACCTGTCATAGGGTTATACATTGGTATAGGAATCATCACAACAGTTACATCACTAAATTTCACTATAAACAGACAGTGCATAGTTCATGTTTTTTTCTCCCATGGAAACCAAGGCATAAGGGTGTGAAGAAGACTAGGGCAAGAGGATTTGGATGTAGGTCACCAATAAATTAAATTTGGGAACATCTTGACACATGTAATACACTAAAGATTGAAAATTCAGTCCAATTTCCTGATCTTTTTTTTTCTTTAAATATAACAAATTTGTTTCCCACATTCAGCTCTTCAGGGACGTGACAAAAACCAATCCACTATTTTGTACAAACATCTACTGAGGTGGAATTACAATGATCTGTGCTGCTACCTTGAGTAATACAGGCTAGGTAGGGTCTGTAACAACACAGACATTCAGTAACAAAACCAGTTGATAAACACAAAGCATACTGGGCCTCTCATAAGTCTTACCATACAGCACCAAACTACACAGTCAAAAAGAATTTCATTGTCTGCTTACATTTACTGTGGATTACAACACACACACATTATCCAGTGTTACTTTCAATAATCAGTTATGTTTCATAGACCTTCTTTGTATGGCCAAATTAAAAGATCAGTTTTAAAAACCTTTCTTTCTGTTCAGGCCAATTCCCTATCTAATCCTCATGACAAATCACGTAAGTGTAAATGAAGCAAATGATGTGCTACTCATGTAATTTACTAAATGCTGCATTGAAAGCAAAAAATCTCACAAACAGCTCACAAAGCAGCAAATACAGTAGCATATGAGTATTGATTTGAAATTAGGCAATCTGCCACCTACAATTCAAAGGAGAAAGAGTCAATATGTTTTTTCCTACAGTTAAAATAACCCTGGAAAATCTGAAAGGTATTTAGTGCCGTCCTAAACATTCCCTTTGTAGAAAGCATGTTTAATAAATAGAAAAATGCATTTTCCAGCAGAAACAACTACCAATTCATCAGGTAAGAGTAGATTTGCTATGTGATCAAACCTATTCTGGACTGGTATCTTTGCTGATGGACTCTCAGCTCACAATACTTCAGTCTGAAGACCTCCATGGCCCAAGTCCAGGGCAAGTTTTCCAAAGCAGGTTTATCTATGGAAAGTACTCAGAATTCCAGTTTTTCCAAATAGAGAAATGAATGTGCCATAATATGGATAATATGGATCCTAGAATCTAAACTCCTGGAAAATAAACTGGCTAGGATTTGTCAGTTCTAATAATCATTACCAGTCACCCATCCTATCATGCTCAGTAGCCAGTTAAGACATTCACTGAACTAATTTTCATGTTTAGCTTGTGGCATGCAACTTAACTCCATCAAGTCTCTTAAATCACTCATTCTCTTAGACTAGTCTCTGCTTTGAAGATGCTTTAGTCAATCACACTTTCTTCTAAATTGGCCCCACTGATAATCACAATTTTTGAGAATGCAAGCAACAACCACAATACTATCATAGAACACTATATTTTGTGTAAGTTGTAAAGAAATTAAATTAACTGAAACTAATGGTGTTTGTGAGCTGAAAGTACCAGTTCCTGACAAAAAATGTATTTACTGTGGGAAAGGCACAGTCAAGTTGTTTCAGATTGTTCTGTCACACATAATGAAGATGGTGCAAGTACTTCAAAACTTCACAAAATAAATTACTACATTAAGATACAAGTTAAGTGATTTGGCTTGTGAGTGGTTTTATTAGTAAATGTGTAATTTACTAATTTACGGTGTAATAAGTAAAAAGCTGAACAACTTTTGAGTCTCTCCTTTCTTCCCAATGGATTGATGTGAAGTCTATCACTAACTTGAAGAGACTGCTGCTTTGAGATCAGGAATACACAAAATTGAAAAAAAAAAAGTAGTCAGGTATTGACACATGTACCAATGAAGCACAGTTCCTCCCCTATGCATTCATATGTGTATAAGAATAAAAAAAGACTCACTACTTACATCAAGATCTACTGCTCTAATAGCATTAATTTCTATAGAACTATATATTTTTTTTTTGGTATTGGATACATCAAGGCTGTATTCAAAATAAGAGTTCAACATTTAGGTAGGATAAGCATAGACTTTGACTTTCCTTGAGGAAATGAGGGAAAAGAAAAAAATGAGCAGGACCATTGGAAATAGGACAAAGCACAACATGCTTAGATATGCTAGTCATGGTGGAGCACAGGAGGAGGAAGACAAGCATTTCAAAACAAAAGGAACTTAATAAAATTAATAATAATGAAATTAATACCATATTTGTCCTTATAAATACATAAAAATTTCATGTTTTTACTGAAAAACAGAACATGGAAGTCACAAAAAGAAAATCTTGTCTTTCTTCTTAGATGCAAAGAGAATTGTCAGGTAGTCTTTCCACCTTGATTCTTTAAAAAATCCTAGGAAGCAACTGTAAAGTCCAGTTAGCATGTTACTGTTAAAGAGTTTGAAGAGCCGAACTTTTTACACTTTTATCTAGGAATTTATAAGGAGTTGCTCATGATGTTTGCACTTAGAACACAGCATCTAAGCTGCTGTCACAGATGAAGGAAATGCCTCCACAGAGAAACATTTGAAGCCCAAGTTGTTCATGGCTAGTTCCCTATAGGTACGTATTACCCTACATAAGAGATTTAAAACATCCTATGCCTAGTAGGATTTACAAAAAAAAAAAAAATTGAACCTCTTTTGCTATCTAGGTTACTTAACGTATTTTTACTTTAATTTTAAATATTTTCAACAGAGAGTAGAGTATTTCCTTGAATGGCACAGTTTTAGACAGCTGCTATTTTTATATACAGTATATATCATTTATAAATAACTGTAACCAGGAGATTGCACTCAGAAAATTACAAAATGATGTTTCAAAGTTCGCAGCATGAAGCCTAATTGGATGGACTGCTCAAGCTTTCCATGCAACAGTACATAGTAGATGTTCCAATTTCTTGTTTTCTTTCTGCTTTAAAGAACGTGTTCACACAACCATTCTTCGAATTCCACACTCACAGCAGAACTTCGCCCATTCCACTGGATACTTCGTTCCACATTCATGGCAGAACTTGGATAAGTGTACAGGTGAAATTCCTTCGCTGCTTTTTGCACTTCCTCCATTGACTGAGGATGGGCAGTCTCCAGTGTCATAACCAATTTTCCCATCAGACCTGAAAATTCCCAGATGAACATTCTCTGTAAGCCAGTTCAGTATAACTGAATATAAAATTAGTCTAATCCTTGTTATTGTTTACTATCATTTTCATGCCTGCACTTCCTATTTACAGTGGTATATCTTATTTACAATGCTACCCAAGCTCCCATATGTATCTCCAGATACCCACCTTCCCTTAAAGAAAACAAAAAACACCAGAATTCTAGGAGCAGGATCAAATATTTCATTGACTATTTAGATTAACTGGAGTGTCTGAAAAGTTTAAGCATAGCTTGTCGAAAAAAGAAAGGCTAAACCAGCATTCAATTTTCATCCTATCCTTTAAAAGGGCAAGACAATTTGTGAGCTTAGCATGCCAGATTTCATTCAGTTTCTACTGAAATAGTATTTGGTTATTTTTACAACAGCTCCCAAGTGGTTTTTGACATTTCCAACAGGGTCTTCTGTGCACATCTGAGACAGTTGATGACAAAGGTGTGCTGTCAGATGATAAACTTTCAAAATACATTGAGCATCTTGTACAAGCCAAATAACATTGATCATCTATTAATTGCAGAGAATAATACATTCCCCAACTTCTTTTGTAGTAAGTAATCCCCTTTAATGAAGGCTCTATTAATGACAAAATCCACGAAGTTAAAAGCTACCTTAAGTGGGTATCTGAATTGCTAGTTTTTCTTCTGTTTGTTAAAGCACCTGTGCTCATGGCTCTTGCCACACTAGGAGGGGTTGATGTCCGGGTTTTTGTTGTGCCTCTAAAAAAGAAGAAACATCTGATTTATACACACACAGAGAAATACATACAAGAATACACATTTTCAAATTGTATGTATATATATACACATACACACACACACAAAAAAGTGCATCAATCTACACATTAGTTAACCGTATGAAAAATAACTCATTTCCTACCAACAGAAGACAGAGGAGCTTTGGCATGAACTTGCATGGTTTGAACTGTTATGACTTGAAACTTACAATGACAAGTTAAATGAAACAGCAAGTCTCTTCCTGTTCCATGTGTCTCACTTCCTAACAGATAGATCCTGCATTATTGGATGCTCAGTACATTCTAATGTCTACCTTGACAATTATAAGACACTTTTTAGGCCTGGCAGGTCTTTTATGAAAATAGAGAGCATGTTTTAATAGTTTAAGATCTGTAGAAAGGATGCCATATTTTCAATACTTTGTGACCAATATGAAGTGAGTGAACAAGACTTTTTTCTTCTTAGATAATGCCTTAAATCCTTTTTCTTCAAAGCACAATTATATTTATGAATATAAATAGAAGGAGAAAAAAGGAAGTGCATCCAGGTGGGCATTAGGGCCCCAATTTTTCTCTAAACTGTCACAGTGTTCCAAAGATCCTATTGATCCTATTGGAGTCAATAGGATGACCACACAGATATGAAAACTGCTTCCCTCAGAATTCATGAATATTATGAGAAACCAGTATACAATGATCAGCATATCCCAAACATTGAGAACATCTTGCTGCTGGCTTTGATAAGTAGAGAAACATAAGAAGCCCCTGAAAACTTCAAGTAGCACTAAGAAAAATAAATTGGAAGGGGTATTGTTTTATAATTTGTGATCAAGTGCAGAAGTTTTTACCATTCACTGAGATTTCTTCCTTCTTGGCAAATCTTTGGACTATGACCTCTTGTGCATGACCAAGATTTTCTGTTCTCATTCTTGAACACCAATGCATAAATGAAATTTACTCACTCAAGGATATTTAAAAAAATTAAAACAAGACTCGATTAAAAAAATAGTCACCAAGAGACCATTCATTCCCTTTAGAAAAACCTAACTGCTCCTTTAAGAATTATAAACTATCTAGTCTCAGTTTGGTTTTCAAACTACATATAAGGAAGTGCATTCAACTCCAGTAACTTCAAATGCAACACTGACACAACTGAGGAACATGTAATAACTCCTGAATTATAAATATGCTCCATAAAACATTTCTCCCTTCATGTAATGCATATGGAATAAAGACGGCTTTTCAGCTCCTTTTATCACTTCAACCAGTGGGAAAGTGATCAAATAATTAAGCACAAAGGCGGAAATCAGAAACTAATTTTAAGATTAAATACATTGAAATAATATCTAACTAAAATATTCAAGTTTAACAAGAGTGGCTTCTACATTCAACAGGTAGAGTGGAAGGATCAAAGATTATGGTTCACCGGGCAGAACACTGACCTCCTCCATTAGTTTTATTGACTGCCCCCTTATTTTGCAAGGAGATTCTAAAGATGGACTTAATTGAAAAAAAAAAAAATACTGCACAGACTGAAAAACAGTACATCAGTTAAATCAGAATTCAAACTTACTGGAAGTTATATCAGCCTTTCAGAAGTTATGGAATTCTAAAATAAAAGTCATAAATGTAGCCTAAATTACACTGCTATGATGTACAGATGCTGTATACTCAACTTGTGCTATTTTCCCCAACTCACTATACAATGAAAAGAGATCTTAGCTTATAATTGAGTAAAACTCATTAGAGCTCTATAGTAGAAAGAACCTACTGGACTGTTATTTTACCTGTTATGGAAGAGAGAAAAATATATAAAGAAAATTCAGCTGCACACACAGAAACATAATGGGATCATCATTGATCAGGGATGATCAGGCAATGAAGCTAAGAATAGGACTGTGTCTCAATTCCTGATAGACAGCTCCAAGTAATTAAAAAAAAAATTCAAAATCATTACTGACTCAGTTTTCTCTGGATTTTCACCTTGGGACCAACATACAACTTTTTCAAAACTAACAGCATTATTTTCTTAAATTGAAGTCTTTTCACAGTGTACTTTGAATCAGTTTTGAACATCAGATTAGGAGTCCTAGATATTTGAAATAAATTGACCTGAAAACCAGTCCACTATTCTTCCCTGTATTTCAACTGAATCATATATCCTCATCTCACTAAGTACTCTGAAAATTCACATGGTGCTTTAGTACTAGCTGTATACAAAAGAAATTTCAGAGAAATCAGTGTCTTCATACAGCATCCAGGCCACTGACTGAGCCGGGGAGGAGGAAATCAAAATACTGAAAAGCCACATTCAAAGTGCACAGTCCACCCTGTATATAAAAGGAGGCAAAGTCTCAAGAACAGATAAAACATCACTCATTAAAGGTTTAACAGGACATCTTCATTCCAAGATGTTTAAACACAGCTTTCTGCATAATTTCACCAGTCTTTTTGCACAACAAGTTTTCTAAAAGTATAGAAGAAACCTCAAATGTATTTTCAGACCAGAAACTTCCCTTCCAACCTTACCCATTCTGTGATTTCTGACATTTTTGATGATGTCTACAACTTTATTCAGCCCAAATATAGACACACAATTAGAATCAGGTTTCACATATGTTTGGTGACAATTCTAGAAACTGCATCTTTAAGTAGCAATTTGACCTCTAGAGACAGATGCCTTCCAACAAAGTCAGATATTTTTGGTTATTTCAACTTGTACCACCACAGCTTAGCTTCTTCTGATCTGCCCCATCTCTGCCTTCTTTATATACTTGTCCACTTCTGTTGTTTTTTCTGTTTGGCTGGATTTTTTGTTTTGTTTTTGAAAAGCTATATAAATCCCTGCCCTACGCTATATCACATGAAGTATGAATACTGCCTGACAGCATGTACATATGGCTGTGTACCAGTACCAGCTGGAACTCTTAAAATCTAGACATGCTCTAAAAAAATTTATTATCCACTTTCTATTTTAAAAGAAATAAGATTGAAAGAGACTCTCCTTCCTAAAGCAGCTTATGTTGTACATCTAGTTGAATTACCACTGCTAGCAAAATAAAAATCTGCAAGTAATTTGTAAAAGAAGTTTGTCTTTTTCTATGCATGCATTCATGATTTGGTTGAATTCTACCATAAAATACTGATATATAAATCTTGCTTCTTAGACAGAGTGTTTTCAGATGTTCTTGACAGCTGTCACTGTTATCCACAACAGCTCAGAGTCCCGTGCAAAGTCATAAATAACTTTCTGCTGACTAATGGCATGCGTCCCAAAGTCCAGAAACCTGTGCCATAAACTGCAACCATCCACACTGCTATGCTGAATATAAGAATGGTTAGCACTTCTTGCTAACATTCACACTTGCTGGATGCTGCTGGCATGCAATATACTGAACAACCTACAGCAAGTAAGGCAGATATAATTATTGAACTCAGTAGATACTTGAGTAAGAACAACAAGGATTGCATGAAGAGCAGAAGTCATCCCTATACTTTTAAAGAATTTTTCTTGAGAAGAAAAAACAAATCACTGCTCTAAGGATAGGGCCTATTTTAAGCAATCGTAGTAACTCATTAAGCTCAATTTTAATTTGATTTGTAAATTAATTTCATTTATAAATTTCATTTAATAATGTATTATAAAATGAAAAACTGAACTAATTTTTGATGGTTCACAAGATTTATAACTAACCAAATACACACAGGAGCAAATAAAAACATAAATAAACTCTGTTTAAAAAGAACTCCTATTCCTTTCATTGCTTTTGCTTCTTCAAAACCAAAGTCAAATATTCTGTCTCTGTCTCAAAGATACTATAGTTTTGGTTACAGCATTAAGACATTCAGACACATTTCTACTATGTAAAGCAATACATTCCATGTATGTGTCACATAATTCATTACTTATTTCTCTTTTACAATATGAAAAAACAACCAATTTGAATTTAGCATCTTCCAAAACATAACAAAGGCTTAATTAAAATTTAGTATCTAATGCCTCTTTAAAAATATTAGAATAATTGTAATAACCTTCCTTCTAAACTTAGATCTAATAAACACTTCTGAATATCCAGAAATCTTTATATGAGGTAAACTGGACTTAACCAAAGACTTTACCTTTCATTACAAAGTCTGCCTTCCTCATGTTTTTGGACCTACATTACAGATGTAGGAGTTAGACAAATATTTCACCTTAAGAGAATAAAATTACTTTGTCAAAAACCAGTACAGTTATCAGGCTTAAATGCTTCCTCCAGTTTTGCATCATGCAGTTTTATCTTGGGTTTACAAGTTCATAGCTTTGAATCTGTAATCAAGATGCAAATTCGTTATTTTTAATCTGTAACCAAGCACTGACAGAAGAAATCAAATCTGAAAGAAACCTTTATCTTCCCTGTCCTATCAAGCTGCTTACCTCACTCTGATACTAATTATATCATCCACTCTTCTCCCACAGCATTTAGATGGAAGACATACTGGGCAGCTGATGTTTGTCAAGAGCACATTTTTCTACTTAGGAGAAACATTTTTGCAAAATAGATAAACCACACTGATTTGTAATACTTACTTATTTACAGGCAACAACTCATTTGGCCTTTTGATGGTACTGTCTGTTTTTGTATCAGTGTCATAAAACCTTTGCACATCTCTTCCAGTTCGCAGTGGTGGGCCTAACTTGTCCATCTTACTATTAAAATATATAAAGCGGTGCTCATAAGGACAGTGCTATATTGCTATTCAAGTTATGCAAAAAAAAAGAAATTAAAAATACTCACAATTCAATACTTACATTACCAAAAAAAAGTGCAAATCAGACTTTAATTATCCAGCAAACATTAGGGTTTCTTCTTGCTTTGATGAGGAAACGATTTCATAGACATTGAATTAGGTTTCCAATACATTTTTTAAAATTCTTTTTCAAACAAAATACTAATGCCAGTTATCTGCACATCCTGCTCAATGTATTCACATTTGGTCTCTTTTAAGAACAGCTTTTATGATGTCATACAACACACCTAGAAAAGGGGGCTCATAACTACAAGTAATAAGTGTAAACATTAGAAAATAACAGATATATAAATACAACTTTAGAATTAGCAAGAAGAAAAATTTTTCCTTAATTTTTTTTTTTATTTGTAAAGGCAGAATAGAGGACAGCCTGAAAGAAACCCAGCTGTGTTTTAACAACAAAAATCCCATTCACAATACACAGTACTATATACACAACCAATGCTTTAATACTTTTTTTTTCAGTAATATGGATAACATTTCCAAACCAAAAAAGAACAAATCAAAAATCCAATTTAAAATGTTTTTTTTAAAAAGGTGACCAACAAAATAATAAAACAAAATCCCTCACTCACATCATCATAAGGGGAAACTGTAGCTTTTCAGAAATCGCAACTTAGATTAGAAAATCAGATCTTCAAGTTAAGTTCTACATTTTTATTCATCTCATCATCATAAAGTAAAACCTACAAATAGCCTCCCAAATGGATGTTCTAGTTCAAACTAATTAACTCCTGTTTGACCCAATATATATTCTTTACATACTGCCAAGAAACTGAGAAGCAAGACTGAGGTCTTTGACACTGTAAGACACACACTCCAACCTAACATGATTTTCTTAGTTATTTTTGAACTTTAACAAATTATCAGCGTTATCTGTGAACTCCAGGCACATACACTGAGTAGCACACCAAAGAAATATCCTAGAAGCCAACCTACACTGTCAAAATAAAGCACTACACTATTCTTTCACACCTTAACAAAAACAAAAACCCAAAGGTGACAGCCCTTTCATGTTCTAATGAAAAAAAACATGATTACAAGAATCTTTTGAAATGCAAAGATCTCGAAGACAACTACTTACATATATCTTAACTGAACTGAACAAAGCCCTGTAAGTTATGGTCTTCATAAAAGGAACATATTCTTTTAAAAAGAAAATGTTTTTAAAGGTTACAAATGCTTTACGGAAAATATGTAAGCGGAATTTAAAATTTACTGCTATTGATTTGGTGTGTTGTTCATACTGTATTTCAGCTGTAAGACAGTAGTAGATGTGTCACTAGCAGACACTATTCCCAGTAGGGAAACAGTAACATTAAAGTGTATGTTTTATCCCCAAAATAAACCATAAATTAAAAATTAATTTCTAAGGGTTCATTTGCCATATTAAAAAATATCATATAATTTCCAAGTCCCATTAAAAAAAACCCAAACAAACATAACTGTTCACAAATTAAACCTGTACAGAAAAGTAATCTGTACATGCAAAGATCCCTTTCTGGCCACAAACAGTGGTGTCAGGTTCTGTTGGGCAAAACAGAATGGATGTGGATATGGAGTTTACCTGTTTGCTTACCCTTAGGTTAGGAAGAACCTACCCAAATTTTTGTCCTGAACATCTGATTGCTTCAGACAGCTTACTACAACTGCCATACACCTCAAGAAATGTAAGGCACTGCTAACTTGCATACTGTTATAAAGTAAGTATCAATCTTGGGTTCATAACATGATATCAAATTATAAGCCTAATGACAGATAACATACAGAATAAATTTTCCTTTTCTCAGTTCTTCAACATAAAAAAAGATAAAAACCTATTTTCACCCAAATGAATGAAGATTTTCTTACTGACTACAACAGTCACATGTTACTCCTCACTTGTCTCTGTATGACCCAGAAACAATGCCCTTGTGCAACACTTTCATTCATACTGGAAGGACTGTCTGTGTCCTTACTCTGTCCAGGCAGAAAAAGAAAACTCACAGCACAACTAAGCTGATACATCCTGATCTACACGTACAAAGTAAACCTCACTGGCACTAACATAGTTCATGTTGATGGCACTGTGCTGTGCTCTCTCAGTAGTCCATTACTTGGGGAACAGAGCAGGAGAATTCAAATAAGAAAAAATAAAAATAAAAAAGGACACCGCACAGTAAAATAACTTACAGTAAGTGAGCTCATAAAATAGGGTTCCACTTCTGTCCCCACAAAGTAAAAGTGCGTGCTGCGATGTTGCACAGGAGCTTTACAGGCGACGATTCCCAGCTCCCTACCTTCACGGAGCTCCCCCGGCCCGGCCCCGGGCAGCGCTGCGCCAGCGCCACCTGCCGGGCGCGGGCGGCACTGCGCGCTCAGTACAGCGTCCCCTCCTTTCCTTCCGCGCGCCCCCGCACCAACAGCGACCACGGCTCCACGGAGGGCACAGGTGTCCCATCGCTTCGTACGAAGAATTAACTCATCCTTGACATTGCACAATAGAATTCTAATTCTACTATTAAGCCTCTCTTCTATTACGTTTCTGGAAAATCCAGAATTACAACAGTATAGGCAAAGATGGAAGGTTACACACTGAAGTAACACCTAAAAAAACCCCCCGAAGTTAGTTCCCTTGGTGCAATCTGCAGGAACTTGCTTCTTAGAGCAAAACCTGGACTTTAACCTGGTCAAAATAATGTGCGTAGGCTCTTCAATATTTGTCAAGGAGAAAAGAAAAAGTGATTAACATTCCATTTAAAAGATTGCCCTTAAAACTATCCCCACACTACACTGCTCAGCAAATTGTTTCACTAATAACTCAGAAGAGCACAACATCTTATCTTACATCACAAGCTCTGTCTGACTTCGGTACAACAGAATCCCAGATCTCACAATAAGGCTTGTCATTGTACTGATTAAATCATACATGTAGTAAAAGAAATAAATCTTGTTTGATCTTACTGAAGGGTAAGGTTCAAATGTTATATTTTAGAAAGTAATTCCAGTTGCATATGTATAGCCTAAATTATGTTTTAATGTTTAAAATCTGTCACTGCAGTATTAATTATTTTCACTCTCATGTAGGACATTGACTGTTAGTGTCTCAGTACCTGCTTTGGTATAATTCCGTAAATATTGCAACAGAACTCAACAAATTTCTCCCTCAAGCCCCAATACTAAGGCAGAAGTTGAGATGATTAAGGCCAAAATTGTCACCAGCGACCAATTCGAGGAAACTAACTTTCCCATGATGTGACTGGCTCCTACACCTCTTTGCTTCAATATAGCTTCTGACAAATTTGTCCCCAGAAGTGAATGCAATGAAGCTAAAAAAAGAAATGCCAGGTCACAGATACAATACTTAGGAACAAGACACATTTAACAGCCACCTGTGGAAGATTGGTTAGTATGAGCAGCAAATACCATAAGGGCTAGTTCGAAAACAGAAGAGAACAAGTTTTTTAGAGCAATGAGGAGGACTGCAACCAGAAAACACACTCACCACACCCATACTCTTATAATCTGGAATTTGTGCAGGCAACTGAGGTTACAAGCCAAGTTAACATTTACTGCCTTTCAGGAGAGATCATTTTCTGAGAGCTGTGCCAACCAGAAGCCATCTATTTGTGCTTAGCAGAATACATAAACAGAGAAAACCTGTTCAAACATCTCCCCAACTGCTATTTGGCTTCATCATGTCACAGTTCTTTCTCCAAGCAACAGAGGAGAAAATGGAAGCCTACCGAAAACAAAGTCCAGTAAGCAATTGTGTCAAACTGACAGACTTACTATGTCAAGATACACAGATGCTGTGAGTTTGTGGAGAATTCATGAGGCTGTTTGGGCAAAAATGTGAGCTAAGCCACTTGCTTATCTTGCACTAGGCTGGTGCAATGCTGAATGATGCCCGGGGTGAGGCAGAAATCTCACACCCCAATGGTGTCTCAACGAGGCACAGGAGTGCACCCAGGCCTCAGTACCAACCTCACTCCACCTTACCCATGCACAACCAGCCTCTGTTACAAATCTGTACCTTTGGGAAGATAATGATGTGAGGTTGTAGCATGCTGACAGGAGTAATGTCAGCTGGCCTTCACTGCTCGCTCACCTGGGTGGAGGACAATACCGAATTATCAGGGATCTGTGCTGCCTTTGTTACAACCAATTCAGCCAAAGGTACCCAAAGATAATTAATAGATTGAAAAATGCACTCACCAATATGAAAATGAGAAAAAAGCTGCTTCTCCACCAACTAGGACCACAGCAACTGGTAACCAATTATATTTGACTGTAGTCATACCTCCACTTTTCCAAAAGGTCTAAAATTGATATTTGAAGTCCTCCATTTTTAGAATATGAGAACATGACCTTACTTCATAGACAATGGGCTTACCCCTCTCTGCCCTCCCCAAAGCAGGGATGACTCTTTGGTAAGATTTGCACCTCCAGCTGCATCAAGAGTATAGCTGGGAACAGTTATACATAGCACTGAGCACTTATATTTTGTAGATCATTTATCACCAGCAATCTAAAAAGAGTCAATGATCTGCTGCCTCAATAAACTGCATTATTTGTGAATCTGTAATTGTAAAAGTTCTTACTGAACGTAACCAGCCACAGTGCATAACTGGTTATAATCACAAGTTAAGACAAGCTGCACCCAGCCCCTCTGATTTCTGAGGAATAGCTGGAACACAAGGGGGTTATTTTCTACCAAATTTTATTTGCTAATTGCAACAGCAACTGACTGGTAAAATTAAATAGAACTTCCTTGTTAACAAGTGAAGACCAAAATTGCTGCATCCTCACAGACAAATACAGACTTCAATTAGGAACTTTCAACAGGAAAAAACCTTTCCCAGACAGCTGGGTTACACCACTGGACTCAGAAACATGCTTTCAAATAATCTCAGCTGACTTTTTTACTTTTTTTGCTTCTTTGCCATTCATCAGTAGGTGTTAATTCAACTTCTAAAAATGGAGAAATAAAGAAAATCAGTGAATAAGAGGCTGGGATTTTCTGACAGTCAAGCATAGATGCCTAGAAATGGTAGTGAAGCTGACCAAAGACTAGTGAGACACCAGGAGAGGGAGGAAATAAAAAAAGGAAGACATCTGTCAACCTCACGGACTCTGCATGTGACCTGTGTCTCAAACAGTTATCATGAGTAGATAGAGCAAGGAGGGATAGAATTTAATTCTGATGATGTAGGGCATTAGGAGGGAAGCATGACAGAGTTGTAATTCATATTCATGCATAACCTGTAAAATTTAAGAGTGATAAACCAAAATTCTCTAGTTTTGTGTAATTTCTGTCCAACCTCATGAGTTTTCAGAATGTCTTTTTTTTCCTCATGAACTTAGGACTTTTTTTTTCCACATTATACAGTCTTCACCAATCGGATACTCATTTTTATGGGAATAAATCTTTTTCAATCACCACTGTTATAATTGCAACCACTTCCTTTTATGTTTTGTGTTCTCAGTACTCCTTGGTGCTCCTCAAACATCTGTACAATTACACTACTTTTCTTCAATCCCTTCCACAGATTTCTCTATGAGATTCTGGGAAATGTCAACCCCTCCAGCAAAGCATGAGTCACAGCCTTGATCACAAACAGCACTTAGACTGAACTCCAATAATCTTCATGTAACACCCCTTGCTGTCATAAGTGCACTGGTTTTGTCTTATTTGTGCTCATTCATTTGTTGCCTCTTAAGACAAGAAAGGGAAGAGAGAAAGCCTCCATCCTTTTGTCGTAGGAGAGAAGATCCTGTCACAATTGCCCTGTAGTCTATGGCAGAAGCCTCGCTTCTATTTCCATGTAGTGTAGGAAATTATGCCTAGTGTTTTCTGCTTTTTTAAGACCCTTTAATTTTACCAATAAAAAATTACTTGCTCCAACCACTTCTTCCTATTCTGTAATTTTTAATATACTTCATATACCAATTAATATACTTAATATACAAAACTCTTGACTTCCTTTGTTGTTAAATCAACCTGATAAAACCTTTGCTTTCTCCAAAGTTCTCTTTAGTTATATTTACAGATGAAGGATAAATGCAAAACACTGTACTTCTGAAGCTCATAAGGAAAAAATAAAAAAGCAAGTGTAACAATCCACAGAGACTTCTAGAGCTAGAAAAACAATATGAAATAAAGCACAAATGACAGCATTAGATGGAACTCACCCTGCTTGTGGGTTCACCATTCCCACCGAGTTTTTATGAGCTGGTGATAACGTCTGAATTTTGCTCCCACTGGATCCAGATGAAGACAGTGCTTTACCTGAAGAGGTACCTGGCAGGTGAAAAGCAAGCATGAAAATATAAGATGTTGCTGCTGAGATGATACAATTTATTAAACACATTTTAATAGCAAAATTCAAAACAAGCGTTTTAGAAATACAGAGATATATGAGCCAGTATCAAGATAACACAAAAAGAAAATGTTTCAAAAATCTATAGAAAATATGTAATTGAGACATAGTATTTTATTCTAAGAAAACATACTGTATCTCAATTACTTTGCTCAGGAAAAAAAAGGGAAAGAAAAGTTGATGTACGAACAGAATGTGTTTCATATCCAATGATATCTGAAACCCAAATTAAGCCACTATTTGCATAATTATAATATACATGCCTTGACTGTATTTTCACCAAGTTATGATCATATTCAGCAGACAAATTAGTTACAGAATTAAGCATTAGATAAATTTCAGGTGAGAGATCAGTATTTGATACAATCATGCATTACTACACTGGATTCAGAAAAAAAAAACCTGACCTGATATAGTAACCAGAATCCTAAGTGCTCAAGAGTCTTTTTAGATCGATGGCAATCAGTGCCCCTTCGAAATTTATTTTAAATGAGATTTTGCAAACCACTTTATCAAATAAACATAATTTGCACAAATATGCATTGAGAACTATTATTTAGAAAGGACATGGAACAATTCACAACATTCATTTCATACCTACACCAGTTTTGCTAACACCACTTGGCTGTGGTAAGCGTGATGATGGTGATGGTGTTGATCCTACAGAAGGCATCTTCTTAACTGGAGCAGGTTTGTACTGTAACAAAATACAACCTAGAAATTTAAGCAATTAAATCAAGCTATCTATATAACACAACAGGTAGTTCTTTCAGGTACTGTGGGAGAACAGATGATGATTTCCTACTAGATAACCAGTTTCTGGTATGGGATCACGCAAATAGTGTTTGATAATCTGTTTTCTAATACTTACAGATGATACTAGCAGGAAACATTCTCTAAGTTAGTGGCTTTGTTGTTCAACTGTATGTCTTCCTGCATTTTTTTTTCTTTTCTACAGATTTTACCAACTTTTACCATAGCTGGAATGAAGCTGAAGTTATGATTAGAAGTATCATCTCATTACCAATTAATTTAAAAGAGTATACTCAAAGGCAGAATTACTTTTGTCTTCAAATCCAAATCTTACTTTCATCTTTGTGGTCTGGACTAGTCCCCGCACTGACTCAAAATACTGTGTAATACACTTAAGTGCCTCTAAAGCCTCTAATTAGCCACAATACTGCTGTCAGTTGTCCTGTAGTCAGGTACCTTTGCTTGCCTGTTAGGCAAGTTTCTAATTGAATTTAGAAACCAGCACAACAGAAATTCAACTTCCTTTACAAAAACTGCATCTCTGTTTCCTCCTTCTATCTTTACCTGTCATTTGCACATTTCTCAATTACATTTCTGACTGGTTTTGGTTTTGCCACTGCTGCCATCTGACTTATGGATCTCTGCAGTTTAAGAAAAAACCTTGTCCTTGCTTAGTGTCTGTGCAAATAATAATAGTTAATAGAATAAAATAGTAAATTCTTTTTAAAAGCAACACACTATTTAAAAAGCTTGATTTGGCATTGAATGCAAGTTACAAGTTAAGAAAAGTGTTATACCTCACCTGTGTACGAGTAGGAAGCTTCCCTTTGGTATCAGCTGCCAATTTCCCCTTATTGGTAATACGTGCAGCTTGCTCCTTACAGAAATTGATGTGTCTGTCAGCTGCATTTTCATTAAATCTCCTCTGACAGTATGGACACTGAATGTAATCTTAAAAACATAAAAAATCTAATATTAATAATCTGATTTAAAAATGAGAGTGTTCTGAAATCTTTTAAAGACCAGCCTCTCCTCCAGGGGAAATTATTGCTTCTTGAATCTGAAAAGAAAATACAGATTGCTAGGTATTCTCATTTGATGGATAAGAGTGTCTGAGGATCAGAAATAATCTAAGTAAAATCAGAAACACTTTAAGAGATGCTATTCTGCAGAGAAGATACCCAAAAAGGTACAAGGATATGGCAGAGATCAGCTGGAAGGAAGTGGAGAAGAAGCTAAACAAATTAACAATCAAAAGTTTAATAAAAAACACAAACAGTTCCGTTTGTTCAAGATATTGGAATACGTTAAAACCTTTCCCACACAAGCAGCAAAAGACAACAGATCTGTTTCCTCTGGCAGTTTTGAAAGAACTGAGAAATACTAACTGAAATACTGGAAGTGATCATTAAAAACAAACAAACAAACAAACAAACAAACACAAACAACAAAACAACACCCCCAAACCCCAGAAATTTATCAAATAAAAAGAATCAGAAGAAAATCAGTCAAAATTAGGAGCTAGCTCTCGAGACATGCAAAAGAAAGTAACTGGTGGCCGTGTTACTTTTGCAAGATTAATTTAATCACATTGCAAACACTACTACATACAGGAAACATTATTCTCACTGGAGAAAAAAACAGAAAGGGCTACATAGATGCTTAAAATATTAAAAGATACATCATCTCTATGCTGGAAGCACCACACCTTAAAATACAGTGCCCTTGGAAAATAATGTTTGGACTGCAGTTTCAGACAACTGGGTATTTCAGTGTCCAGAGATTTTAATGCTGTATGCCCCAGATTAGAGCATTCAAAACCATGTAAGCATCAACTTAAAAAAAGCTTGACACTGGCAAAGCAGGTTAAATTAGTGTGTTTCTGGGTCACTGTAGAAATGTATTGAAGAAAATGAGATGAAATTGAACAGTCATTGCCTCCAAAATTACAATTAGACATTATAAAACCTAAACAAAGTTTGGGATTACATGTTACTAGTCCAAATTCAGTAGATCTGGCTTAAATACTTGTCCCTTTAAATATTTATAAAGAGTTTTGAGTAAATTAAATGATATAATGGCCACCACACCATGAACTGTGACCCAAGAAGTGTGAGCTAAGGACAGAGGAAGAACACAGAGAAGTGACAGCATGGGAATCTCATGGAGTAACAACATCAATTTTTTGTTTATTTATTTTACATAAACTCTGCTACTATCAGAATATTTAAACATAAACTATACCTTAAAAGACAAAAAAATCAGAAACAGAACTGTTTATAGCTATGTAGTTAAGTCAAAATTATTCCAATGAAAGTAAAAAAAAAAAAAAGAAAAAAATAATAAAGCAGCTGTGAAATGCTAGGTAATATGCCATTTCTGGCTGGTGCAGAGTTCAGTTCCCACAGAAAACTTTCAAAGCCCACAAATGCATCAGACTGTAGAGGATGAATGTATACTCTTAAGAACCAGGAATTGTATCTTCATCCTTCTGTAAAATACATAGTACCAGTCAGACACTTGGCTCCCTGAAAGTACTGCTCATATTGTCCAGAGCTTCTAGGATTCAATGTAAGCTTTATAAAACAAAACCTAATCAAAATAAGAGGGCAGTACACATACACAGTCAAGCTCAGGGTGACTTAAGGTCCTTCTTAACCTGAGCCTATTCTGCACTTCCTCAGAAAAAGTGGAAGAGGAAATGGAAGAAGCAGCAATACTAGTTATTTGCCAGCTCAGAGCAGTTAAGTCGAAAATATGAATATGAGACTCTTTCCATTAAAAGGAAAAAAACTCACTGCTTGTTAGAAACAAGCGTTCCCAGGACAGAGTGAGTAGGGGAGGATGGATACAATCGTGGTATGTCCACAATCTTCCCACTCTCCTATTGCAAAAGTGGAAAAGGAGCACCAGTAGCTGCTCCTGCTCTATTTGGAAGAAGAGTATCCACTGATCATTCTGTGTATGGTCTCTTCATTCCTGGTTTCTTCTGCCTAAGTCTTACCCACTGCAGCAGGATGATGCCAGCAGATGAAAACCACAACAACTAGATATAGATATGCTATATTATTGATATAGATAAGCTAGATTATTAATGACTCTTTCCATGATCAAGCCTTGTGATTCTTATCCACAGCATTTGCTATTGGCTTTAGGATGGCTTTGCTTATGAAAATTAGCTATATGGCTTTTCAAGACTGTGAGGACAGAATGCTGAATATTACTGCCTCTCAGAGTGAATACATAATTACACTCCTAATACTGGAATAACACATCTCCTGTAAAGAAACAGGGTAAGAAAACTTCACATCCTCACTTGACCACAGACAGGCAGAAGCAAACACACGCCTTTTCCCAATCTTTCTGAAAACTGCCATTCAGCTAATCAAATGGTTTAGCTCTTAGGACAAGAGGAAGAAATACATCCTTCAACCTATTATCATATCCCAGAAGTTAAATGAAACTTCTCATTCACATCAAACTGCTTGAACACTCAACCCAGTCTCAGTTCAAAGGCACCCTGTCATGCCCTTGCTAACATGAACACCACACATCTCACATACCCAAAACACAAGTACCACCACTACATGAGGCATTAAGGCATACACTACATACATGAAACTAAAGGTGAATTCAGCAAGAAATGGGAGAGATTGCATTTGAAGTACAAAAGTACATTCCCACAACATAAATATGTTGTGGGTGTCAGCTAATAAAAAAGGCAGACTGCTATTTGTGAGCAGTTCTACTGCTGTGAGCACAAACAGGGTATTGAAACAATTTGTCCACCCTGTGGTTTACAAGACATCAGAAAGCTGTGAGTTGGCCCCAGCTACCTTTCCACACATTAAAAACAAAGTCATGGGCTTTGAAAGCTCCACAGGATGGGAGCCAGCCAGACTCACAGTCACAACCCAGCATGTGCACAGGGATAGTAAGTCATCTTCAAGAACTTGTGAACGTTGTATTCCAACAAATTCCTTTTCAATTCAAATTTCTACACATAACTGTAAAGAAAAGTCGTTAAGGAACTTGACTGTTTTACATACCAGGGTCATATGATGGTGGAGGTGGTGGAGGGAGTTTTCCACCATCTTTAAGATTAAGTCCTTTGGCTGCTCGTATAGTTGCTATAAATTCCTCATGTTTTCGTCTCCAGTTAGAAGGTTTTTTGGGTGGTTCTGGCTAAGAGGCAAAAAAAGAAAGCTTTGTATATTTGAAGTTTTTACTTGAAGCTAAGTATGCACCTTATTTTAGTACATAACATCATAGTTAGATTTCTTCCAAATCTTAGTTGATCTTATTAACACAAACTGCCAGCAGAAATAAGCCTTACTAAAATGCATATATAGTATGCCCAAAATGTTCATGTTCAGAGTAAATTATAACATACCCGTGGCTTAAGAGGTTTTACTGTGGGAATGTCAGTTCCTTCTGCTCTCTGTCGGCTGGAATCGAACGTCTTCCTTTTCTTGGCAGAAGTTTTTTGGCAAATGGGTCCATGCTTTTTCTATAAGCAGAAGCAAAATTAACGGAGAATACAGAACTTAGTTTTGAAAACAGAAGTTATTAACACAATATTTGCCTTTCTTGATATAAAAACTAGCAAAATAGCCCCAACTCTTGATGAATAAGCTCAGGCAGTTTTCACTCAAACATTTATGCCAGCCACTACCTTTAAAACAGAACTACTGGAATTCACAGATGTGTATACAGGGTCACAAAAACACAGGTGATAAAGAAGAAAAGTAGAAGGCATCTATATTTCCTCCTTGCACATAAAAAATAGGTATGCAGCTTTTGCATTGAGTGGCAAAACAAATCATGGGTGCCAGAAATTCATACTCACATTAAGGCCAGACTGATTTCTATTAACAATGGAGAAGAGAGTTTTGGAGAAGGCTAACAAAACACTTCATTTACTAGCTGAGACTTAAAACTGCAGAAGACAAGGATTGATTCTGTAACCCTAGAAAAGATGCTTTTAGAGGCATGTATTTCAGAAAATGTTGGGATCTTAAAATTAAACCCCTTCTAAGGAGCTTCAAGCCTCAGACAACTGGAATCAGTAATTACTTGGGGAGGAGGGGATAAACAAAACCAAAACCCCTAACGAAACAAAGCACCTAGATCTATTTTATTTAGCTATAGTGAGCACTGCTTAACTTTCATTCAACTTACCAAATCTAAAAGCCAACAGTGCTCACACCACTTACCAGTGCTGCTGGAAAGAAAGTTCTTCCACAAATCTTACATGGCAACAGATCTCCAGTTTGCACTGCAACCTCACCTTAAAAAAACCAACATATTTCTTTAAGAAAATTTGGTTAAATTAATGACAAAACATTATTTCAAAAATGCTAACCTCATATACCCTTAGCCATAATAATAGTTGTTATTGTACAAGTATACATCCTTTGACTTGTGCAGAGACCATGAAGATGAGAAAGGCAAAACATATACCGAAGTCCTTAGGTACTATTGGAAGCTGGGAGGCCCAGGAACACGTCACCAGCAATTCTGTCTATTTATAATACATAACTCCACTCCCTTAAAAGGATGCATATCAATATGCAAATAAAAATTCCCCTGTAAGGACCAGTGACAGCTCAAATACACACCAAGAATAAAGCTATTTAGTGGGTATTCTTGTGTCTTTGGAAGAGATCAAATTTAGTATCAAATATAGAAAAGATTTCATTATTTATTTTCCTCTATGAAGTTAAACTATTCCACTCTCTCTTATAAAAAAAACCCCAGTTTTGAATGTTATTTGTACTATATATTTTATTCAGATTATTACTGATGGTTTACAGAAGTACTTCTGATGTTGCTATTCAAGCACTGGTAACAAAAATGTAAATACTATATTTCACATACAGCAGATCCACAGAACCAGACAAAAGACCAAAAAGTCAAAGTATCAAGCCCTATGCAAGAAAATATATTTATATAGCATGCATTATGAAACAGTCATGGCAGAGATTAAAAAATCCAGGGTTTCCCATCTATTATACCTAGTGCTATGTCACAGGAATACAGGGATATTTTTATATCATGCATACATCAAGAAAGAGGCAGTAAATTTGGATTATGTTTGAGACTTACTAGTCGCTTTCTCTGTACTCGATCTGACTTGCAGACAATACAACTGCCTCTACTTACACCACATTAAAATAAAACCACTTCAAACTTACTTGTATTTTAGGCAAAGCAGCATCTTAAACTAAGAAAGTTATCAACATAGCAATGTTCAATGATTTGATCAGTTTTTGTTCCCAGTTTCCCAGTGGAAAATTGTTTTCCATCTAAATATACACTCTTGTTAACTAAGTATATGACCAGTTTTAAAGAAATTAATAACTTAATTAAATATATCATGGTAAACAAACATAGATTCGGGCACCCATGGCTCCCACTGAAAACTTTTTGCCCAAATGCAAAGATTAAAACTGAGACCTCTGTTAGCAGAAAGAATTATTGTCTATTTCTGATTTTTTTTCAATTACTTAAAGCAAATTCACCCCCAGTATGTAACTGCACACATTGTATTAGTTGTATGAACATACTGTGGAGCACAATGCATTTTAAGAATCATAAATCACACGAAAAGTGCAGTTTAAAACATTTAGTTCATACCTTTAATTAATTTAATATACCTTTCCCATGTAGACATGAATAAGCCTGTCCTTACCACAGCACAGCAGGACTGCACTGAGAGCAGCTAAGTTTTACAAATGAAAGTCACAATCAAACTTCCTTCTGTGTCATCTAAAGATTTGTGCATTTAGATGTGCACAAGCAGGACAAGTAGGAAAAATGCAAAACATGCAGATGAATCTTGGTTTTCTTCAATTCTTGCATTTGAATTATACTTCAATGCTATGAAGATTTACTAGGAACTTGTTTTTTAACTGTATTTTTTTCAAACTCTTTTTTAAAAAATCATGTCTGAATTTTTTTCCATAGGTCTATTTTCTTAAATCCACAAGCCTGAGCACGTGAACACTAGTACAAAGCTAAGATGGCTGGGAACCTGCCCTCTGATTCTGGCCACTGATCTGAAGGATAAGCAGCAATGGTTGTAAGCTTTTTTCAATTACTCCACTCAAAAATACAAGATTTGCATAGACTTGTTTTTCATGTCATGTATGTCATGTATCACAGTCATGTATTTCATGACTTCAGAGTCCCTAGCACTCTTAATGATAACCTACACAATGATAACCTACATCACTGTAAACTCACTTCCGCTAAAGAGTTCAACATCTTTCTTATGGCATCATTCTGATACAACCCTCAGCTTTGCAGAGAGGCATTTCCCAAAAATATGAAGTGACACTGTTCGTGTCTTCAATAAATCAGCTGAAATAAATCAGATTTAGTGATCTTGACATAAGGTATAGAGTATATGCTTAAGAATTTGGCTGAGAAGAGAATTCTTTCAAATACCTGCCTTAATAAAAGAAGCTACATGTCCCACAGTTTTCTTGCGTGTTCACTGAACTCTAAAATTTGAGCTGGTGTTTAAATTTCTCATTAAAAGAAGCAGACTTGATAGCTGCTCACCTGACTGAGCAGTATTTACATACGACATACCAAAGCACAAGGAACGCCAATTACCACTCAGTGCAGCTACAGTTACAGACCTGGATTTCCTTAGAGCATTCCCACCCTCCCCATATCTGCCTACAGCTATTTCTATTGCCAACACCTCCCGTGTAACACAAATCACTGACCCCAAAGCACATAAGGAAGTTATTTTAAAAAAATGAAAGTTCCTGAAGTTTTGTTGAAAATGAGAAGCTAAGTGTCCTTTATATTTGCACTTACCCCTTCAGCTTCTTAATTCCTCTGTGATTTTCCTCACTTTTAAAGTAAAAAAAACCCAAAACCAAACAAACCAAAACCACAAAACCTTAACACTTCTTTCTAGGAGTCCACAAGTCTTCCCTTACAGAAAGGTTAGCAATGTTAACCACATGAAATCTGATAATAAGACAGGGGAATAAAATCGTGAAAGTTGCAATTGAGTTAGTTTTGGCTTTGTTTTGTTTATTTTTTAAAAAGACATTAATGTGTGATTTCTATTGCAACTTTTTTCCTAAAAAAAAGTTAACTGAAATTGTTTTTAATTTGGGATGCACTGTGGGGAGGAGGTTAAAAAAAAAAAAAAGGAACACTCAAATCAGGAAACAGAAGGAGGATAGGCTTGACAAATTAGTCTGAGTATAGAAACTGGTAGTAAGACAGTGTCATGGCAATTTTCTTCAGTCTGTAAATTTAGCAACAATGCAGGACTTTGAAAAATCATTTTGGTTATACAGCCACAGAAAACCCAAGATCCTTTTTACCAACTTTAACACTGCTAATCACCAGGAGTTTAGATGCATGCATTAAACATGAATGAATACTGTTAACTTGGAGAAGGACTGAAATAATTATTACTCCTTATCTAATGAAAACACATCTGGAGAAAAGATAAATATGATCAAAATTGTATTGTGAACACCACAGAAGTGGTATTTCAGTGGAAGTGATGCCAGAACTATGATACAGAGTTTTACATCCTATTCTACTGCTATTTACATCCTATTCATACTATTCAACCTAGTATGATGCTGGGTATCTGACTTAACCAGACTGGAAGCTTATTAACAGGACTACAGTAATCTTACTGTTCATGTTTGTAAACTGCCCTGTCAGGGCTCCTCCTCCTCCAGTTACTTCCAAATCACTGGGTTTGTACCCATACAAGTTATTGCACATGTTCCTTCTGAGTATGGTTACAGTCCAGTTACCTGCCAGTTCTCGGTTTATCTTTCTCAGTACAATGTGTGGACTCATCAATACATACAAGTTTGATCTGACACAGTCACAGCTATAGCACTTGTTCTTGACATCATGTTTACAGAAAAAGCAGTTGTGTAAATAGACTTCACACCTAGCGGAGCAGAAGCCTTCAGTATTGCTGAATAACTGAAGTTTTGTTACACTTTTCTCTTTAGGAGAGCTCCATATACCCAAGTGTGTGGGTGCATTTAGATACAAATTGCAGAAACGAGTGCACTTTGTAACTGTATTTCATCATGTTGTAAAATCTGACTGCCCTTCAAAACCTTTTATTTATCTACAGCAGTGACAGTACTAAACTATTTATGCCAGACAACTGTGATAATCAGAATCATCAAGCCTCTCTCAATTCAAACATGCAGAAACACCCTGGTATGATTTCCTGCCTTGGGACTAGTTACCTATTTGAAGCCAGCAAGTAATCTGAAAGTGTTGAAAGTTATCACTTGAAGAGCACTTGCCAAATGCTTCTGCAAAAGTGTATTTATTTCTTTTACCATAACTCCATTCTCATCTCCAAAAGCCAAGTATTTGTCACTTAAGAGTCCCACGTATTTATGGTACAATAAAAAAAATACTGCTCATTCCCCACATTAGTTACAATCTGTATCATCAAGCCACAGCATCTAGTTCTGTGAGGACTGCCCAGTCTCTAACATATGTCCAATAATCAATAATGACTGGGTTGTATTTTTTTAATCGACACACTAACTAACCACAGCCTAACCAATGGCAAATACAAGCAAGAGCCACCTAAAAATTAAGCCAATGCAGTGACACAGGTAGGGAACACTTCACAGAATCACAGAATGGTTTGGGTTGGAAAGGGACCTTGAAGATCCATGTAGCTCCAACCTCTCTCCTGTGGGTAGGAACACCTTCAACTAGACCAGGTTGCACAGACCCTTGAACATTTCTTTAAATTAAAGCACCAGGTTTTTTAAATTTAGAGCATTATTTTTTTAAAAAGCAGTTTTGAAGAAAATTAAATAACATAATGAAAATATGAATGTACCAAAGTAGGAAAAAAGTATTCCAGTAAAGAGCGAAGTTTTGCAAATTTGCATTATTTTGTCAAAAGGAATTCTGAAATGAAAATGCAAGTAAGTCAAATACACTGACTGTAATTCTTAACAACAGGCAGTCCTTGCCATACTTCGGTCAAGTCTGCTGGATAAATGATGATGTGCATGTTTCACTCCACCAAGCACATCCCTTCTCACCTGTGCTATTCTGCAGTTTTCAGGAAAGAGACAAAGGAAGAGGAAATCATAGTAAGCTCTGCCTCTTAGTATTCAACCATTCACATACTTTGAAATTTTTAAGCAGCTAAGTTTTCACAATTGTCTAACAAAGAGCAGATCAATCTACTTTTATCTATCTACTCCCAATTTTATAGGAAAGCCTCATGAATTTTCCTGTACTCCTGTATTGGCAATTTGTATAAACCTGTCACTTCTGCTTCCAAAAGATAACAGAAAGCACTGTAGCATCCATTCCTTCATGCTGAAAAGACTTTAATAGTACCTCTGCACATTTTTGTATCGGCTTTTCAGACTGACAGTGAAATATTTGTCAAAACTCCTGTTATTGCACTGAACATGAACGAGTCTGATGATGGTGAACTTCGTTGCATTCCTTGAAAACAACACATCAAGGCGAGACCCACTGCCTCAAAGTGACAGCCTGGAGGAGGATTCTCTACAGGTTTTTTTGGTGACTGAGAAATGAATTCCATGAAGTCAAGAATGACAGCAGCACACACAACTCACATCATGGTGTACTCCCCTTTACTACAACTGTCAGTCTTTCTTTGCTTCTTTCCTCATACAAAGTGAATGTGAAAAAATGTCAGACACATTACACACCCTTAAAAATAACCAGCTCTCTCTATGGCCATATCTTACGGCACTCTCGCAAGCAGATCCCTAAAATCACAACCTGCTCTCCTGAACTCTGGGGCTGAGGTCCTGCTATTTACCCAGCTCCCTCCTCTCAGAATCCTGAATTCAACCATCCTACAGTCACTGGAGGAAAGGCTGCCCCTGACCTTTACATCTCACATGTCTGTATTTATGAATACTGCAGGACTGCCTCCTCTTGTCAGCTCCTTGATCACCCAGGTCAGAAATTTGTCATCAGTGCATACCAGAAGCCTCCCAGCTGCTTGCACCTTGCTGATTTGTCCCTCCAGCAGACTAAAGTCTCTTCAGAGGTTGAAGTCTCTCACAAGGACCAAGGCCTGTGAATACAGAGCCTTCCAATTATGAGGGAGACCTCATAGTTTTCCTCATGAGGTGGCTTTTAGCAGACAGCTACAACAGCTTTTCCCACACAGGTCTGCCTGCTAACCCTGATTCACTCCCCCATGTGGTTCTACAGCAAAGCTCCACTGCATTCTTACTGCTCTCCCACATGAAGAGCAACTTTCCCCCCTTGCCGTCCAGCTGGTTCTTCCTGAAGAGCCTGTATTCATCCACCACAGCACTGCAGTCCTGTGAGCTGTCCTACCACCCACACATGATCCCAACTAGATCCTAGCCCTGCAACTGAGAGCAGACCTCCAATTCCTCCCATTTGTTCCTGCAATGAGTGTTTAATGTACAGGCATTCTAGAGAGTCACTCCGTCATGACGGTCATCCAGAAAAATCTATGAAACCGTCCTCTGCAAAGCCTATGGAAATGCAACTAAACCAAAGGCCAAAAAACAGCACTATTGGATCGATCTGAATTACAGATACATCATCTGCACTTCTACTAACAAGCTTTAAGATCAACTAGAAGCACTAGAAAGCATGTGACCTGCAAAACCTACATAAATGTTACACAGTTCTGCTTTGGCATCATAAGCACACTGTTGTCCTGTATTGGCTACAGACACTGTGATGACTGTGAGGGCAGTCAGGCAGAGATTTGCCTTCTCACACCAGCCTTGAACCAAGACTGTTTAGCAATAGTGGTCCCCAAAGCAAATCTGGGCTTTTGCACTCTACAACACAAGTGTAATTGGACAGACCAATCCCTACCTAAATCAGAATCTTAACTGGCAAAAAATAATGTGTTAAAAAAACCTTGATAATAAACTTAATTTATAATAAATTGATTCCTAGTTTGCCCCTCCCTCAGGATTTCTTTAGAAAGTAAGCCTAAGCCTGCTCCTCAGCTGCTCCAGTCAAGTGCTTACCATACTCCTGAAACCAGGTTTCACTGCAATGTGACACCTGCTTTGATGACAACCGTACCATGTTGTGTGAAGGAAAAACATATTCATCTTTCCACTATATTCAACCAATTGAAGACAATTAGTAGATCAATCAAGCTTCTGCAATTTAAGTTAAAAATGCAAGAAATCTAAAAAAAACTATAGAAAAGGGCATAAAATCTATTTGTTCTAAGAAACTGAAGAAACTAATATGAAACATTCAAATTCCTGTCTACTTCCTCTCCTTTAAAGGTGAAACATATTCTGGTAGTGCACTTCCCCATATCGCATCAGCCTAAACTCAGCTTCCGGGATTTTTCCTTAAGTAAAATAACCATTAGTTAAAAATAATAAAAAAATAAAAACATGATGGCTTTTAAAAGAGTAAATACATTGACCAGTTACAGAGTGCTAAATGCCAAATTCAGATCACTTACCAGAGGTGCAAGTATGCCCAGTGAAGGATCAGTTCAGTGCAGAAGCATATTTATCATTGTGTTTTAATGGCTACCAGAGACAACTTATTAAAAAACTATATACATTAATATTAGTTTTGCATTTAAATCTTTAATAGTTTCCAAGTTGCTGATTTAAGAAGTGTCCAATAAAATGGACAAAAGATACACCTCTTGAAAAAAATAAAAGTTGAAGTCTGAAGTCAAATGGAGCTAAAGAAAATGGCTTCCAAAGTGAGGAAGCTGTTGCCTGGATCCAGTGAGGCAAGACAAAGATCAGCTCTAGAATGAAAAGAACACTCACATTAATATTATTTTTGTTTTAAAACCCAGTAATTTTCTACACTATTGGGGAAAAAAATAAGATTGGGCATTCAGAAATTCTGTCCAAGTAAGAATAAGCACTTGCTCTCAAGAGTCACATTACTAACATAAAACCCCGAAGGAGAGATCTTGTGCTGTTAGGGGCGGAGCAGGGCATCCCATGCCAGGGAAGGGTCCAGGGACAAACGCTGCCCCAGAGCAGACCCCAGCTCTCAGCAGAAGATGCTGTACAGAGACCTCGAGGCCACACCCAGCCTGCTCAGAGGGCAGTCCCTACGCAGATCCGCAAGGGAAAGCTCTGGCTTTGACACTGCAGGCTGTTTCCTGAGCCAGCAGCCACCCATCCCCTTCCAACCATAACCAGCCTTCCCTGGCTGCTCGAGCTGGGGCTGGGCAAGCACCGCCAGTACCTACCACAGGGAGCTGGACTTCTGCCCTCAGACAGCTGCCCCTCTGCCCCTTATTCCTTAGGCTGAGACAGGCTGTGAACAAGTGTGGGAAGCGGCATTCAGTTGGCTCAAGCAGCTGTTGTAGGCATCCTCCCAGAAAAAACAACAGATTGGAGAGAAGCCCATCAAACACCACCATTAGACTGCTCCGGCTTAAATGAAGTCAGGAATTCAGTGCTTGGCTCCATCTCGCTCAAGCAAAACAGAGAGCAACAAACACACCAGTGTGACAGCTTTTTCCTTGACATTCAGCAGTGAAAGCAGCAAGAACATGTTAATACATCAAAAAAGGTCCTGAGATTCAGCACATGGTGAACTACTCGTGAATGGATTTTTAAGCTCACCTTAGTGATCACTACATTGTCAGACAGAGCCAGTCTATTGCTCTATTTTCATCAGTATATTAAATGAAAATTTATTAACAGCCGAACCACACACAAGCTGCAAAGGTAACAAATGCTGAACTAGCAACTTTAGACTTAATATAGGATTTGTAACCTCTAATGACAAGCCTGCACTCATTACTTTTACAAAACTTTGAAGGCAGAAACTTGACTCAATCTAGTATTATAACAGTACTGATAAAAAATAACCTAATAGAGCAATATTCTTGAAGGAGCAACAAAAGTAAATTTTAGAAGAAACTTTTAGGTGACATAGAAACCTACTTTGTCATTTCACAGAACATTTAAACTTGCACTCTCACTTAAGTAGTGAGAAAAAGCAACTGCGACACTGAAAATATTATTTAGCTTTTTAAATGTCATTAATGCAGTTCCACATGCCAACTATTCCACACTCATCTCTCCACTTTTTGGAAAGGATCATTATAAACTGGGTAGACTTCTTTCTTATTAATAGCATGCTTATATAAAGCAAAGTAAAACAGATCTTTCATCTATAATGCTGATCTTCAGCAAAGCAAAAGCACCACCTTCTGGGGCTAGAAAGTCTAGGACAAGCATCTTGATCCCAAGGGGATCTTCCACTGCCATAGACACACCAAGAGACTGCTGTCAACAGATGAAGTCCTGCCCTTCCCCATAACCATGACCCTCACACACACAGAGCAGCCAAGCACCCCTGCACCAGTCAGCTCTAGGAAATGATTTCACTAAGTGCTAATATAACAAGGCAGCAGGCTGAGCCACATTTCAGAAGCTGCCCAGACTTCTATGTCAGATGGGTATGACTGTGCAATTGCACATCCAAATGTAAATTTAATCAAAGATGGCAACCAGCAATGCTCTTCTGAGTTGCCAACAGAGCCATGACTGAACAGAAGCATAATACCCAATGAAATAATTTATTATTATTATTATTATTACTACTGGCTTTGCCTAGGTTTTTTTCTATCCTAGGGCGACCTTTCTACAAAAACTTAATGTGAGCCTAAGCTAATATGCATGAACAGAGATAGCCTAAACTGAAAAACTGTAAATAAAAGCAAATGCACTTGTTTCAAATGTTTTGAAGCAGAAAGGCAAATATTTTATTTTGTGGTGGTTTTTAAAAAATAAAAACATGGCACAAAAGGAACCATAAAAATGCAGAAAATTGTTCCTCAATTTCAAAAACTTCTGCAATCAAGGACGCTGGATAACAGTGTGAGATACGAGTGTTCACGAGGCAAGGACAACTGGAGTTTTAGACATAACTTATTCCCTGTGCTATTCTGAAATTAATCTCACGTGTTCAGAAGAACCATTTCATACGATGGAAAAAAATGCTTCGGAAAGTACTTTCAAGAAAAGGTTCAGTAAAACATGAGATTTCACCTATGATTTAGCAGTTCCCTCCACTCCCACTACTTTCTGAAATACAAACAAGATATAAACCGTTTCCAATAAAGTCAGAAACTGAACAAATTTTATGAAAAAAATCACAAGTTTTTTCAGGATTCTGCTGTTATCTGTAGATGCACTTTTCTCCTACCCCCTGTAATTAAAGTGCTAGAGCTTACACAACACAGCAAGTATAGCTGGCCTTGGTAAATTAGCACACAGCCAAATCAATTGATAGATGTGCTGCAGTTGATGTACAGGCTCCAAAGCAGTCAAATGCATAGCTTACTCAAAATTAAGGAAAGCTCTCCCCTTTTGGAGAGGTAACAAAGCATTGTCCGGAGAGCTGGAATGCCTGATAAGGCATTATTTGATAAACACTGGACACCAGCTTTCAAATTTCAAAGGCATTAACAGTCAGCAAAGAATGCCGAGTGAATTAAAGAAATCTCTTGGGATTTTAAGGCCAAGGTATGTCCAAATTTAGAGCTGCGATGAAGTCACTAGGCTCAAGAACAGGGTCTGATTACTATAAAATCTACTAATGACAGAACAGAGGTATTCTGTGAAAATCAGTTCAGTTCTCCTGAACTGTTCTAGAAGGGATAAAAAACAAAGGCTAGTTTGTGCCTACTCCTATTTAAGCACTCAGTTACCTGGAGAGAAGTGGATCATGGAAGACTTAATAACTGTGTTGTATAGTTTCTCAGAACAGGTCTGTATTTTTTAAGTAGTATGGCTAACGCAGCTTACCAAACGCAGTAATGACAGGCCTACAAAAATGCTGATTGCAAGCTGTAACTTCATGAATTCCAAGCTGATATCTATGTTATGATGGACAACATCATCGATGAAAATGATGTTATCATTTCGGAGAGCAAGAACGCTTTCATTAATTCAACCGGCACAGGATAAAGTTGAAAATACCCTGCCAGCAAATTCATACCTAGTTTTCTTCACTGAACATTTCCCTAGCATGATAAGCGGATCTTAACACCCACTTTAGCCATCTGTTAGCAAAAAAAAAAAAAAAAAAAAAAAAAAAAGGCTCCTGGCAAAGATGCCCGCACGCCGCGCCGCACCCCGCCCGCAGGGCCCCGGCGAGCGGGCTCGGAGCGCGGCCGCCGCAGGGAGGGGCCGGCGGGGCCGGTGCGGGAGCCGAGCGGCGCCCGAGACAAAGCGCGGGGAGCCGGCTCCTGCCGCCGCCCAGCGCCGCGGGCTCCGCGCCGGGGCCGCTGTCTCCCGCCCTTGTCCGCTGCCCCTTCCCGCGGTGCTCGCCCGCCTCAACCCCGCCGCCCACCAGCACTACCGGCCGCGGGGGCTCCGCCAACGGGAAAGGCGTTGCCCGGCCCCGCTCCCACCGCCGCCACCGCCCGAGCACGCCCCAGCCGCAACACAAAGGACCCGCCTCGCCCCGGGCACCCGCCGGGTGCCCCGGCCCCGCCGCTGCCGCTCACCTTCCAGCCCCTCCATGGCGCGCCCCGACCGCCGGCTCGGGCTGGGCTCGGCTCCCGAGCGCCGCTGCTGTGGCAACGCCGCCACCTCCCGGCCCGCCAACAACCGCCGCTCCCATTGGCCGGGCGGCGGGCGGCCACAGCCCCGGGCGGGCGGCCTCCGGCCCCGGCGCCGCCGCCCCGCCCCGACCGCCCCGCCTCGGCGGCCGCACCGCGACCCCCCAGCCGCCCCTCGCCGGGATCACAGCCCCGCTTCGCCTCGCCGGGCCCGGCCGACGTCACCCGCCCTTAGGCTGCGCCCCTGCTTGGGTATTCTCGAGGGAGCAGGGCGCCGGGGCTGGGCATCTCCCGGCAAAAACCAGGCGTATTCTGACTCGTGCGATCTGACGGGTCCTGAAGCCCATACGCTGAGGTTATGCTTGATCAGGATCTCCTTCCAAGGGCATTGCTTGTACATGAAACCCAGGATCACAGAATCGTTAGGGTAGGAAGGGACCTCGGGGGATCATCCTGTCCAAACCCCTGCCAAGTCAGGATCACCTCGAGCAGGTGATACGGGAACGGGTCCAGGTGGGTTTAGAATATCTCCAGAGAGGGAGACTCCACGACTCTCCCTGAACATGAAGAGCAAAGCGAAGCACATAAGGAGAAATGACCGCGCAGTCGACAAAGTATCCAGCATCTCTGGATGGATACGGGCAGCAACAGGGATGGTGCCGGGGACCTTCCACCCCCAGCACCCAGTAGCTGAACAGATGGGTGCTGATGTGTGGCCGTACTGGGTGTCCCCTTGCTTATGGGAAAACTAGGACAGCTGCGGGAAAAACACAGAAAAAAATGTTTTCGGGTTCATATCCTGAAAATAGTTGCAGACAATGGAATCCCCCACCCTTTCCCCCCACCCATTATTTTCTTAACTGAAAGAGATGCTAATATAAGACAAATATCTTGACTGAATCTCCTGCTACAGGATAACATTTGAGTATGGATGTTTTTGGAAAATAGTGCTGCTAAATTGCCATTGGCTAAAGAATATACATAATGGTTGATACATATGGAAATTCTTCTGTTCCTTTTACTGAAAGTCTCCACATTTTCAGCAACCAAAGCATTTCAATATTTCTTTCTTCAAGCCATTATTTTAGAATTACTTCTCAAGATATTTTATTTGTCTTTCTTGTGGCAATATGCCATGAGCAACTAATAACGTTTTTCTAATGTACAATAAGTTTTATAGAAATTACTGCTGTCTTTACAGGCACATACAAATAATTTCTCTTCTTATGCTAGACAAGTTGGTTGATACAGATTCACTTGTCCATAGAGTCACAGTTACTGTCCTTAGCACATCTGTGAATGAAATACAAGGAAACAAATATATGAAAACTACATTAAATAAGAGATTATGATCATATTGTCATCTTTGCATCCCCTTAGCACAGAACAAATAGATCCAGATGCTGCATGGCAAACAGCCAGGATATAAATCATGACTAATATATTATTAAAATCATCATTTGAGACCAAAAGCTTGGGTATATATGGTAATTCTGGCTGCAACTTTTTCTAGTTAATTAAGTAAAAGTACATTTCAGATTTGCCTTTGGTCTCTAGAATTTATGCTTATAAAATTACAGGCCATGCCAGGAGTAACTAGTTTGCCACCAGGTTGCAAAGTTCTAAATTTTGCAAATGATCCTTTAAATCTTTGACCCAGAACTTAAATAGACCTATAGCTAGCAAGCATTTCCTGATAATCTAACCATTAGGATAGTGTACCAGAAGTGTACTTCCTTTCATGATATTTCCATATGTGGATTGCAAACTCAAAACCAGAGGAGAAGATGTTCTCAGTTTAGTGAAGGTTTTCATATTAGAGGTGCATTTTGTTTGGTTTGGTTTATTGTTTCTCTTTGAAATTTTGGGTTATTTTTATTAAAAACAGGGGCATACATTAACTTCAGGTCACTCATCTTTAAGTGTCTACAGTGTGGTGTTCACATCTGAGGTAACTGTCAAATTCCCCAGCACAGACTATAGAGATTTGTCTTTGTAGTTGATATGGTCTACAGGATCTGCTTGGTCAAATGTATCATCTGTTCCAGGATAAGAGACAAGTGAATAGTCTATACCTGTCTCAGAGTAAGATTCTGCTGCAAAACTAGAAGGTTCTTTTGGCTCTTATGGCTGGTGTCTGAACGTGTGTTGTGCAACTATAACTGTGGCCAGCATACTTTATGAAGAACTCCTGATGCTGAAAAGTAGCTGTCTTTTAATTGTGGTGTCAGTGTGGGGAACAGGGGACTAGTCCTCTGTGGTCATAGCCACTGTACTACATTAATGGCTTCACAAATTTACCTTCATACTGAAAAAAAATTCCAAGCCTGTGTTTTCCTTCTGTAGACCTACTGTGCCAAACTCAAGTCTTTGATGCAATGACATTCATATAACATTTAGGAATTTTTTTCCCAACCATATGCTAAATTTATTAATTGCTAGTTAGCATCATATCTGCTTGTGCCAACATTTTTTTCTGGCTTATGTATTTTATTGTTTACCTCTCTGATGCATTTATAGGGAATTAACATCCATTCTGTTTCAGTATTTGACTTGTTAGCCTAAACAAAATAGAGTTCTTCTGAACTGTCTTCAGAAGCTCTGCTTTCCATTTCCACAGCCACCATGGTACCCTTTCTTGGGCCTATTCCATTTTAGTTCATATTTCATGTGTGATCAGGATCTTAAACTGTCCCAGAGAGGCGATCTTACCATTTCACTTAGACTTCTTTGCCTCTGCTGGGAATATTTCTACTAATACATCTTAAGTTACAGTCGCTATGCTATGGTAAGCCTGTAAGCACCAGTATATATTTAGCTCCTCTTCCATATCAGTTGTTTTGTGGTGTCAGCAATGATGACAGAAGTATTTGCCTCTAAAAAGTAATGCAGTCTGAAGACCTACTGTCCTAAGTGTTCAGAGTCCTAAGTGTCTCTGAGAAGAATCAGGAAAACACAACCCTAAATGCAAAACCTGTCTTCCTTACTCAAACTTGTTTCAAAGAATTGAAATACAAACACTAACACAGCCATGCCTACCCATGCACAAACTCCAGAAGGAATTCCAAAGAAGAGAGGTAAAAGTCAATATGAGGTATGCTCAGACATTAGCAGGTGCGTAGAGAAGCCACCTAACTTGACACAGTTTCCAGAAAGACTCAGGACTCCTTCTGCTGGCCAGTATAGGGACAGCTTTTCATATTTCTTTCGTCAAAAAAAAGGAATTTGCCCACAGGGATAACTTGCTAGAGATAAATTATGAGTTTGTGGTAAACTGGAAAAAAAAAACATTTCCCCTATGTTTTGTGGGCATAGATAAAAGTTATAGGTTAGTCTGGATCATTGGTTGTGGAAGTCAGGATTTTCAAAGGTGCCTAGAGACATGGAATCATGGTCTAAGATTTTAAAGTGTCCTGGATTTCAAAACTTAGGGATGCAGGGGCACCAAATCTTTCTACCAGAATCTGTCAAGGCCTCCTGCAGAAGAACTGGAGGACTGTCCTCAGAGGTCCCAGGTGTATTACTGAGACGTAAAATTGTCTCTTTGCTTGCTTGTAACCAGTAGATGTTTATGGCTGGCACAGCCTGACTGGCAACAATAAACTTGACTCATTTCCTATGTGTAAGCCCTGTTTGTCATGTAACTGCTCTTGTGAAAGAGATATCTGGAAAGGTAAAGGATATATTTGTTAAAGTGCAATGTGAAAAAGCTCTGATATTTAAAAATAATTGTACATCCAACTGTCACTCCAAGTAAAGGGGGGTTGCTGTGGGAAATGGACTATGAATCTGGTAAGCAGTTTAGACTGGCCAAGAGGAGCTGTGGAATAAATGTGGCTTCCTGTATATATCAATATAGAAAAATCCCTACTCTGTACTCTTCCAAATCTTTAACCACTTTAAGAAAAAGACTCTGGGATCCAGAGTTTTGACAATACCTTGCCCTTGGTTTTTGCGAAGCAGTGTGAATCACTTGTTTGGGGCAGAAGTGTCAAAAAACTATTAAGGCCTGTAAAATGATCAGAATTTCATTAACATTTCAAATGCTCTTTTTCACCATTTGAATCCCTGTCACAATGACTAAAATCTTTATAAAAAATCAAAACCTTTCCACTATCTTTCATGTTAATAATGAACACTGGATAAAGAGGGATCTCCCAAAGCGGTATTTTAATTAATACACTTTGCACTATAACTGGCTTCTGGGAATTCAGATATGCTTGCACAGGGGGACTTTAAAATTTAAATATTCCTGATAAGCTTTTTCTTACAGTTAACATTAATTGAGGACTACAGACAAGAGTGATTACTCTCCTACTAAAATAATTCCTCAGTTGAATTCCTGCAAGAATGCCTTTTGTTCTTTTGTGGGTTATAGTCATAATTTATATTCAGGAATGGAGTATTGTGATTTTGCTATCAATCTTTTAAGCAACCCATTTTTTTTCTCAGTACAGTTTTATAGTTTTGTTTGCTGTGGTTGTCCCAGATTAAACAGAATGAGACCAGAGACCACTTACCAATAAAACTTGGTAAGCAGTACTGGAGTAAGCAGTTTCTGCTCTCTCAGAACATGAGTTGCTCAATTTATAAAGCTCAGTCTAAACTGAAAAAATAAGAGTAAATGAGTTATAATAATGCCCAAAAGACAAAGAAAATATGAGTTTTAATTCTAGGTTGCCAGTTGTTGGGTAGATTTTTCTCAAGCTGAGTAGCCAGTAATAGAAGGAGACCAGGGACTGACTTTATCACTGGATGAAGTACCTATGCTGTTTTCATATTTCCATATATTGACTTTTGCAACCTGCATAACAATCTTTATATGTTGGGATGTTGTTTCTAACAGTTCTACTAGCAGGCTAGTTTTTTAAAAAATAGGAGGGCAATTCAGAGTACAGAATTACTAAGCCAAACAAATTGACTTTTGGTAAATCCCCTGCACTTTGTATTTAATTTCCAACACACTTCCATCCTTCCACTTGCTGGTTTAGGACACAATCTGTTTTAGAAGGCACAGCACAAGTCAAAAGTCAGAGATAACTGAGAAACAAAACAATGCTGCAAAGTTGATTTTGCAAAGCCAAGGAGTTTCACAAAGCACTTTATGTGTTTGTCTTTCCTAAATGCTGACTTAGAAGCTGGACTTTGCTAGGTAGACATGTAAAGCTTGGGTGCATCTATGTGTTGTATGAACAAATTGACCACCCAGCTCGTGAAATATTCTGCTCTTCTGGAATCCTCCAAATGCTTTGCATGGTAAATAAAATAAAATTTATACATACGTACCACGATTCTATCAATTATAGAGGTGATTTCACCCTTCAAGGCAAATTTTTAAAATTAAGAAATAAAAATGTCATTACAAATTAATCTATATTTATATTGTAATTGGATAGTGTATTTCTTCATTATGCAGAGGAAAAGGTCATATTAGATCATGCTAAGACTAGAAATTCTGGCTGAACTTAGATTTTGTCTCAGAATAAAATATTCTGAAGGGATAGATGGAAAAGTTTCCTTTTTTATTTGTCACCTAAGATACTCAGCTTCTTTTCCAGAATGTGATCTTGTGATCCGTCTATTCTTCAACAAAAACCTGGACAGATTATGCAGTGCATATCGTCCCTTATCATGTTTGCATGATTTTCACGTTTGCAGTTCTTTGAGAATACATAGCCATGGATGTACCAGTAGAAGTCCTTTTTAAATGAATTTTACCTAATAGTTTTGCAAAGAAAGAAAACACAAAAGTTTCATCTAGTTTTAGATGAACATTTAGTTTTGTCTAATCCCAGTGTCATTAAACTGATGAACTTTTACTTAAGTTAAACAAAGAGCCCAGAGAATGAGTTCTCCAGGCCTGTTCTAGTTGTAGCTGATCTCACAGTAACTGTCTCTTTTTATTTTTCCTTTCAAAGCCCCAGCCTCACTCTCTATGTTTCTTTGGCCTTTCTCACTGTCTCTTACCAGTAACATTTGTGCATGGCCAAGGTGAGAATTCCCTGTGTCTCATAATGATTCGTGATTTTTTTCCCCAAATGCTAGATATCTGCGTGCTACATGTTGTTTTCTACTATTTAAGATGTGTCAGTGATTACATCTGCTGAGCGTGTGGAATGAAAACCGATGCTCCAGGCTGTCTAACATCCAGCTCAACGGGGTGCTGCAATCAATTTCTTTTAGATATAGATCAGTACACTGGAAGTTTTCAGAAAACTGAAAGTAATTGTGGTAAATGTGGTGGCCCTCAGTCTGAGCTACTCTGAGATGGCTTTTATTAGTTTGCTTTGCTATGTAGTTAGATGCTTGGATAAAAAGAATAATTTCACCATATGATACAACTCCACCGATCTTTCCAGCTTCGTGTGAATACTCATGGAAGAATCTTGACACATTTGGCACATAGTAGATTGTAAAATGTTATTTGTGGTGATGAATGGTTGCTCATGAGTGACTTCAATAATTACTGTAGATTTTAATACAATGAAAAACTGTTGCATTTAGTTTTCTAATTTGCCATCTGGTAGGAAATTTTCTTTTCCATATCTTTATAAAAACTCAACAAATATACACAGGCTTGAGCAAGAAACACAGAAATATTAGTTCATACTTTCACTTTGGGGAATGGGCCCATCAAACTGCATCCTACTGGAATATATCAGCAACTGGGCTATGGCATAGTTCTATTTTTTATCCCAGAAATCAGAAATTTCTAGCCTGGGACACAGGCTAGGTCAGAATAATTTGCACAATATATTCTTAAATATTTCATGCCATTTGATCAAACTTTAGAATTTAGAGATGCAAAAAAATCTTTTATTATTTGATTCATTGGATACTATTTGATTAGACATAGCTCTTCCTTGATTCTCTTCTTTGGCTTACTGTGAAATTTCGTATTGATTCAAAAGATTTACATACATTGATCTCAGAAATGGAGTCAAGGTTTCTGTTTTTATTCAACAGCATGAGACACTTTGAATTCAGAGCCCGACAAAGCTGATTTTTTTCTAAGATACTGAGTGTAAAAAAAAACCCCTATTTGTATATAGAAGCTGTTACTTATGAGAACCATATCCAGCAACTATGGAAGGTTTTGGATCTCAAGCCATTACTGACACTGGCAGAATAAGACATGGAAAGAGGAAATGAAAGGACAAAAAAACCACAAGTAGAATGAAGAGCTGAAATTGTCCTCTCTGCCTCTTGCTGACAATCATCTTCCTTTTGCTTGAAGAGAGGCAAATATTTGCAAAATAAAAACTTAAGTATGTGATTTTGGTTTTCATTTAATAACGGGCACAAAGGAGATTTTGAGAATCAATGTATTCCACATTGATTATAACCTTTTTTTTGTTTGTTTCATTTTCCTGATGCCAGTCTCATGGTATTTGTGAGGATTTTGTTCATTTTAAGTGGGATTCAATTTTATTTTCTTAACAGATTATATATAAAATAAGATAAAATGGGCTGGGAAAAATTCCTCCAATAAATATTTTTTTTTTATTTTGTGTCTTTGTACATCAATATTTCTTATGGGCCTCTTCTTAGTCTTTAACACATGAACATGTTTTAAATGTTCAGACATTTTTGTGTCTCCATTTGGGAAGGCCATTTAGATCATAAACATATCAGGTGGTGCCAAGTATTGTCAATTAAAATGCAAAGGAGTTAGTCAGAGATCAAACACAGGCAGTAATGAGAGAAAAAAAAAAGTGTTTTGCTGGCAGGCACTGCTGGGTGTCTCTTTCCTTATTGATTCCTCCCTTTGATTTTTCTTTAAATACTTCTGGAGAACTAATTCCATAAAAAGTCTAATTGAAACTGAAGGGAGAAACAAGGAACTGAAACTGAGCTTCAAGCCCAATTTTGTATTTTCAAGTAAGCTTTTTGTTTGCATCTCTGTGCAACTAAGCCAGCAAAAATCTTTTTCAGCTCTGGGATCCTGCTTACACTTCCTGAAAATTTTGCAATACCGAGTCCTCTTACCTACATCTCTGTCAACCTCCTTCTGATTCTAGGGACCACTTCATTCAATTTCCACCAGTGTGAAATTCTTGGTTTTTGTGGACCTAATTCATTAGCAACGGAACGGAAAGAGCTGGCTTAGCAATGCTATGTAACTGGCATTTCGGGAAGAAACCCCTCTGAACGCTATTACTCCTCTGAGTACTTTAATATCAGTCTCTCATGTTACTTTCTTAGCTTGATTTTCTCTCAATATTTCAGATTAGACTATTTCCTAAATACTCTCTCCAGGTATTCAAGCATCTATTTCCAGAACTTTGCTCTCAAGAATTGCTCCTGCAACCTCAGGTTCTTCACTTCCCTCTCATCATTATTTCCGTAACTGATTTCTTTATTGTAAGCAGAATCAAATGAGGCCAGCTCCTCATTTGCACTTCTAATCTGGCTTGGATGACTATGTCTATATTATCCCTTGTATACATTTTATGCACCATAAACAAAATTTGGGACTGCAGAGTCAGTAGAGACTACTTGTACCTACCTTTTCCTGAAACCAAACTTAAGCATACAGTGTGATTTGACCTTGTGATAGGAGATTCTTGGGCATCTCAAAGTACCCCAAGTTCTCTCACCTGTCCAGTGTCCTACATAAAATCACCATATGCAGTTGGGATAGGTGGAGGCTGTTCAGCCATGTCTTAAGGGGCTGGGGCTGTTTGCACTTCAGATAAGTATGTGACTAAGTGCCCACAGTACAAGCAGACAAATGTGGAGATTTGCTTAGAGCATGGTGGCTGAGTCACTGTTAAGCAAGCCCCATTTGTGTCTTACAAATCAGCACTTTGCATACCTGCTGAATGTAGTCTTTAGCCCATATTTACAGATAGACATGCCCTCCCTGCTGACCAGTCCTGCAGGATACATTACCTCAAGTCTTGTTGTCTTCACCCTTATGGCAAAGAGAGGGAATGACATAATGGATTGCACTGACAAAGCATTTCCAGCAGGTGAAGGGAGGAAACTCTGCTGCTCTACTCAGCCCTGGTACTCAGTACCAGTGAGATCTGGAGTGCTGCCTCCCATTTTGGATACCTCAGTGCAGCAGAAATACGGATGTACTGGGCCTTCCAGTGGGCAATCAGGATGCTGAAGGGACTGGAGTGTTGCCTAGAAGGCTGACCTGAAACAGAGACTGGACAGAGCTAGAGAACGAAACAGGTATTTATTGAAAGGCCTCCAGGATCTGCCTTGAACAGGACCGAAGCCTGACCAAGGTTGCACCCCGAGTCCACTACAAAACACTACCCCAAAAAACCTGCCCGGTCACGAGGTCTTACATTTTTATCAGTTTTGGTCCATTTGCATATTGGGGTTTAATTGTCCAATTACAGCTTCAGGTTGTGAGGTCCCATCCTTCTTGTTCTTCCCTTCAGTCCACCATTGTTTTTGGTTTTCGGGCCTGAGAGTTGTCCTTGGTGTTCAGCAAAAAGGAATTTGTTTTGTCTACCTACCCTGTTAAGAAAGCTTACTGACACTTAATATGAGGCTCAAAGCTACATCTCTGGGTAACACAGAATCTGCAAATACGAAAGCTAAAGCTAAAGCTTAAGGCATCATTCCCCCCTTTAGAGGCTCAACAAGGCCTTTCTCTTGTTGAGTCTCTATGCTTATCTACAAATAAGTATTTAACAATAGTAAACAGTTAACTTTAATGAACCTTAAACAACAGTAATAAACATTTAATAGTAGTATTGTCTGATAATGGTGCACAGTTCTTTAAGTGTGGAGGAGAAGTCATTCAAAGCATGTCTACGTCTTCATCAGTCTCTGGTTTTACAGTTGTTTCAGGAGCAGAAGCTCTCTTAACTCTGGAGTAGTGAATCTAGGGTCCTTTGCTAGCAATTTTGACTGCGGTGAGGGTGGTCAGCAGAATTTGGAATGGTCCTCTCCACCTGGCTTGTAGAGGATCATTGTCTTACCACTTAACATAGACCCAATCTTCTGGTTGGAAGGAATGTGCAGGTGTGTCGAGTCCTATGGGTCTGGATAGCACGATGTAAGTCTGGAGCTTCTGCAAAGTAGAACCTAAAGCCATTAGATATCTCTGTAAATCAAGTTTCCTTTTCATATGAATTTCACCTGGAATATGTGGGACCTGATATGGTCTGCCGTATAGTATCTCATAGGGACTGATGTTATCTCTCTGCCTTGGTTGTATGCGGATTCTCAGTAAAGCTTTAGGCAAGGCCTGAACCCATGTCATAGAAGTTTCCTGACAAATTTTGCTAATTTGTGTTTTGAGAGTCCCATTCATACGTTCAACCTTCCCACTCGCTTGGGGTCTATAAGATGTACGCAAATCCTAGGTAATTCCCAAAATCTGGCTAACTTCCATAACTACTGTTGCAACAAAGTGTGGCCCCCTATCTGATGACATCTCTAAGGGAACTCCGAACCTTGGAATTATATGATTGAGCAAGACTTCCACCACCTCCTTAGCTGTGTTAGTGCGACAGGGGTAAGCCTCCGGCCATCCACTGAACGTGTCAACTAACACCAGAATGTACTGGTATCCTTCCTTGAGTGGTAACTCCGAAAAATCTATTTGCCAGTAATCTCCAGGAAGATCTCTTGCTTTAGTTACCCCTAATACCACTCTTTTTCTTGTGTCAGGGTTGTTTTTACAGCAGATTTCACATTTGCTAACCACTGATTGTATAATGTCAATCATTCCTTTTCCTATTACTACCTTTTTTAACTGTTTCAGGAGGTTTTCCATCCCGAAGTGTGTGTTTTCGTGTTCTCTTTGGGCTTGTTCCCACAGGATTGGGGGTGGCACTACAACTTGGTTTTGTGGTGTAACAGCCCACCCACTTTCTGTGATCTCAGCTTTAAGAAACTTGATTAGCTTGTGGTCTGCTTGGTCAAATTTTGGGGTAAACCCCGACAAATCAATCTTTTTTTGTGGAATTACTACGAGAATTCCTTTTTCTGCAATCTCTCTTGCTGCTTTGTCAGCAAGGCGGTTTCCCAATTCTGGAGTGGTTTTCCCTTTTCGGTGACCTCTGCAATGCATGATAGCTACTTCTATAGGTTTTTTAATGCTGTCTAAGAGGGCGAGTATTTGTTCAGCATGTTTGATTTGATTACCTTGAGCGTTCAGAAGTCCTCTCTCTTTCCAGATGGCTCCATGGGCGTGGACAACACTAAATGCATATTTAGAGTCAGTCTATATATTCTACTCAGCGCTGGTACTCAGTACCAGTGAGATCTGGAGTGCTGCCTCCCATTTTGGATACCCCAGTGCAGCAGAAATACGGATGTACTGGGCCTTCCAGTGGGCAATCAGGATACTGAAGGGACCGGAGCATCTCTGATGAGGAAAGAGAGAGCTCTGAGAGAGCTGGGGCTGTTCAACCTGGAGAAGAGAAGGCTCAGAGGGATTTCATCAATGTGTGGAAATACCACATTTGAATGGGCAAAGAGTACAGAGCCAGGCTCTTATCAACAGTGCCCAGTGACAGGACATGGGGCAGTGGGCACACAGCAACACACAGGAGGTTCGTTCTGAACATCAGGAAAGAGCTTTTTACTGTGAGGGGGTCTGAGCACTGACACAGGTTTCCAAGGGAGGTTTTGGAATCTCTGTTCTTGGAGATATTCAAAATTCACCTGAACATGGTCATGGGCAGGCTGCTGTAAGGGGCCCTGCTTGAGCAAGGGGGTTGGAGCAAATGACCTCTGGAGGTCCTTTCCCTCCTCAACCATCCTGTGATTCTATAATTAATTTCAAACATAAAAGTCCAGCACAGTTCCTGGCAGAACCTGAACATTCCCTTGTACTATTTTTTCTATGTCAGAACTACAGTGTTATATGAAAGAGTAGATATCTCTTAGGTCATTCAGTTTCCCCACATTCAAACCCCAAACTTTTTGGATCTTGGACCCTGTACTTGAATTGTCATTTTAGCTCTTTCCAGTTCTGTACTTCCCTCGAAGTCCTCCACAGAAATCTCAAGTGTAATTTCCATCAGCTGATGTGTTCAGTCATCCATTATCTTAATCAGTCATCTTTTGTGTATGTTATCCTATAGTTGTGTGCGTGCCAGTTCAGTTAATATGCTTGATACATAAACATCTGGTTTGCTAACAAAATTATTATTATTTTTGCCATAAACAGAAACAAAACTTAGAAGCAAAAGCTGCCACTGACATTCTTTGAGGTAATTGGGTTTTTCTTTGCCAATGTCTTACAATTACTGTGCAGCTATTTTTGTATATAACAGATTTCATAGTTCTAGTAGAAGAGATGAGGTCACTGTTTCATATCTATGGAGATATGGATCAGCATGCAGTATTCTACTTGATGCAGTAATTTACAGGAGCTCTGCACTGTTCCTGTTTGCACTGTGAATTCAGAAATCTGTACTTGCTATCAAAATAGCATATGCATACCCTTTAAGGCAAATTCTCCCCTTTTTTGTTTGCTGAGAAATTTTTGTTTGCAGAGAAATTCTTTCTTTCCTGGTACCATTTCAAAGCTTTTGTTTGCAGCTTGGAAACTCCTTCCATTCCTAGTTTGAGGAAATACCCTTTTAATAAAAAGCATTGCTTATTTACAAAATATTCCCATTACTATTATGGATCATTAAACTGCCATGAAAACAGCAGAGAAGCTGAATTAGGATGCTGCTGGGGTACAGATGATTTATGTCCTTATGCTTCTTTCAGTAATGCTTTGTGAAGTGATATTGACAGACACAAGGTTTTCTACATGCAATATGATTGTAGGCCTTGGCAAAGAAACTCTTTTAGCTTTATTTTCAGATACACAAGGTTTTTTAGAAACAAAAAATCCTCTTTTCCCAGTAAAGGGGAAGTATTCGCTTTTAGCTACAATTCTTTTAAATGACCAGTAGAAAGCCTGTGTGTGAGTGGAAGGACATCCTTAAAAGTATGAAGAAAATGTCTTGGTTCAGTCAGCTGCATGCTAAATAATCAAGACTGAAAAGTACTATCCAACAAAAACTAGGTGAAAACCAGGTGACTAGATATGGGTATGCACTGTTATTGAATATCAGAATAACAAAAGCTTATAGTGCCTTTTTCTCATAGCAACTCCATAATTCCAGAAATATTGATAAAGGTATAAATTCTTCTCTATGCTTGAGAATAGATGTAAAATATCATTTTTATATGTTTTGATCATGCTGTATATGGCTATGCATCTATTTGCTGTAGAGTAGAAAAACTCACTGCAAAATCTTTTTTTTTTTTTTCAGGCTCTGCCTTTCATTTTGCAAGATGTGAACTTTTTCCCCTTAATGATAACTAGAAAAGTTGTTCTTAAAAGGCTTGACCTGCGTGCTTGACTTTCTGTCTAAAGAAGGCTACACCCACATATTTGGTGTAGAAAAAAATGTGACCCCTTGTTATCAGCAGATACTAAAGCTCTATTTTATCCTTTCGTGGGTTCAGAATGTCCTTCCAAAGCCATCAGCCTGAGATCTGACCTCACATTCTTACAGTTTCTTATGTGATTCTCAGATTGTTATAGTTACTATGCAAATCTTTCCTTCATTTCAAAGAGGATTTTGCTTGAAGTAGCTGTGCAGAAATGCTCCTGTTCTTTATTCGAGGTGAATTCCTAAAGCTCTAGAGATTCAGTGCAGTTAGGAACCTTGTAAGTAGGAGTAGAGAGCGAAACAATGATGTGGTCAAATGCCATTACAAGAATTCTATTTGTATTTGCCTAACAACCCTCCTGAAATCCAGACAGGCCCTTAAAGAGTACTCCTTTCCCTTCTTACAGCAAAGGCATTCAGTCCCAGAGCTCGTTAGTAAGGCATGAAGGATCTGCTCCATAGCCTTCCCTTCTACATTGCTTAAGTAACCCATAAGACTTACTTAGTTTGCAAGGGTTCGCATTCTCTATCCAAATCTTACTAACAGGTTAAAAAAAGCGTGTGTCACCAATTACAACTATCATAACTGCAATAATCTATTGTGGCTTTTTCATCAGTGATTTCTTCCATGTTTGTTAGTCTATGACTTGGTCAAGAACTGTGAGGGAAACAGAGCTCTCTCTGCAGTAGCCTCTTCCAAACAAGACTTTATGGAAAGTATTAACATTAAAGCTTGTGCTGCCAAAGTGACTGTGTAGTCCTTTGGCATCTGAGCCTTTGCCCAGAGAGGATGTTCTGCCCGACTGGCTGTGCTGCCTTTCTACTCAGGTCCCCAGAAATGTAAGTTGTCTTTGTTTTGGTAGTGGTTTACAGGACTTTGTAAGCCATTACAAGCCAGGTACTGGCTTACAGGACGGGCTTACTGACTTACAATATTTTACAATCTTTCTTTCCTTAGTGCAATATAGTCAAGCAAAATGCTTGAGAAACTTGACAAGAAATGTTTTTTGTAAAAAAGAGGAAGAAGAGACTGTCATGATCTTAATAGGCATCCATCTGCTATGTGACTTCATAGCTTGCGAATACTATGCTGCATCCATCTGCTATGTGACTACAAATGGCTTTCTGAAACTCTTAAAGAAAAGGATCTCACTCCATAACTCAGGCTTGGAAGACTTAAACGATGAAATGGGACAAGGTGAAGTGTCAAAGAGGGAAGGTTCATCCACAGTTATTCAGAGAAAACTAAATTCTGACTTGTCTGTCTAATTCTTGGAAGATGCTCCTGTCTGGGATGTCTGACTTGCTGTTGGAGAGGTCCGGTCCCAGCTGAAAGAGAAAGGTAACATTTTCTCTGACCAGCAGGACTGGAGACAAAGCTCAAGATTTCCAGAACTTGAGTTGCTAGTGACACACTTCAGAAAGAAGAATGAGGCTGGGAAAGTCAGAGGAAGTGCCCTCATAGGAGCACAAAATAAGACCTGTTGTTGCAAAGAAATCTGTTCTGCCCTTTTCTTAAAAATGCTGCTGTAAACCAGAAATTTGAACCTTAAGTGTGATGTTTATCAGGTTTCCAGAATCTCTCTGCACACTGTCTATGTGTCTGCTGTGTTCTCTGCTTTATCAGTGTTTTAATTTCCAAATGTCCTCTCTCATCTCTTCTAAAGCATTCAAATCATTAAGTGTTCCTTCAATAGAGCTCACATGTATTTACGGTAATTAAGTGTAACTTGGAAGTATACGATGTTGACAAGGTTACCTTCCTCTTTGCATATTTTGAGTGAACAAAAAATGTGGAACAGTTACCAGACATCATATCTTAGAAAAGATCTGGTCTGCACATCTTGGTCCTACAGGGAAGTAAAACTTCTGTCTGTACCAGCTCGCGGTTCACACTCAATCTAATGGTTTCCATTAGAAGGAAATCACATCTGCTGTCCTATAAAGCCCCAGTTTTGGACAATGAGAAAGTCAAGTGTACTGATGATATCATGTGACCTCAGAAAATATCATTAATAAGTTCCAAAAAATAAGTTCCAAAAAAAATTAATGAGTTCAAAAAGCATCATGTTTCTGGTATAAAGGATTTAGCATATGAGACCTTCCTTTTTACCCTTCCCAGTGAAAAAAAATGTGAGGATGATGTAGAATGGTGTCATTACTCAGGTTCATGGGTATGTCAGTCAGGGTGGGGTTGTCCTAAAGATAAATCCTGGAGGCATGTAGAAGATGTCTGTTGCTAATGCGTACCACTATATTAAATTGGTTAGATGCCATGTATCAAATATATGCATGCAGTGATCTTACTTTTTACTGTTACATGGATTTCAACACAGTTCCATTAAGGTGACTGTATTGTGAGAAGGTTTTGCATAATCAAGTTATGATGAAAGAAAAATGAACTGAGTTTTATATAATAAAAACAATAGCAACAACAACAACAACAATAATAATAACAGTAATCCCTCCTCATGAATTTAAAGTCTCAAAGCTGAATGTCAAATAAATATGAAGGTAATGAAAATAATCAGGATTTTGTTTGAAGAAAAGGGATTTTGTGTTTCAAATGTACTGTTTGCTCTTCTGAACTTTCAGAACAATCTGTTATTTTCAGATACTGCCATACAGCTGTAAACATTAACAGTATTTGTAGTCATATGTTCAAAAAAAGAAGCCAGGTCTGAAATATCTTCACTGGATTCAGTTAAGGGTAATTTTCTAGGATACACACATTTTGCATTAAAAGGAACCCCAGTACACCACTGGACACCTCCTCCTCCCCTCCACTGATGGATGTGTAGTAGCAATTTTCAGCAAATGCCCTAAGAATAAATGCATCTATGCACAGATTGAGATCCTGATAAAATATGAATCTGATTTACAGCATAGGTTTGATGCAGAAATTACAGGGTACAGTTAATTCCTGCCCTAAAAGCCAATAAATAAATGCAATATTCACTTCAACACCATTACCCTAAATTTACATCACAGCAGCTGAATTTGCCTCAGCAGTCTCACATCTCCTCAGGAACAATGGATTTTAGAGAGATGGAGTCAAGGGAAATTGCCCACTTGTAATTTTGTTTTTTCAGATGACCCCTTAATTTCAGTATCTCACTTCATCCATTTCTCCAGTCATCCTTGTAGATTTAAGGCATACTTTTCTGTCTCATATACCTTTTATATATGTCACATGTATACCTATCTATATGCACATCAGATAAATCTGTTAAACACAGATAAAATATAAGTTATATTTTTTCCTATTAATTATAAATATATTTTCTTAGTGAAAAATAGGTCTTTATTTTTAAAAGTGTTGTCAAAATATTTGTTTGGAATACTATAAAAGCAACTGCCAGGTCAGAAAAGTACTAACTCCAAGGATTTTGTAGATATTTTTTTCTTCTTCTGTTCCCAGATTTCATTCTTCCAGTTGCATGTTTCTCTTGGTAAAGGATGTTTGGGGTTTTTTTATGAACTATGAACAACATACATGAAAAAGGCAGGTTGTGTTATTAAGTCAAAGACCTTAGGATGGAGGAGCAGTGAGTAACTGACAGCTTCAAAAGCAGCTGTTTGTCACTAACCTCTCCCAAAATTAGCCCGGAATATTAATGTCAGAAGGAAATCTGTTTCTGGATGCCAATGCTTAGTTGAATAGTTACAGTTCAAGAATGTTTTATTATTCTTGTTGTTGGACAGAAAATGTTGGTTATATCTAAATTTCAGATCAGTTTTGGCTTGTGATCTCTCCCGTGAGAAGAGTTAATAAATGCTGTGCTGTGTTCAGGAGGAGGATGCAACTCTTGCAATTCTTTGTCCTTTGAGGATGCCTAGACTGACCCTGGGTTATGGGCACAGAAATCGGATCTGCAGAAGTCATGTGCTTGTGCATGAGCCTATGAAGAATAGCACAAAGTGATGTCTAAGACCTGCTTGTCAAGGATGTAAATGACTCCTTTTGAGCTTGGGATACCTTTCTCCTCTTTGGCTTGACTGCTCTTATTTAGTATGCAAATTCCTTTGAGCAGTTCCCTTTGAAGATGAGATTATCAATTCTGGTCTCTTTCCTTAAAGAAAATAATCAGTGTAGTTTTGGACCCATTTGTGAGGTAATCTAGTGGTTATGGCATCCACCTGGGAGCAGGTAAGGCCTTTAATTTCTTTTTACACAGTGGGAAAATGCTTTTAAAGGAAGTCTTGAGAATCTCAACACCGGAATGCTTTCTTGTCTAGAAGGTAGATGGTGGAGATTCCAAGCCTCAGACAAAGCATGGGAATTAAGCTAAACCTTTGATGCCATGGATCAAAGCTTTATATTTCAAACTGTTGTGGAAACAGGCACTACTGCTACATCCAAAATATAGTGGTGTCCTAGGAAGAATGACTGATTGAGACGACAGTGTATTGTCATGATCATCTGGCCTTTGTTTTTTTCATGTATGCTTGAGGTACTTTCTTTAAAGAGCAAAATGTCCCAAACTTCCTGTGGCTTTCAACAGGAAATGGGAAGAGATCTCACCTTCAGCCACAAAGGGACACGGCATCTGGACCTTTAGCTATGTTTAGAACACTAACTTAAGGTTTTGAGTTTTTACTTTAAAAGATCATTAGTAAAAGTGATGAATAGCTGTCCAAAAGAGTAGGAACTTGACTTTCTGGAAGAATAAAGGATTTAGGGAGCAGTTCTGAGTCATTTACTCAGTGGCTGTCATATTCAGAGCCACTAAATTGTCAAAAACAATCCTTGTGCAGAACACTTCCCTCCAATGTTTATTTCAGCTCCCTGGCAAGGACAAGTGAGCATATTGGCTTATGGCTGAAAGATGGTAATTGAAGCAGAGGGCTAACCTTTCCTATGTGTGAAGCTTCAAGGTTACATGCAGCACCTTCACTTCATGTACAGCACATTTGTACTTCCTTGTGATGCAGCCTGGCAGACTGGTTCATAGAAATCACAAATTTCAAAGCCCAAGCTGTCAAACTGCACCCTGAAAGCTTTTAAGATAAAATTGCTTCCTTGTCCAGTGATGTGTGTCCAAAAAGCTTAGTGTATTATCTTTACTGGAATATAAAAACTATCAAAGACATTTGAACAAAGAAAAAATAATCTCATCCTACCTGAACTTGTTAGGTATTATAATGCTCCAGAAAAAAAGTTCTGCTTTTCCTGTTGATGAAACTGAAAAAAAATAATAACTGAATTGCCATGTGATTATGGTTGGTGTGTTGAGCAATTTCTCTGCTTGGGAAATTGTACTGTTCTACTTATTATAGATTACAGAGACATGTGATATATACCTATAATATCTCTCTATATATCTATATATGTATATCTGTATAAATGTGGCTAGTATATCTCTTTATGGCTATATCTAATCCATTTGATTAGATGGAGATATAGATAGAAATAGAGATATATAGATCCCAAGATAAATGCAGATATTTTATTGATGCACTGCATGGTTCAAGAAACAAGTATTAACTATTCACTGCTCTGAACTCATTCACACATTAAGAGGGCAAAAACCTATTTCTCCTGGCTTGGTGGAACAGATTGATTTTCTTAGTCAGTATGCCCCCACATTGTGAAAAAAAACCCACCTCATCAGTATCTTTCTGAAACCCTTCCTAAGTGTTCCCTGTGCTGTAGGCGAAAGAGCAGAATGACCTCAAAGTTGTTACCTACAGAGTGCACATGCTTCTCTCAAATTGCACACTTCCTATGTAAAAATGTTCAAAAAGCCTTTATATTTGACTTAAACAAGCCGAACGGGCTAATTTTTAAAGCATTAAAAGTAGATGTCTCAGGCTTAAACAAGCAATGTCTTAAGAAAGTGGAGAGAGAAATGTCAGTATATGGTATAGAAACAGTAAAAAAAGGAAATCAATTTACTAATATTGATGAAACATATATTGGTAAAAAGTATTAGATTATATTTAATTGTATTGAATTCTATTAAATATATTCAGTTTCAGATAGTACCATTCGTTATTTATTTTCATTTGTTATGCTAGTTCTTCTACATCCACTTTGCAGCACTACTCAAATGTTCAAATAGAAAGGAGCACAGCATAGATGAAAAGGAAATACCTTCCATGTAGACATATATCTTCTACCTCCTTCTACAGGTGAGTGCAAAGAAATAAGACAATATGAAATACAGTAGTATCATCCTGTCCCTTTAAAATAAAATCACTGGTACAACTCAATCCACAGCTTTTTCATAAAGGAAGAAGTTTTCAAATTTCACATCAAATAACACTGAAGGTGCTCTAGAATGACCCTGCCTGAGCAGGGAAGCTGAACCAGATGATCCACTGTTGTTCCTTCCAACCTAACTCATTCTGTGACTCTGAAAAGTGGAGACTTGTAGCTGTTATCACTGAAGACACTTAATTGTCAACTCAGTCATGCATTTTATGTGCAATGCAGTTGTTAAAGTGAACAAACTCCAGGTGCCTGTTGCCAGAGCTATTGATATCCTTTCTTCAGAACCTTGCACAGCTGGTCAAATTAGTGTCTTTTAAAGTACTGCTTTGATTTCCAATTCAAGTTGGGTTTTTTCAGGTTGGTGGATCATCATATGCTGAGAATATCATTGTGTTTATGAACTGCAACCTTGTTGTGAATCATCTTGTGTCTAAATCTGCAAAACCCCATTCACCCAGTTAATGTGGTTCGTAAAATAAAATGATGACTATAGTGAAAGTGGTATAAATGCTTGAAATACCCATTCCACTTGTGATATGAGCCTTTGCTATCTCATTTCATGCAAAAAGGTGAAATTAATAGAAAGCGAAGGTGAAAAGACAAGTTTGTGAGTCCTGATCTTCATTACATAGGTATAAAGAAATATTTGTGCTAAACACACTGAAGGGAATTGTCCGTGTAACTAAACAGGAAGTCCCACCAAACACTTTTTATAGGGTACAATTCAAAGAACCTAAACTAGATTGTGATCCTTAATCATCCTTTGGAGAAGCTTCTCTCTCTTTTGACTGTCTCAGTCCAAACCAGTACAATTGGTTAGATCAGGGATAGGAGTTTCTGGATTTGAACTGGGGCAATTCATTTGGTGAAACTTCAGGGCAACAAATACCCCATTAATTCTCCCTGTGATTGAAACTTCAACACCAAAAATTTATCAGCTGAATCTGCTTCTGATAGTCAGAGTATATCTCCATATAAGTTTTATATTTCTCCAAATCTGTTATCTTTAGTGAAGAGAGCTTTTATGAGATTTCTCTGTAACATGTATAAATCAGATTCACATTTTTTTCAGAATGTGCTGACCACAGTCTAGAAATTACTGTATATGTACTGTGCCATAAAACTCAAAGCAGTTACTTGCTTTTTTTCTAGCTTGAAATTAACTGAAATTCTTTATATTCACTATTACTGTGAAAATATTCAGGAAGCTGGAATATCTACTGAATAGTTTCACATGTCCTAAAGAAATAAAAACAGCAGAAAAAAAATCAGTTTAAATATGTAAGATAAAAGTAGTAATCCCTAAATATCTTCTGAGCTCACAACACATGAACAGCAGTCACTGAAGTATTTTAGAGAAACAGAATAATGCTTCAGAGAGCAGCCCCTAAATATCTAATGGAAGACAGTAAGGAGGGACCATAAAGAGGCTGGGAGGTCTTGGGAAGATGTTGACCAGCCTTGCATGTAGCTGACATGAAAGCAGGTCCCCTGCAGGTCAAACAGTGATAAAAATTTCATGTTGATAGATCTGCGGGCAAGTTTTGCAAAACTACTGTAATTCGGACAGGGGTTTGTTAAACTAAAATGGTTGAATAAATAAGGTACTTTGTCTTTTGAAAATAGTGTTTTCAGGACAGCACAGTACAAAGTGCTGACATTTACATTAATGTTAGATATTTTATGGCCGAAAGTTGGTAGAAGAATGCTATTTAGTAAAGGATGTGGATTTTTCTGTAATATTTAATATGTGAACTTGTTTTTCTTTGACAAAGAATCCCAGAATGCCAGAATAAGCTGAGTTGGAAGGCATCCTGAAGGATCATAAAATCCAGCCCCTGGCCATACATAGCACCATTCCCAAGAGTCATACCATGTGCCTGAGGGTATGGAATGTCTGCCTAATTTTCCAGTCCTTGAATACTTACACAAACACACATATACATATATGGAAAGTAAATAGCTTTCATCAGACAGATCTATCATTTTCAGCTCTGAGAAAACAAGAAGTTTTAGGGAAGAATGTGTTCCCAAACAAAAGCAACAGAATTCACAACTGATATGATTCACAGGTGGCTACGTACATTTAGTTTGCCTTGGGAGAAAGCTGTGCATGCAGTAGAACTGTGCTTGCAATATTGAAAGAGCAATTCCTGGTTTTTGAGTGATACAAGCGTAACACTTTTGCTATGTATTGAAGAAATTCATTACTATGAGGGTGGCAAGGTGCTGGATCTACTACCCAAAGTAGTAGTAGATGCTCCCTCCCTGGCAGTATTCAAGGATGGGGCTCTGAGCAACCTGGTTTAGTGGAAGGTGTCCATGCCCATGGCAGGGGAGTTGGATGACCTTTAGGGTTCCTTCTAGCTCAATGCATTGTATGATTCTGTTTTGAAGTACCACAGCAAAACAACTTACCATCCCTGTCATAATTTGTATTACAGTATTCTGTGGGCTCTGTATTTGTGAAAGCATAGATAGGCTACTTTAAAGGGAATAAAATTTCTCTGTGGCTTTGTCTTATGCAGAAATGTTTCATAATCCTAAATGATTGGTCACAAAACTTGTTGGAGAAGGAACATATTCCAGATAGTGAAAAGAGAAAAAAATTGTTGATATAGAATTGAACCCACTGCAGCACTAAGTCACCTTTCAGACATCAGGAAGGAAGGTAGTAAATACGTTTACTCACCAGAGCTCTCTTCTGTTTTCCCCTTCTCTTTGAAACATCTTGGGTTACTTATGGTAATAGCCACCAAATTCCTTCATTATTTGTCTTAACACCTAGTTGTTTGGCACAGATCATGGGAATAGCACAAGGAAAGAGAGGTCTATCATAAACACTCTGCAATGTTTTAGAATTTCCATTCTTCTGGATTTGCCTTGATGATGTTTCTGAGGGTATTTGTTTGCTTGTTTGGGTCATTTTTTTGTGTTTTGTTCTGAATATTTTTGGGGGGGGAATTCCATTAAGCACAAACTTTCCACAAATTTCAGATGACTATTCTTTGGTTTTGCTATGATGACTATTTAAATTTATAGCCTATTTCATATACTCAGACTGTTAATTTCCTGACAGTAAATGTCACCAGGAAGGTACAGTATTTTGTCGGTGCTGCCAGACTGGTGAACATAGGCTGGGATTCTTTTGGTTTTCCTCAGAGCTATCAGAGTTTGCATGAAGACCAGCCAATAATGAATTTCTGATTACAGTTCATCTACTGTAACTAGTTGCAAGACCTACTTTAAAACCCCAGGTTTATTTCCAGTGGTTATGAAAATCTTATTTATGGGGTATAGATGCAGTGCCTGGGGAAGTTCTGAAAAATAATGTGTTTTAAGAGATTAAGTACAAAAGCCAAGGCCATAATTAAATCATGTAAAAGATATATTTACAATACTCCGCCCTCATGCTTTTCAAAGATTTTTCTCAATCCCTTAATCACCCTACATCCATTGTGGCTGTTTGGACCTTTGTTTCTATGGATTGGTTTAATTTTGAATCCTTCTATTTAAAAATACACCCCAGTGCCACCAGGAGGTGTTCGTGTGCCATTTTTTGGTTACTTTCCGGGGTGCTTGCTTTTTTTTTTTTTTTTTTATTTTTTTTTTTTATTTTTGGGGGGAGAGCTCCATAACAATGCCATAATAATAGGAGTTTCTGTAGAATCATTATTATTAATATTATTATACACTGTTGGTATTTGCACTTCCAAACAAATGAGGATGCTGTGTTTATGTCCAGATAGTTCTTAATTCTTGCCACGGATGAGAGAATTACAGATGAAAAAGACTGTAAGTTGAGTCATCCATCTTCCCTTCTGGCATGCCCTGTTCTCTGAAATATACTGTATAATGTATTGAGTGAGGATATCAGTCTGTTGCTAGGGAAATGATGACTATAATCAGATGTTACACAGTCTACATTTTGACTGCATTGCAGGATCAAATATGAGGCTGTGAAAACAAAAATTTTTACTGAAACACTTAAGTTGTGCCTTATTTGTACTTATGCAAAATTTCCAGGAAGACAGAAGTGTATACTTCAAAAAGCTAAATATCTCACAGTATTTTTATGTTGCATATTCCCATTTGGTCTGTAACGCTTAACTGTAAAGTATATAGTGTAGTTTCAGTGCAAATACAGATAATAAAATATATACAGATCCAGAGCATATTACAAATAACTACAAGAAATTCTATAACACTTCAGCCTAAAGTAGAGTCATTTTTATTACCACATGGATATTCAGCAGCATACATCAGAGTGAATAGTAAATCTATTTCCATTTGAACATCAGATAGGAAGAATGAATGAACTGATGAAGTATGCCTGGTCATAGAAGGTATGGTTCAATTGTACTCCATGGGGTCTCTTGAAAATCCTGTTCCAACCAAACTAAAATACAGTGTCTTGCAGCAGTCACAAGCATTACCTGCAGATCATGGGTCCAAGGGAGGGCCATGTGCAGGAATGACACATTCTTCATGGCTGTACAGCCAGATTGAGTTTTTCCACTTTATATTGCATCTCCTAACCAATGTATTTTGATGAAGTGCACACAATCCTTATTGAAATCATTAGCCTGAAAACAATTTCCAAATATAATTGTGTGTTGTATGGTTATGGCAAAACTTCTTAGAATGATAAAAGCTTTTTAAGTTTGCCAGATCTAATTTAGTAGCCACATTCCTGTGAAGATATGGTTTTCAGGCTATCTGTGTAACACTCCAAGCTTAAAGCCCCCCTTCCTCCCCAAATTTATGCATAGTGTTGCTGGTTTATTAATACCATTCCCCCAAAACCCTAGCATAGCCTCTTCCAGGACCAGTTATTGGATTCCCACAAGTGATGGCAGTCCAGGACGTTTTAAAGTAGATCCTGACCCTACGGACTCATCTGTGGTCTATTGATGAGAGAGAAATATTAAAGCAGCAAATTCGTATCACTACAGTATGTGTGTTCTTGCATGAATAACCAGCTACTCACTGAACTGGAAAGAATGTGGGTAACAGAAGACATTTTACAGGCAAGTGAGTTGACTGAACTAGTAGGAAACACAGTGAAACTGAGACTTAATGATAAGATTCCCACACCAAAGACATGGCTAATACACATTGACTAGATACTTGCCACTTGAGGACCCTAATAATAAAATTTTCTTTTCTACTAAGAAAAATGCATGGTTTTGCTTCTGTGCACATTCTAATACTGAACTTCTTTGCACAATCATGTGTTGTTCTTTTTTATTGAAAAAAAGAACCTTCAAATAAAAAATATATGAGTAATGAAATGGATCTGTTAGCATGCTGTGTGGTTAAAAATATCGTGTTTTCTTTGCTGCCTTGGAAGCCTGTTTTTGGGTTCACACTTAAAAACTGTTTTGTGTATTTGCTTACAATATCCATGTTTGATGAACACAGTGAGACATAATTTACATGCTAATGCAACAAACGAGATGTAGAATAGATCAACTCACATGCAGAGCTGCTCAAGATTTGATCTCAACAAGGATCTCGCATACCTCTTGCAGGTGATATGTCACTATCTCCTATAAATTACTGCCAACCTACCTTTTAAAAAAAATTTTATCTCTTATCCTTTTGTATGAAAATACCTGATTAATTTTTCAGGTTCAGAAGGGGTTTTTTTCATCAAACTAGATCTAGGCATTAACTGATTAACCACTGATAAAATAGGTTCATTATTTAGCAAATACAAACCACTTACCATCTGTCTTTGCTATTGAAAGAAGGTGATGTGGATTTTTTATAAATGTTTTTGTCTCAGACATTTTGGGAGCACACAAGATCATCTGCCTCAGCTGAACTTTTGTAAAGCTACTTGCAATCACACTACACTCATGGATCAGCACCAGAGAATTTCCTAGCAGCAAATAGGATTGAAAGTGTATACTGATGGCTTATTTGCTAAAAGCTTACCTTAAGAAATCATAAACAAGTCATCACTAGCACTGGTCTTTTTATAAACATTTTTTTTTCAGGGTACTGAAGTATGTGTTGCCTGAAAATACCAAGAGATCATTTATACACGTCATGTGTTGACAAGTCTGTCCTGTCCTCCACCCTAAAACATCAGCAGCTCCAAAGCCATAATGTAAAAATCATTGTAAAAGGATAGAACATGAAGTACTGCTGCTTGACTCTCTGCTTTAAAACTTGTTCATATTTTTTTAACTCATGATGAGATAGTTAACACTCATCCACATTGGTACTTTCTGTCATTTGTCTCTACTCTCTTGCAAGAAAAAAAATAAATTCAGCCAGAAGATGTAGAGACCAGTGAGAATGCTCCTGCCACTACCTTTATTTCTCTAATTTTCTTATCTGTTAAGTGTTTCTACTTTTTAAGAGCATTCTGTGTCCTATGTCAGAAAACAAGAGGTATCTTTGATTTCTTAGAACCTGGGGATACTAGGATTGGTCTCAAGGGTATGTGCCAGATTTATGGATGCTTCTGTTCTAGAGTACTGTTAAGAACCTGAAGTTGGTTCTGAAATTAAAATACCACCTGAAGTTGAACGATTTTTTTTCTTTTTTGCTATTATCAACACATCCTAACTGTTCATCTTATGATGGAAGAAGCTATTTTGTGCACTGGGCCCACCTGCCTTACTTTTAAGAAAAAATATCTTCCTTATATTGCTAGCCTATCTTCTTGAATTCACACTTCCTTCCTGGCTCTATTGCCTCTTTGAAAAGAACTTTGAAACAGATCCCACTCTGTGCACTGACCAAAAAGATTAAGTGAAATAATCTTTCCACTACAAGACTTTAGTAAGTCAAATACAGCAATACAGCACTCCATGTATTTCTAGGGTATCATTTTCCATCAGGAAACCACAGGACAGAAAATAAACCAGCCAGAAAGAGATGCAGAGCAAAACAAAGTAACAAGTTGGCAAAAATACAGCAGTTCAACATAGGAACACTGCTGAGGTAAGGTAAACTGTCAAAGCTGAGGTTACTGTACTGTGATCAGTCTCAACAGCAGCTCTTACTCTTTGCTCTGAATAAAATTAAGGGATGTTTCTGGAACATAAAATACAAACATTAAGAACACCCAAAATTCTCCAATTTAACTGAGAAAGGCATTAATATTGTAGAAATTCCATTTTAACCTCTTTGGTAGTTGCTCCTTCTGGGCACCAGATAATTAATTATCCATTTGCACTCCTATGAGGATATACCTTTTCCCATTTCAAATTTTTGGGAAAAAAAATGCAAGAGAAATTTCACAGATGAGGACCACGTATACTGACATTTTTTCACATTCAATAATAACACATTTGTGTTATCAAAGGTCAAGGTGAACTTTTGGCTCTAAAATGATGGTTGGATGACGTAACAAACGTGTGGTTGCTGCTGTCTTTTAACACATGCTTTTTGAAGCATATGGCCAATTTTGATGGAAATAAGCCGAAGAAAGAAATGCCAGTATCTCTGTCCAGTTACAGTGCTACAAGTTCTGTTTGTTTCAAATGGACAGGGAACCTGAAGCCCACAAGTGCAATGCTTGTGGACTCAGTCATAGACTTTATCATGGAAACAAGAACATGAATACAGAGACTTTTTTAGTGATGGTCCTTCAGAGTGACCAAAGCACTGAAAACATCCAAGAGACCGTAAAAAAAAAACCAAAAAAACAAAACAATCAGACAAAAAATGAAACAACAAACCCACAACCATCCCACCAATGCCAAACCTAAGGAGTATTCTATTATGCTGATATTCCAGACCTGACTTTGTTGCATCTATATAGATGTATGGGAAGATCTTCCTAAGATAAGCATGGATTAAACACACATTTAACTACTATCACGAACACAATAAAACAGAAAGATGATACTGGAAGAGAAGCCAGGGTGTCAGGTTAACTGACAAAGATAACTAACAAAAGCAAAAATAACCCAGTCAAAGTCTGGTCCTGCCTTCAGTGTCCCTGTTATATGATGCAAGTACACAGAAGTAAAGGTGTGAATATATTTAAAGCAGCTCATCTGTAATTGCTTTGGTAACAATAATACTGAAGATACAGAGCTGTGACTTGGCACAGTCTAACCACATGTTTACTGTGGTAACATTAAGTGAGGCCTACTTATGGATACTACAAAAATATCCAAAATTAAGACAGCAAGCACAGTTCAAGTGATAAATCAAGCACTCATACACTTTTGGGGGAAGAGGCACATAAATAGCCTTTTACTCCACTAAAATTAACAACGCTATTTTCCATCACAAAGAAATGTGTTTCAAAAACCAGCAAAAGCCTCCATAATTTGTTTAAAAACAAGAGCAAAAAAGAGGAGAAACAGAAGAAACGGGTACAAAATAGAGAGGAAAGGCTGAAATTAATTTTATTTAACAACACAAAAGAATTAAGAAGGAAAGTATACTGAAATAAAGAAAAGCAGTAAAGGAAAATAAAGAAAACCATCACTTTAATATACTGTAAATACTTATTTCACTATTGCCTTTTCCTGCAACATTTTACTGATGATGTTTCATGGATCATCAATAAAGTAACACTATAAAAAACCCTCTAGAATCCCACTTCCTTCTGGCATTTGTGCTAGGTTGACAGTAACTAGTCCATGACAAAGGGCAACCAGTTCAGCTTGAAGACTTAATGCAAGAGCTAAAGGGGGAGAAATAATTTAAAAAAAAGGTCAAGTATAATGTGTTAAGTTTGAAAGAAACACCAAGTGAAACAAATGAATAAAAATTGTTTAAGGATAACAGTATTTCCAAAGCAAATGGACTACTTCTCTTACCAAGAAGATAGGGCATTTGACAGCTAATAAGACAGCAAGGCATTCAGCTTCCAAACACTAAAAGGTGAGAGTTAATATTACACGCATGAGCCACAAGCATACAGCTGGCTTGTTTTTTATTAACACTAATAAATGATCTCATAATACTGATCAGAAGTGGGTTTTTTCCTCCACAAATCTCACAAAAGATTTTCAGGTGACAAGTACTATGATACATATGGTAGAAACAAACAGCTGTGGCCACAAAGATGTTTTGTTAACTGATGATTAATATATTCAGGAAGCAATCACTCTATTCATTAGTAAAAGTTTACAAACATTAAAAAGTGCATAACATTTGAAACCAACAACACAAAAATATATATAATATATATATACTATATATAAAGTGACATCACCTCCTATTAATAAAAGAAAACAAATCTTCTGACCTTGTGATTGGTGCTTGTGTGATTGCCATGGTTTACTATCAGTCACTCACTATCTTCACTCACCTTAGTCACACAGAGGTGTGGCTGCCCCATTTTGCAGCATTCAGCCTCATGTATGGCCTTGTCTTTTGGGGCAGGATGAGGGGGAAAAACAAATCCATCAGCAATAGCTACTGCAGAACAGGTTATTTATTAATTTGTAGATATTTTAAGTGATGTCCTGGATGGACAAGCTATCCTGGTATTTTGACGAAGGCCCAGTTTGGACTGTCATTTTGGAACAGATGAAATGGGAAAAAAATCTAGTCTTTGGGTGCTAGATGCCAAGTCTCTCACCTCCCTTTCCAACTCCAAGCCACAAGGCTACAATAGCAGACTCTAGCACTTGGCTGTTCTGGTGCATCAGTAGCAGGCCAGTTCAAAACTCAACAGCCTGATCAACTGAGGCAAAGGCAAGGAATAGTAAAAATCAAACCCCTTGCTGGATCCAGCCCAGGAGCCACTCATTGGACTGTACTGCATTGTAAAACTCATTTCAGAATACATACTTGGCAATAACCAATGCCAGTTATTTTCCCATGTGTAAACAAGGCCTATCTTTTACATTGTGAATCAGGAAAACCTCTAGCACCATGGAATTAGTTTGAATTTTAACCCATATAAGGTTATAAATGTATTCTTAAAACTACTGTAACAATAAAATACTTGGAATAACATTTTAAAAAAATATCTCAGAGAAAGATTACGAAATTGGGACCAAAATTAGAAAAATGGGGAAGAAGAATAACATAAAAGATTCAATTTGAGTCTCTGATATGCAACTAACTACAGGCGAGTGGCAAAACTGTACCAAGGACACAACACACGCTCAAGTATTCACATTAACAAATCGTTTTGAAGGCTCATCTAGTAACAAATTCGAGTGTTGCTGAGTCATTTAGGTTCAGGCGTAATCAATTTAGCGGTTGACGTTTAGATCTATCATGTGCACATCACCACCTTATGCAAAAAAACTCAGCCCTTTCAAAACGTGTGGTAGAAAAATTCACAGTAACAGAAATATTCTTCATAAGCAGTTGAGAAGGGGCAGTGTGGAGCATCTAAGTCGTACAATACAAAAACCATTGTAAATAACAGCTGTAAAACAGATGCAAAGTTCTAAAAACAGAGCTTTCTTTACAGTTCTTATAATGGGCAAACACTTTGGCCAGAGAATTTTAAACTCTGAGGATCACACAAGCCTTTGCTTAAGATACACAATTAGATCCTCTGATGCTTCAAAGGCCATTTGCTACAAGATTTACCTGTTCTACTTTCTAAAAGTGTTCCCATCGAGTAGTCATTACGAAGGGATCCATCTGATGACACTATCCCAAAAAATCAATACATGTTCAACCATTGCTAATGACAGAGGTAGAGAAAATTCTGTCTCCTGTCACAGCTTGCACCCAGATTTTTAGCATTGTGTTGAGTGGGTTCCAGCAGTGAAGACACATGCACTTTCTTTTCTACCAGCTTGCTCATGGAAACAAATTTGTTCCAGCACACTCTTGTAGCCTGAAAGCATCCAGCAGCTGCTCCACTCGGTCAAAGTCGGATGTCAGCTTTCTTGCTTTGCTGCCTCCCCTTGGGCCTCCCCGGTCTGCTCACTTGGATTTCGTTGTGCATCTCCTTCTCCTTCTACAACACAGGAAAAAAGGATGAGTAATCCACACTAAAATAAAGAGAACGCTGATCGTTCATCCATCAGTTTCAAAAACAAAGTAAAGAGAAGTTGAAACTAAAATATGAAACTCTTTACAACTGAAATACCTATACTTTGTTTTAGAAAGTGTCTCTTGAGATGCGAATTCCTAGCTGCAGTCACAAGTATCACTTCAAATAAATACCAAAGGTAGCTAAGAATTAATGAAAAACAGTATTTTTGCAAATTTAACAAAAACAGTACAGTGCTTTTGAAAATTTCTTTACTATGATGCTTTAACAGTAAAAGAGAAAAACACCTCATTGCACCAATCTGAACAGAGTTTTCTACAAAGAGATGCAACTTCAATAAAAGCAATAGTTTGTTAAAGCTGCTTTAGTTCTGTGGATCCGTTTTTCAGCATTACGTCCACTGCAAATTGTCCAGCTGTCTCACTGCAAACCACAGAACGACCTGAGGAACAGATCACATCCTACGGAGGCACAGTGAGCAGGCAACTCACAGTCTGTCTAAAGAAGCCTAAGAAAAGCACTGTTAAATGTTTTTACTATCTATATGCAAAGTATTGTATTTTACATAAGAATTAAAGACCTCACAGGTTCAGGCAACAGGAAGGTAAGTGCAAGTAAGACAGAAGACTGGACTGAACAGCTACAGGTGCACAACAAGGAATAATGTTAAGACATACATTGTCTCCTGTATGTTGCAAGGATTCTGAATAATTTGTACTGAAACGGCTTAATAACTTAGGAAAATTCCATGGTTAGGTTGTAAGGAGGTCTAGATAGATGTAGCATCTTATTTACATATAGCTTAATTTTAATCTATAATCTATAATCTATGTCTTAGAGAAGATTATCTATACAGTTTATCTATAATCTTCATTTTAGAATGAAGGCAGGGCTCTCAATGCAGATATTTATTATTTCCTCATTTCAGATCACACGGTGCATCTGCAGATTTATTTCTGTCTATAGAAACAAGCATCATAAACGCCTTCTCTTTTCTGTGTAGAAGAAAGGGCACACTGGTAGTGGAAAACAAGTTTTTTGCCTTGCAAAGAACATTGCAAACAAGTTTAGATATGACAGCTGTATTTTGTGCATGCACTGAGTATTTAGGCAGGAAAATGCCTGAAAGGGTACTGTGAATTCTCACATTCAACCTGATGAAAAGTTGTGTGGAAAGTTGATTACCTATTAAAGAGTGATTTTTTTTTTCTGGTCATTATAGGTTGAGTAGTAATTAAGTAAACAACTGTTTTGCAAGGCACCTTCTCAGAAAACTCTTCTTCACTTTCACTCTCAAATTAGAAAGGATTCCATCAGGACAGCTCTACGTGTGATTATTTACTATTGGAGAGAAATCCCTTTAGAAATCCCTTTTGCCCAAGTTGTCCAAACACTTTCTACAAACCTCCTACATTTGTTCTGATACTGCAGAAGATGCGATGAGTGTAATTTCAGGGGTTTATTTCTTTTCTGCCTGCTCTACCCTCCATTTATTCTGACTACTACTACTATATGGGCAAACCAAATTTTCCTGGTGGAAGTCTTATTAACAAAAAGAATAGGAAAACATCCCAAAAATGAAGAGCAAAAAACACTCTCGCAAGGTACTTGTTTTTAAAAGAAAAATCACTCCTGGACAAAAAGCCTAAATATTTCACTACCTTAGCATTAAGCACAGAGATGCAGGGAAAGAGCATTAATGTTCTAATATATCACTTGAAAGGTTCATCTCAACTTGCTGAAAAAACTCACTAATCTAAATCTATTTCATCTATAATACACTACCTTGGTACCAGGTTTTTCTTTCTACTGGCAGGGCTCTCCTATTAAAGGCTTTAAAATATATTTACAGAAATAAATTTGCTTTTAAGTTCTGAGAATCCCAAAATTGCTAAGCACATTGCTATTCTTCCTTTAAAATCTGATGGCTAGAAACTCTCATGAGCAAGATTATAATTTTTACACATCATTTTGAAACCAGCAGGCAATATTAAAAAAAGAAACAAAACCAAATAATACAATACTCTAAGCCACAATACAGTTGTGTGAGTTGGTCAGCTGGCTACAGTTACCAGTCCTGCTAATGCACAACTTTTAACTCAAATTTCTTCCTGTAACATTTCTGACTCTACAGTGTCTATCACTATTCCCCCTGCTTCCACCCAAAACAATTCTACCATGGACTAAAATCAATTACTTTCAATCACTAATTTCTACAACCAGTTCTTCATTCCAGTTCTGTATGTCTTCAACACCCCATTACCCCCATTATTTGTAGATGCTTGGACCAAGCATCTACAACTTTTACAAGGAAATGTTGTTTTTACTTCTGTGTTCTACAGCACCTAGAAAACCAGCAGTTTTTTTAAAAATATTAGATCTGCAGAGACTTGTCCTCATTCTTCACTGTACTTTTTCCTCACTACTTCATTTATTTACAACCTGCAAGATGATGACGTTTCTTGGATTGCACTGGTTACCTTAAGAGTGTTGAGCAGGAGAGCTACCTGCTTGATTTCCCTGCTAAGCATCTTTCTTTTGCTTCTATCTTATGATTTCTCTTCCAGTTTTCTATCTATCAGATGTACACAGTGTTGCTTTTATTTAATTTAGATAAAATGTGTTGACACAGTCCTTGGAACCTGTATTTTGGAGTTTGGTAAATATATCCATTCCATAGATAATAACAGGTTGTTAGCATGCTATGGACAAAGAAAACTGCGGCAGTTGTTTTGAAGGGAGAGTATCATACAGTAATTATACTTATTACACATAATTACGCAGTAAACTCTTGATTATCTGTTGTTGGCTCATTGATGAGGGGATTAACCAACACTCACTTCAGGTATCAGCTACTGAGTAACAGAAAAATACATTGTCTTCGAACAAGTCTAGTGCTGTTAAAAGCTGTTCTGTTTTTTTACAGGAAAAAAATCTGCAGGCTTTTCAAAGTGAATGTACTAAACATGCTTGGGTAGTTTAATTTACATATGTTTTATAACCACCTTTCTTTTCCTTTAACATCTGCATTATCCTGCTCTGCTATTACTCCACGCAGTTGAAAGCAAACACACTTGCAGTTTTGCAAGAAAATGCATGCAGATGTAATAGGAATAAAAGGAAAGAATCGAAACTTGATATCTATGTTTATATAATTAAGTTGTACTTAGCATAAATTGTTTGAAATGCACCTTGAAAGAAATAAGATACAGCCCCCAAACATGTGTTTTCTCCTTAATCCTGTCAGGTGCAATGCACATATGCATCCTACAAGCATATTAATATATTCTGAACTGGGATTTTACATGCAAAATATTTTTTAGCCTCTCTTGACTTGGAATGACATGACATGAAAATAAACTAATACTCACATGAATGCTAGGTAAGACAATGCCTTTTCCAGTATTTTTGTTTTGGAGGATTTTACTTGGTCCCTAGTTGTACTCATAATACAGAATTTAAATGTATTTTTATTTTATCTAATGGAAACTGCATAACCTTCTGAAGAAGTATGCCGATATTTCTGTGTTTCTATCTGGTATCTAAAGGTAATTTTATGAGCAGCTCTGTACACTTTTCTGCAATGATTAAGTTACCTGGGCTTCAAAAGGGATCACCAAGAAGAACTAAAGAGACTCCTGAAAACATATTTCTGGCTTATAACAACCCCACTGTTTAACTTAAAAATAGGGATTGCTTTCATCTTCTAAATGGACAAGATCAAAGACAGTTTTGATAAGTCCAAACCAGACTGAAGAAAATTAAAGCACAAAGTAATACCGGCAATATGCCTTTCAAATGGCACCTACTTTCCGTTTTTCCAACATTTTATACCTGTCCCCACTAAAATAAAAAGACATGCCTACACACGTACTTATAAAGCTTTTCTTTTTTTTTTAATAGACATAAACTAAAGGCCCTGCCCAGCTAGAATTGCATGAATCTAGAATCTATAGGTCCCAAATTGGCAACTGCAAAAGGAACGACTTAGGATGTACATTAGTCCAAAAGCCAAAAAAAGAAGCCCTCCTTCAAAACAGCACTACAATCACCTCAACACCATGCTGCCCACATACGACTGTCTTGTCAAGAGACTACCTCTCAGAACTCTTGTACTTTGTCTCTGAGAAAAGTATGTATACAAACAGGGCAGTTGCTTATCAACAGTTCCTTCTTTGCTGCACTTATTTTCTTCTACTATTATTAAAACAAGCAAAACCATGCCTTCCCTAAGGTCTGAAAAGGGCTTTCTAGTATCTTTAAGATTATTCATTAGCCACTACTCGTCTAACATAAATACCCAGTAATATTACCATTTTTATTTAATGTAAGGTTCACTCTCCCTTCCTTCCTCTCAACTGAATATGCACAAGCATTTAAAAATGTTGTTAATATTAAAGATTCAGGATTGCAATACTACTTATCACCATAAAAGAAAGACAAGTACCAGCAGAAAAGAGAAAGAGACAATTTACTCAGAAACAAAGATCCAGGTAAAACAAACAATAACGCATTCCTATTGCTCTGCCCTTTGGTAGCTGAAAAAAAAGTTAATTTCACAACAACCTTTCAGCAGACACATGGCTTCTCCTACAAGCTTCAAATCAGAGAGCTTCCATTAAAGGATATTATGCAAACTTGGGTTTTAATGAAGACTTCCTTATTTTCTTCCTTATATTCTACTTTTCATAAAATTTATCCTGGTTTGGACCCTGTCACTAGGCACTCACTGCAGAACAACTTTTCTTTTTTCAGTGACGTGTTGTATTTGCCACCCTTCCCATTTATGAAATCCGTGATTCTTATTGCAGGCAACCCATGCTGATTAGAAAAAAAAAAATTTCTGCTGCTGAAGGACAAGAGAATAATGTGGGCACCTAAACCATGCTTTGTGTACTAGTTCTCATTTTAGTTTTAAATAAATATAATAAAAGCTCAAAACGTACTCACCTGTTTTGTTTATATCAAGCTCTGATAACTTTAAGGCTAGTTCACTAGAGTTCCCACCCGGAGAGGACACAAGGATGTCATGTAATGCATTTCTTCTACCTGTTCTTCCTGAAGCAATAAAGTCTGCATATGTAGATTCCACATCAGTCATTGCTAACAAATATCCACATAGCAGTACCTGGGTGGAACGAAAAAAAGAAGAACAAAAAATCACCACTTAGACCACCAGAAAAACAGATGATGTTATGGATTAGAAATAGAACGAGAAGGTTTCCATTACAGGGTAGATTGAGGCATCTTCTTTTACTGGTTAGCCAGTCTCAAAATTTGGAGAAATTAGAGAAGAAACAGAATAGAAAGCAAAAACACTGTGTGTATTTTATGATATCTGTACTCAACAGTATTTTAACCAACTTCATTATCCATGCTTCATAAAGTGATAGTGAGTACTTTATAAAAGCAATGACCTCAGCAACATAATTTCTTTATAGAGTTGTCTCTGCTTTTAATATTAGCTGAGATGTAGGAGGTAGGCAGGGGGTGGAACACAGTTCTGTTCTACAAAAAGCAGAGTGTAACAAGTAAGAAAGTACAAATCGATAATGCTTTTGCATGCAGAACCCTGTGCTCATACACAGACACAGTTATGTTTTGTATATTTTCTTTTCTCTTAGTATTAGTTTTGGCATTGTACACAGACCTCTTCAGGCTCAACTAATTTATTTAGGTGTGATAGCTTCTCTAAAGCAAATGCATTACCATAATGCTCCTGAAGTGAGTGGAGACGTGCTACCAGAGCAAGCAGAATTAGCTAAACCAGAATACAGAGGTTTGAAAGCAGTGCTCTGTAAGCTAAGTATAAATTCAGAACTTCTTTTCATTAGAAAACAATTATTTCTTGTGTCATTAGGGAATAATGTGATGATGTACATTAATGCAAGATCTGACAAAGACATAAGGAATACAAGATGCTATTTCAATCTTGGTAAGAGAAAGATCTGCCTCTCTGCTGCATTATATGCTACAGATCTAAGCTATTAGAATTTTATTTTCTTAATTTGTAAAATGTTAAAGAGTATGGGGAGGGGCACTTTCCCTCGCTGATCACATGGCTTTTACTGTAGTTCATGTGCACGTGTCTAAGGTTTCCTGCAAAATGCTAGGCAACCATGCTCTCCTCACATTTTATGTTTTTGTGTCATAGGGGAATCAGGGAAGCTTTCTGCTAGAGGAGTACTCCGAAGAAAAGAAACACTACAGAACTACTAAACTAAAGCAGCACCCCCACAGTTGTATGCTTCCTTCACTTCTAAGCAGAATTTCTCTGGTTTTGCACACTGCAGAGAGAGGACATGGCCATGGAGGCAGCAACTCACAGCTGCCTAGAGCGAGACGCTTCGGCTGTTATTACCAAAGTAGCCAAAACTTCATAGTTTTTTTGTGCATAGAATGTGCAAATTTTTAATCAGTTCCTACTGTAGGTGCTAGACACTGAAGCAGCTGTTGAAGTCATCACAAACACTAACAGCAGCAAAAGGTTCAGCCTTCTCTCTTCAAATAAACAAACAAACAAACCTGCTTATTTTTTATAAACACTTTTTATTTTAAAAATAGATTAAAAAAAGACAACAGCCAATCCTCCACCCTCACCTCTGAATAACTTTACAAACCCTGTTCACTCCTTATCTTCATTCCACTTCTCACCTCCCCAGATTCAGTCAGCTGTATGAGGGTGTACATATGATGTGTGTGAGAAGCCAAGAAAAGGGTTCTACACCATATTTTATTTAGTCTAAATATAACTATATCAAGTATCATTGCAAGACTGACTGACTTGAAAAGAAGTTCACTGCTATCAAGCTTTGGTGTCCCATGCCAAACACTGAATGGCTGACAGGATAATTTTACTCTTATGATCAACCACTATGACACAGGAAACTGCTTAAAAAAACCAAACCAACAAAGAAACAAAAACTCCCAACAAACCAACAACCAAAACAAATCAATCCACAAAACCTAACAACGCCACCTAGGGTGGGAAACAGGTCAGCATGACTGAAAGCCTGCCAGACACACAAAACAGCACAGTGCCTCTGTTTAATAACAAAAGCTTTTATGAGAATGAGACCACGTGCATTTCTTCCTCTGAACTGCCGTTATTGAAACACTGCAAGAATATTGAAGCAAGTGAGAAGTCCACCACTTTTTCTTTGCCCAAGGTGCAGACACTGCAATGTCAAATATTTCAACTATGTCCTAATGCAGCATGTAACTTGCAAAGGTGAAGGGAAACAAGACAAGTTTTCAGACTTATCTGACCCATTCACTCAATAGCATTCACCAAAATCGGAGACTTAAAGATTTTATTTAAGCAGAATTCACGTAAATTTGCGCATGCTTTTTATTGCAACTGATGTGTAATAAAGGAAGTGCAAGCCATGAAAGCAATCAATATACAGGTGTGGATTTCATATTATTGTAGGATCAGTTCAAAGTCACCATAGCCATCACTCCCGTGAAGATTTTAATTTATTTTTAGCATAGGAAAAAAAATCCCACAGAGTTGTTTTTATTTTCTTCTTTGAAAGGTGTATGAGTGCATCAGGCCCAGAATAACCAGAGAAGACCACATCTGAGGTGGTACAAGCTGCAGGCCTGTAAGACTTGCAAAATAATCCAGGTTGTATTCCATGAGAAATTCCCTCGATGCACAAACTGCACTCGACAGAATATGCTTCTCTGAGATTATACTGCTCTTGAAACATTCCATTAAAATGGAGAACACCACGGGAAATCTCAAGCCTATTTAGTTTTAGCTATGAAACAGGCTATAAAGCCATGGAAAAAGTGCTTGTGGAGAACTTGTATTTAAACGTTTTCTGTATGCTCAATATGGGATTACTAACAACATTCTGATCAAAAAAACAATGTTATCAAACATACATTTATGACACTTCCAAATTTTCCTGTCTGTATCTCCTCCTAAATATCAAATGCCATTCTGTTTTGTATTGGCATTATCTTGAGACATTACTGCATAAATATGGAACTCCACTGACATCACCCAAGAGCTCCCCTTCCAATGAATGGCTCAGTGCCCAGCAGTTTGTATTTATTCACTGAACCAGTTATTAAGGAATTAACATTCACTTCAAAAAAATCTTTTTTCCCCCTTCAGTCTCTGTGGAAGGAGTGGAATTTGCTAATAACTCCGTGAAATATAATTTGAATTTTCTAAATAACAGCATTAACAGGTACTCCTGCATTAAAGATTGTGGTCACAGTCCTGCTAGTTCTATGAATTCAATTTTTTCAAAAATTGCAAAACCAGTACTCTCTTACATGGAATTAAACTGAAACAAGAGGGCTGCAAACCTCACTGCTTCTGCCAACTGAACCAGCAAACTGAACAAAGAAGCTCTGAGAGAATGAGGATTAATGAAACCTGCTGTTGCAAGATTGGATTCCTTGGTAACTGATAAGATACTATCCCACCAGAAATGCCCCCTAGCTGTGCTTTACCTTTCCTCCCATGTAGTCACTATGCCTGATAATGGGTTAGAGTTCGCATCACACCCCAGGGGATTTTCATACAGCATCTTTTATTTCCTCAGATTCTTAGTTTCATAAACGTCTAGAAATGTGGGTATCTTAGATTTTTGTCTCTTTCCCTTCCCAACTCCTTCCTCACAAAAAGTTGAGCTGAAAACTATTTTTAAGTACTCAAGAAATTACAGAGGATGAGGATGGTAGAGTTGTTACCGTGGATTTTAGCCAGCCTATCAAGACATGCCTGTACTGTTAATGAATATTCTGTATTGAACATAAGGGGTAGAGTAAGTATCCAAGGAATGCAGAAGAACAGATGGATGCCAAGGATAGGTTCAATAAGGCCAATGCTGGGTTCTGAATTTGCATCAGACCAACCCCATTCAGGCTGGAGGAAGAGTGGCTGGAAAGCTGCTCAGTGGAAAAGGACTAGGGGATGCTGGTCAATATCTGCTGAGCATGATCCAGAGAGTGCCCAGATGGCCAAGAAGGCCAATGGCATCCTGGCCTGTATCAGCAATAGTGTGGCCAGCAGGATCAGGGCAGGGATTGTCCCCCTGTACTCAGCGCTGGTGAGGCTGCACCTGAATCCTGTGTTCAGTTTTGAGCCCCTCATGGCAAGGACACTGAGGCACTGGAGCATGTCCAGAGAAGGGCAATGGAGCTGGGGCAGAGCCTGGAGTACAAGTCCATGAGGAGTAGCTGAGGGAGCAGGGGGTGTTTAGCCTGGAGAAAAGAAGGCTCAGGGGGAACTTTATCACTCTAAACTGCCTGAAAGGAGGGTGTAGCCACGCAGGGGTTGGTCTCTTCTCCTAGGTGACAGGATCAGAGGAAATGGTCTCAACTTGCACCAGGAATGGTTTAGATTGGATATTAGGAATACCTTTTTCACTGAAAGGATGGTCTGACATTGGAACAGGCTGTCCAGGGAAGTGGTCAATCACCATCCCTGGAAAAGTTCAAAAGACATGTAGACGTCACTTAGGGCCACGTTTTAGTGGTGAACATGGTGATGTTTGGTTAATGGTTGGACTTGATGATCTTAGAGGTCTTTTCCAACCTTAATGATTCTATGATGAGAACATTATAATTTAACAGGTACAGAAAGAATCAGTATTTGTGTTTTCAGAAATTTACTTCTTTAACTCCACAATCCAATTTATGTTAATTTTTCCATTTCCACACTATATATAGCAAATGTTATCCCACAAGTTTCTGAAGATAACTGTCAAATTTCTGAAGTTAAAAAAAAAAAAATCCTAAAAAGTTACTGATGAGTTCACAAATGCAATCCAAATTTGACTGTGTTCCATAATCATTCAGTGAAATCCAGTATTACACAATGCCACTGTTCTCAAGGGTTTGGGAGGAAAAGTACAGAAATTATGTGGTACATAGGCATGAATTAAAAATCACTGTGTCTACTGCTTATGGGCTAGAGGTACCTAGGGTTGTTGAACTTAAGTCTGTTTAAGGGACTAGAGACCTAAAAGAAGCCCAAGTGAATTTGAAGTACCTTTGTTAATTGGTGTTCATTGTTATTACAACAGGAAGACAGAAGAAGAGCGGGCACTTGACATACATACAGCTTGTCTATGAATTTGGGACATGCTCCTGGCAAGCACCAGAGAGCTGCCATTTTCTTGGCAAACCAGTGTAAGGCTAAGAAGTATAATCCTTCAATGTACACTCCCGCTCTTTCTCCATCTAGGCTTAACAGCAGCATCAAATAAGAGATTTTCAAATAGAACTCTTCCAGGCTTTGGCTGCTAAATGTTGTATCACGATCAGCACATTATTTAAATGTAATTATCTATATTCAGCTTTCACAAGGGGAACAAAAAAAAAAAAAAAGAAAAAAAAAAGAAAAAGAGAATTTGTCATTTAATAGCATGTCTGATTTAGAGAAGGTGTATAATTATGCTTTTAAAATAAATTTTGGTTCCAAATCTAGCCTTAACTAAGAGACACGGCTACAGGGCTCTTTCCAGTGAGGATACAGATCTATTCCACAGCAACCTGCACCTAGATTTCTACCTTATGTATGGCCTTCTAAGCTTAAAGCAAAACCAGAGGAACAATTTAACAAAATCATTTTTCTTCCACAGAGATTGTATCTATTGTGTTATGCAACAATGTGCTTTTGCACAGACACAGATGAACAGGAAAATAGCATTAACTCTTGAAAGCCAATTAAAGAAAATATTAATAACAATGCAAGGTACCAAGCTGAGCAGTATTTCAATCCACACTTTGAAAATCCCTCATGTAGTTTTTTCTGACTGATGTTTCTCAAGTGACCAGCTCCTTAAAATAATAATGCAGAGCAAGTCATTTACCTTTGACAATTAACATCCTTTTAGGGTGCACATTCTGTATGTAGCAATCCTAGTACTACTAAGTTCTCAAGAGAAATTAGCAGGCAATTCAGCTGGTAAAACAATAAAACAGAACAAAGAAAATCACCACCTGAGATTATTTTCAGAAAAAAATAAGATTCTTTAAACCTGCATAAAACAGCACAATAAAGTTAGATATCCTTCAGCTCACAACCTATACAAGGAAATCATTCATAAAGACAGTTAATAGGTTTTCCTTCTATGTCATATAAGTTCCTAAAGAGATCTACAGAACGAAAAGCTAAACAGTTACAATTCTTACCATGTCCTTGTTCAGGCAAATTTCATTATGCCCACGACCATAAGAATTTAGTCTTTCATCCACCACTTAATCTGAGTTCATAAATTTAGTTTTAGCTTCCACTGTTCCATAAAACTGGCCAGTGAAATAGCAGCAGCAAATAAAGAAAAAAAGCAAATATAACCAGTGAAGCAATGCTACAGAGACCTTGGTTCTTTAGAAAGATATAGTGCAGATATCATTGATGGTTTGGGAAGTAATTAAAAATAGCAATAAACGTTGTGACATTTTGAAATTATTACCCTACAAAAGAAACTAATCACAACATTTAAATATCTACATCGGAACATGATGTTAGGGTGCAGAAGAGGGTGACCTAGTATCTACCATCACTGTTCACTACCTAACCTAAAGAATACTAATGGCAGGCAATGTGTTTGTGAGAAAAGGCATCCACTGCAGTGCAACTTTTTACTTGCAGTCTGTGAACGAACCTCTTGGCTTGTGAAGGGAATGGAGCAAGTTAAAGCTATTACTTTTCAAGACACTCTGATACACTCTATGAACAACTCAATCCATTGCAAGCATCTCATAATCAAAGAGATAGATAAAGGCCTCAAGCCAGATGAGAGCATTTTAGCTCCTCATGTGACATACACCCGGCAGCCCCGCTGCGCATTCACACATCTATCTGAGCTGAAAGGAGGTCAATGTTTTAAGGTTCTGGGAGGATGAGGCCAGGTATGCAGCACCTTAGAATGCTGTGGTGCCCTGAACCAAGGAACACAGCTAGAACACTACACTGAACAAACACAGTGTTTGTTGAAAAGGACTGGTTTCAGCCTTTGGAGAAAGCCCATTTATTGGGGTCTCTATATGGCAATTCAGAAGCACTTCTTACAGAACAGCGAGCTGAAATAAGCCCATGTGATACCAAAACCACCCCCCAACAACAAAACCCAGCTCTTCCTCAACTGCTGGGTTACTGGAAAAGACCAGTCTGTTGAGAATTCCCAACTGACTGGCAGCTTGGAGACGCTCCGTGCAGAAAAGGCAACACTTGCTGCAGAAATGTGAAGATGATGTCTGCTTAGGATCAGGATGTTTAGTAAAGGGGATGGGGATTAGGGGGGAGGGAAATTTGTGTGGGCTTTGCTCATGAAGCTCTGTATCTTCCTAACCTTGCCTTTAATTCAGGATTCGTGCTGTAATCAAGTTTATTTCTCTCAGACACTTCTGTCAGTAGTGCCAGCATTCACAGCCAGTGATTTAAAAGTATTGATCAACACAGGTCACCTAATGAGTTAGGCGAGACTCTGCTCCTTAGAGAACTTGATATAAGCACTGTAGCGACTATTCTTCTAACAGCCACACCTCCTTTAGTCACTGCTACATACAACAGCCTGTATATGGCTTCATGGGGGAAAAATACCCCAAAACATTGAACAGTCAAGATTAGTAACCTGCAAATATTTTGGGACAAACTGCTGTGAGCCACTGTCTTCCTCACAGACAACTCTCCACAAAAAAAAAAAAAGAAAAAAAATACCAGTTTAGCAAACTTTTAACTAAAGGTCTGATAAAATTAAAACCTTCAGTTAAAAGTTTGCTAAACCTGTGAATTACCCACAGACAGGTATGAGCCATCCAAACAATGGTACACAGCCAGTAATGTGGAAGCCACTCAGATAAAGGGTTTTCTATGAAACAGATTTCCAATTTTTAGCAGATGTTTAATGCTGTGGAAGGGGCTAAGAACGAGATCTATTAGACCATAAGAACTGCATTTGTTCAGCCTTGACAAAAGAAGGTTTTAGGGGACACCTTATCACCACCTTTCAGTATCTAAAGGGTGGCTAGAAAAAAAATGGAGACTCCCTTTTTACTAGTCACATGGAAAAGATGAGGGGTGATCAGTACAAGTTGTTACTGGAGAGATTCCAGCTGGACACAAGAGGAACATTATTCACAATCAGAACACTCATCCATTGAATAATCTCTACAGCAAAGTGGTGGATTCCCCAGTATTGGACACCTATAAGACTCAGCTGAACACGGCGCTGGGCCATCTTGTCTAGCGGTGCTTTTGCCAAGAGACGTTGGACTAGGAGATCCTGCAAGTCCCCTTCTAACCTGGTATCATATGATTCTGTGAATCTCTGTGAATCCTACTCTAGATGACCCAAAAGAATTCTGGTCCATTGAATTTTCTAATTCAGCATCCATAAAACTCATATCCATGTAAGATCTATTTTCTTCACTTGTTTCTCTCTCTCTCCTTTTTTTTTTTTTTTTATTTTGCAGTTATACACCTTGTTAGATATTACTTTACTAGTACTAAGGCTTTTGAGGTAAAACAAAAACACCAAATGACCCTCTGCAAAAAGACCCCAAAAGAAAAAAATCTTCATTCTCATTAAAAATAAGAAGAAACAAGACCAAAAAAAAAAAAAAAAAAAACCAAACCACCCACCAATAAAAACAACCAAAAAAGTCCAACAAACAAACAAGAAATGGCACAAAGACTGTATGCAGTACATTGCGGTGAACTTTTCCATTTAAACGGGAACCAGCTGTGTTTTCCAAAAAAATGGTTCCATGGCTCAAGGCAGCCTTCATTTCTTTATAAGGGCCCAAATACTTAGTTGAACTATAGATTTAAGGGCTAAACATCCCTGAGTAGTTCATTACAGTTGTTGCAATTCCTAACAGCAAACCATGAAACTAACATGAAGATTCATGCTGTTTGTTACAGGCCAAGAAATGTAGCCCATCTCTTCTATAAGAACTTATGCCCAATCTGATAAAACACTTAGTTATGCAATATACAGCTTTGTCATGCAAAGGGTAAGAGCTTGTTCTTCATTGTTTTGAAATGTCAGTAAAGGTAATGGCTAGCAAGAGGATATCAACTAGCACTGCCAGGACTTATCTATGCATGTGCTGGGCTACAGCAATATGATGGCATTACAGAGACACAATATGGATGTGAAGATTAGAATTTCAGGAGGGGAGGTACCATCCAGAAAGGGTCTGTCTGCAGAAAGGAAGAAAAAAGCATATGGAGATGAGGAGGAAGCAGCAATTGCCTTAGATAATTCAAGAGTTCAGTTAGAGGAAACCAGTTTACAACCAAAAAGGAAGACTGTGGTGGACTCTTCTAGCTGCTTTACTAAAAAGCTCCCAGTGGGACAACTTGACTCAAGGACTTCACACAGGGCCACTGATTTGAATGCAGGGCTTGGCTCCCCCATTGCAATGGGTTGCTCCCATTCCCAAGTTAGCTAAAGTTTGCATTTTGTGATGCTCTGCATTCTGTCAATTTGACTGATATGTTTACAGCATCTACAACAGCCGTTTGCAGGTAACAAAAGCCTTTGAAGGGAAAGCATGCAGTTAGAACAGCAAAAAGAAAATGTCTAGATAACAGTATCATGACAGCACTTATAGCTTAGCATTTATAACAGGAGGATGCACCAGCATTTTCATAAGGTTTCTTGCACACCTATTTGCCAGGATTCTTCAATGCTTCAGTACAGTGTGTAGTCTGGCTATCAAATATTCAAGCTAACTAAACACTCTACAGTTAAGTTGTCCTTAAACTCTTCTGTATTCTTTAAACAAACAGCTGTCCCCCTCCAAGGCACTTTCCTCAAATCTTTAAGGCAATATAAGCTACTAAACAGAAGCAGCATTTGTTGTATTACATATCTTTTCAGCAATTTCTGGTGAAGTAGCTCAACTGTTTGCATGTGATTGCCTTTTAAAATCATGCAGTCATGACTCATCAAGAAAGTATGTGTTGCAGCAACCAGAACAGAAGAGCCTGAGCTTATTACTCTATCTTCTTGGGCAGTGGCAAACACTGCATTGAAAGGAAAAGATTTGCCTTTCTTTGATAGCAAGATCAACCACAACCATGCATTTCTAAATATTAAATATTGGTTCCTATTTGCTTTTAATAAGATCAATTACCTCTCACAAAAAAATAAAACTGCTAGAGGATATTATGCTCCTGTTAAGATCTCACATTTCACGTGCAAGCTTGGAGCTTCCAAAAATACACCCAATGACATCACATTTTTCAGTATTTGCAAAGAGAAATACCACTGGGCTAGCCTGAAGACCTGTGAACATGAGACATCTAAAGTGTATTTTTAATGCCAGGCACAGAAAAAAAAAAAAGGATGGAGAAGGCAACTTATAAAATACTGATTAATGTATTGTGGCACAAAGACATTCATATTGCTGGTTTATCTGGTTGGCTTTTTGATTTGTTAACACAAATTGCCTTTCCCATCCTTTTTTTTTTGTCCTGTGGCAGGCATTTAAAACCTACTTTACATTTGAATTAGTTTTCTCAGCCATCAGACATTCTGCCTTTTAATTACTATCTAGAAGCTGAAAAAAAAAAAAAAGCAAACAATTTGGCTAAAAGCATTTCAGTTTTTTTTAACTTAAAAGCAGTTCAATTTAATATACCTCACAAAACAGATTCACATTTTGTATTGTATATAATTTCACTTTGGTTTCTCCTATTCTCAGCCTTACATTTTTCAAGGTTTCCATCATTTTTGCATTCTGTTCCCATGTGTACACAGACTACTTTAGAGACTAAGGACTGCCTGGCTCTGTTGCTATGCAACAGCATAGCCTACTTAGGGCTTCCTGAAATAATTGTCTCAAATGTGCTTTTTTTAGACTTGTTTCCAGCAGGAATACTTTACAGATTCTTTATAATGGACCACTGATATTACCACAATGTTAGACAGTGGTCAACTGGGAAGTACTGGTAGCTACTGAAGATTAAAAAAAACCAATGTTACTGCTTGCAAAATTCCAGACATACCTCCTGCATTTTCACAGGGAGGTAAATATCACAAATATCCCTATATTTTTGCCAGATCTTATTCCTGTGTATGAGAGCCATATATTTATCAGAGGAAAAAATATTCTTAATTGTTCTTTGTTTCACTCTATTTCATTCAAGGGAAAAGTTCTCTATTTAGAGTATGTCACCCACCACTCAGGAAAAATGAACCCTCTTTATATAAAGTCTATGAAATTTAATCATCTCAACAGAATGAACACATATGCAAATATTCTTTATTGCAATTAATTATCAAATAAGTTGATGTTACAATTCTTTAGGACAAGGTTCCAATTTTTTAAAATCACACTATGGCTCCCACAAACTGGACCTGTATTTGCTTTTTGAGGTATCTTCAAGGAGCCCCTGAGAAAGTGTCCCATGAAACCTTCAATCTCTCCAGCCTTTAACAGCATTTTTCTTACAACCTTCTAGTGCTCTTGCTTCAAGAATGGAAAAATATGTTTTGTTTTCTTATAGCTGGCATAATTGGGAATCTTAAGTTATTTAATCTCTGTAAAAATACACAGAGCAATATTACTAAAAGTCTCTTAAAAAAGCATTGGTTAATTCCAGAGGGCTGAATGTTTTACAATACGCCAGGCTCAGGGATCAAAGGAAGGAGGTCTAACAGTACGGAATATTTTAATGAAAGGAAATATTTTACCTCTTATTCTTTTTTCTCTCTTGTTCACCTTAGCATGTTCAGCAGCATCTACAGAGAGCAGCGTGCCAGTCCAGAATTGCGGTAAAGAGAAAGATGTTTGTTAGAGCCAGAGAAGAGGAGCAAGGTTTAAATTAAGGTCTTTGCAGAGGCAAGTCCACCTGCAGTCTTTTGAAAGAAGAGGGGGAAGAGAACAGCAATTTCATACTGTTTGCAATATCCTAAGTCTTAAAGATGACTTTTTCTTAAACAGAGTGGACTGTGCTGGCTTCTCAAAACCAAATGCAGGAGGTGGCTTAAAGGGGTAATTTTCCATATTCATATGCATAACCACATACATACATAATAACCAAGCTATCCAAGAATATGACTCAGCAAGGTTTAGTAAGTGGGACTCTCCCATACTTCAAAAAGTTTATTCTTTAAAACCACATAAGTAGTACAGCTCAGACTCTACAGTTTTAAAAGCAAGGAGATCAAAACCTGAAGAGCAGCAACACTTGGAACGATCTCCTCTGGGGCAAACAATCAGTTTGAAACCTCAAAAGTGATCCAGAATCAGGTGGAGGAGAAGAAAGCACTAATGAAATGCTCTTTAGAATGGTGAAATTTGTTATTATGTGCAGTTTGTATTTTATACTTTACAATATTTATGGGCATTTCAAAGACAGGCCAAATAATTTCTAACCTAGCTAAAAGAAGTCCCTCATATTTGCCACAATATGCTTGAAGATAGAAACCTTAGCAATTTCTTTTGCATGTCCATATTTAAAAAGAATCCAACTAAACAATGAGGAAAAAAGCAAAACAAACTACAACTCTCCTGCTAAATAATCCTTTCTCACCTAGGATTATTTTGTACACTTTATATTGAAAACTGTGCACTATAGAATACTTTTCTGACAAGTTTCCATGTGCTGGAACTAGACAGAAATTAAAAAAAAAAATTGCTTGCATATACAATTAGCAATTATGCTGCATTACACATTCTGTCCATTATACTCAGATCTAAGATGCATTTCTAAATGCAAACCCAGGTACCCTGACAAACACAACATCCAACCACAATCGAGGAACACACAAGTTCGGCCAACGACAGCTATTTAAAATCACTGTTACAGGTTTGAACCTGATGGTCAAAAATTTCTCTTTTCCCCAATTTCAAGTGAAATTAAAGCTCAAATACTTAACTCATATTTGTCTAATGTCCCAATTCTTTGTCTACGAAAAGAAAATGGCAGTCCAGGCAATTTACAAGCCAGTGATGGAAGCATATAAACAAAGTAGAACTTTCTGGACTCTCACACAGCTCACTGATTTCAGCCAACTCTAACAAATTGCTCAATCACTTTAAAAGATGGCCTATTAAAAACCACATACAGCAGACATTTTACATTCATGGCAAGAAAAGTTATCCAACCAAACACACATTTCCTGCAGCTCAGGTTCTTAATTCTACCTTGCAACTCTCCCTTTCACAGAAGTTGCTGACCACTAAAAAACATTAAAAAAGCCTAAGAAGAACATGAACATACAGTTCCTGCCATATGCATAAACTCAAAATACAATAAAACAGAAGCCAGGTTTTCTGGTTACGAGCATAAACACATAAGCAGAAACAGGCGAGCTTACAGAAACCCTTACAAAATTCCTGAGAGGAATTCATGTTGTCAGGCTACACAAATCCATCTGTGTTAGAATAGCTTACTTAAGCTTCAGGGCCATGCAAATTGCAGATTTCCCCCTTTTTACTACCTGCTCGTGGATAATGAAAGGAAGTACCAGCTGTCTGCTTGCAGTAAGAATGCATATGTGGGCAGAATACTTCCTAAGACTTCCAATTCTTAAATCCTGGCACAGGGAAAAACCTTTTAAGAGCAAGAATCACCCACAGATGTGAATTCCTGGATACCATATTCCCAATAAAAGGCAAGCTGCAGGTATAAATTCAGAAGAGGAAGGTAAAAATACAAAAATGTTGCTGAAAATCTGAGGCAACGAAACCCACATCTCATAGTCACTAAGGAAGTGGCTTGTTCGAGTAAAAGCTAAACTTCAGCAATAAAGAGAATAAAATAATTAAGTAATTGGGAGCCAATGAAAAGACATATGGGCAGAGTACAGTATGAAAGTGCATGAAAATAAATCCAAATGGACTCTCACACAGAGCAGGAAGAAAATCAACTTGAAGTGTCTGCTGACAGAGATGAGACTTATTTGATTTTTATTTATAATTGTCATTTCTCCTGACAAAAATCTTGGGATGCTGTCAGCTTATCTGTAAGCCTCTAACCCATCCCAAATACAACTGTCCACCTTCATAACTAGAAAAACACAAAGGACCATAACACCAGAGAAAACTGGTAGAAACCAGTAATGTACCTATGCAACAGTTAGAGTGTTCAGGGTTAGAGAACTTTGAATATGACTTTATCTACCCATGTAAATATATGTATGTGTACCTGCAGAGATAGGTGTTATTAAATATTCACTCCATCTGCATAACTACTTTCATATAGACATATTTAGCAGTAGAGTCTGTAAGCTTAGTATATTCCCCATAAGCTGTAAGAGAACTGCCTCACATCCCAAACCTTTGTCTATTTATTTGTCAAAAAGTTTGCTTTAAAGAACCACTTGTGGGTTGACCTTGGCTGATGTTCACCCTGCTCTCTTATTCCCCCTCAACAGGGGGACAAGAGAGACAATGGTAAGATGAAAAAGAACCAGTGGGTTGAGATAAAAACAGCGAGATATTGTAGTAATTATAAGCACTAGAAAAACAGACACAACTTGGGGAAAACTAACATACTGCCAATTAAAGCAGGTTTGGATAGTGAGAAACAAAGACAAGTTAAAACAACACCTTCCCTCCACATTAGACCCCTACACTCCCTCATCTCGGCTTTGCCCAGGCTCAGCTTTACTTCTGTAGTTTCTGACTGCTCTAGCCTTTCCCCATCAACCAGCAGCCCAGGGGGATGGGGAATGGAATGTGGTCACATCACTCCCTAACAGTTCCTCTCTGCTGCTCCTTCCTCCTCACGCTTTTCCCCTGCTCCAGCATGGTCCTTCCCATGGGCTGTTCCCACAGGCTCTAGTGTGGGCTGCAGCTCTGTCAGGAAACACCAGGGAGCTCTGGTGTGGCAATACTGGCAGGCAGGCAAATGCCCACTTCTATACCTACTCCACTGTGGTCTCCTCCAGGGGCTGCAGAGGAATCTATGCTCCAGTGCCTGGTGCAACACATCCACTTCTTCCTTCTCCTTCAACCTTTGTGTTCCCTGTGCTGCGTCTCACTATCTTTATTTATTTCTCCTCTACTTGTGTGTTTTGGTTTTTCTTATTCCCTTGCTTTAATACGTTTTCCCAGAGACACCACTGTCCTGGCTGAAGGGCTCAGCTGTGTCCTGCAGGAAATCCATGGAGCTGACTTGATCTGTGTCCAGCATGGGGTAGACCTGGCCTTTCCTCACAGAGGATGCTCCTAAAGCCACCTACACAACAACAAAATTTGCATCTGTCAGAAGATACTCAGTGGCTATAAACGACCCTAAGTACTTACTGTGCTTTCCAGTGTCTTCCTTAAACTCCACTAACTGCTGAGACTGCCCTTCTGTCACTTTGCTTCACTTAAGACAGAAATCACAAACGTGAGGATCTCATCCCTGGTATCTCACAGCTGATAGGAGGCAGCCTCTTTCCAAGCAAAGACTATGTGGATAAGCATGTTAACACCACGAGAGATAGACAGGAAGGCACTATTCCCTACTCACCAGTTTCTACCACCACAGACCAAGAAAAACTCAGTGCCCATGATCACTGTAGCTGTGACTTTTATAGCACCAGAATCAATGGGTTTATCCCTAAGACTCTAGCCCTGCTTTACATCAGAGAGGACAACGAATCTTTTCTATTGTTTTAAATAATATTAATACAATCTTTGACATTTTTGGGGCTTTGTACCAAGAAAGGTAAAAGAGAAGTATTTACCAGTTTTTTAAACTAAATGGCTCCTTCCAAGAAAGCATTCACTTACAGAAACTAAATTACAAGTTTTTTTCCAAGATCACACCATATTATTGAATTGAACTAATGCCTCTCAGAAGAGCCAGAAGTGCCAAGAATGCAAACACACTGCAAGAGGTAGCATGTTTGTTTCTGGGTCTTCTCTAAGCATCGATTAGCTTGTTCATAAAATAAACATTCCAAAAGAACAATAGCTAAAACGACAACACTTGCCCATATGCCAAGTTTGGGTGAATAATTAGAGTATACAGAAACTCATATTCTCAGTTTCTGACCAACATGGGATACTACAAAACCCCTTATGCTTCAGAAATTAGTATGAACTAACCTTTGTAAAAGTATTTAGGGTTAAGTAGTGAAATAAATTGCCAAATGCAAGCCCTTTTATCTCTTCTGAAAATCTGACTTAATGTAACCGTTGAAATGTAGGACACCACCCATGAAATTTGAAGATAAAATGCAAATTTCAAGACTAAACACTTATGAAGAAAAACCCCACTCAGGCTTCAGCTCAGTCAGAAGTTCATCCAGACTGTACAACACATTAAGGGAAGAAATACAGGGGGTGTGAGAGAGAAGGCAAAGACATTTTTTTCTACTCCTAACCAATTAATGCCCAGATTTTCTAACCTGCCTATTTGCAACTGGATTAAAAGCTTCACTGAACATGTACTCCACAGGTAACCTTTACGTAAGTAAATTTTAACTTTTAGTGCAATACATTTGAAATTTGCTATCTCAACCACCAAGAATTATCTTTTTTACCCTTCCCTTTAACAAAATTTTCCATTGCTACTACATACCTTACACCTACAGCCTCCTCAAGATCCAGTAGAAACACTGCCAGTATTTTCAAACAAATAGCACTGATATTTGCACAACAGATAACGTTCCATACTTGTTTTCATCAGACTCCAATGAATTCAGAGCCAAGCTAAAAATGGAAAGGCAATGTATCTTCAGTTCAGAAAAGCTTTTCAGCAGTCTGAATGAAATAACATTCTGATAAGACACAACTATACCATGCTCAGCCTCAAAATCTTTTAAATTTTTCTTCACAAAATGCTTTCACCCCCCTCCCTAAGTAATTTGCGTCTTAACCCTTTTGTGGGGAATATCTTTTAAGTACGACTTTCAGAACCAAGCAATATTTTCTCCCTTTTGTATTTTGCCACTTTTCTTGCTCAACACCCTGTGAGGATTATTCAAATGTTAGCACTCAAATATTAAAATCAATTTAATTTAAAAACATTTATGTTATGAATTATGAAATTTAAAAATTTAAACACGCAAAGTACTGAAAGGAAAACAAAAATATATCAAGAATCTGGAAGGCCAAAACTATTTCCCCCGAGGTGGCTTTTGGATGAAACTCACAAACTCTGGGTGCTACATTCCTGTGTGAAGCACTGCAGAAACCACGTCTTTACATGTGTCCCCCTCTTTTCCACAGAGCTATTTTTCATGATGTCATTACAGGATTAACACATTTGTAACCAGACAGCAGTGATCTACATGTGACAAGATGTTTTTTGGGAATCACTACAAAGCTTTTAGCCATTTGACTCATATGCCAAATGAAGCAAACTTACCTATAAAGTCAAATTTGGTTATTGCCTGAAACTCCACATCTATCACACTACATAACATGATGATTCTTAGGTTCATTAAAGCTATTTTTCTTAAGTTCTCCTCTTGTTTGGCCTACATCAGGATGCCATTTAAGAGACTTCAAACGTTACTAGATTCAATAGAAAATAATATCAAACTTAATCAAAATTTCCCCACAAAAAAGAAATACTGAAGGATTTTTTTCCTTTTCTTGAAAAAGATACAACTGGACTGCTGAGAACATGTAAATGTGCACAGATTCTTTCAGTCTGACAATCAAAAGAGGATATCATATGAAGACAAGAATAAAGTAAGTGCTATGCCATCCTCATAACAAAAACAGTAGAACAGGAAAAGGTATTCACCTAGAAATATAAGCAGAAAAGGGGGTTGTTTACTGTTAAAAAATCAAACCAACTCTCCGTAATTCCATGAAACACAAGCACACCTCTTCCACTCATTGCATACAAGACCAAACAAATGCTTCTTACCCAATGAAGTTTAGTTGGAACAATTGCAGTTAACTTTCTGGTTAAATGACAACTTGAAGAATAAATAACCCATATAAGCTAAACAAAACAAACCACCACCTGTAATTTGATTAAATACAGATTATGATTACACTGCCAACAAAGGCAAACTAGTTTAGTCTGATTATTAAGCAAGTAATCAAAGATTCCACTGAGCTCTAATGTTACTGCATGAAATTTTAATGAAGCAGCACAGCATCATGTCTTTTAGATGTCACAGCAGTAACAAAGAAGTCTTTTAATGCAAAGCCGTACAAGACTCAGCTAATTTTTCATCTGTTCAGCTTCATATTATGTTCCTCTTTCTGCATTCTTCTTACTAATCCTGGGCACTCTAAAATAACAGCAACAGAGCAGAGAAGGTCCAGACACAGAACCATGCCTGATCCTAGATAAGAAGGTTCTTAGAAACAAATTGTGATTAGGTACATCTAGAAGAATAAGTACTTCATGTCAGCTCACATGTTTCATTAAGAAAATTACTCTCATTATGCCATTGTAAGGCTGAATATATTTTTTCTGAAAAAACACAGAGCCAGAAATATGCTATATCACAAGGGTATTTCTATTTGCTTTGAAGTAGACTGGAAAATATTGTGCTGATCATAGTTAACACCAAATAGCTCTGGACAGAATTTAGAAGACAGTTTTGTTATAAGAAAACAAGCCTTAAAAATAGAAAAAATAAAATATTAACTATAATAGTGCAGTATGAATAAATAAAAAACTGCTCTATACAAAGTGATTACTTCACGTTATGTCACTAGCAACATTACTACCAAATATACTTTTTTTTTTTTCTGAGAATCAGAAAATAAGTGTTTTCTCTATCCAGAATGAGTATTTTTCACTAGCTTTCCTTAACAGGTCTGTACAGAAAGACTCTGGCAGTTGTTTAAAGTGAATACACTTCAGGAGAAGAAGCTACAGGGTCTCCTAGAATAATGCCAACAATATTCACAATTAAAAATTAGAAAATGAACTAAAAACCAAAGTGCAACCCTCCCCCCCTCCCCCAAATAGTCTTGAAATTCTACACTCTTTAATGGATTTCTGTGGTTTCTCGTATCATTCCTCCCCAGTATAATATGAACGATATTCTGTTATTAATTTAAATTAATTTATTTCCCAGGGTTCTTTTATGTTTCACAGATTTCAGCATGTGATGGAGCTTTTCTTGAATATCTTCTATGTGGGTGGATTTTATAGAAGGATAAATTTAGTTTGCAAGGCCTGTTGTCACATATCTGTTTTTCTGCACCAGAGTAAGGTACATTAAACAATGACAAAGTCATTAATACCTAAATATGGAATTGCTTATTTTGTTCATATCTCATTGTCTTAGTAAGAACTTCATGCAGCATATGGAAAACAGAAGTTATCTCTTCACAAAAAAGACTGCGGTCACATCTTGCAGGTTCAGAGGAAAAGCAGTTTGCCACCACTCTCTTTTACACACAGGAGTTTGAGACAATTTCATCCAGGCACTTGAGCATTGCTCTGCTGCATTTGGATACTCTCTGTTGCAACTGAAGCTCTGCCTCTTGCATGATCATAGATCAGCTTACTCCTGTGAAATAAGCACTGTGAGATGGAAAAGCTTGTCTTCAGCATAACAACATAAGCTAAGATGACTTCCAGAACTACTCCTGTATTTTACTCCAGAGACCATTAAAATCAACGCACTTAATCTAAGGAGCATGATCCAGAAGTGGAAGTTTCCTGGTCTTCAGTACACAAATCATAAGACTACAGAGTTAGGCATCCTCATCTGCAAAAAGGCATGGGAGCAGAAGGAAAACAATTGTGCTTGCAACTGATAAACTAGTTTCAACTGATAAACCAACATACCTTTTATACTGGTGGTTCTGTCCCTGGGTTCCTTGAGACTGATTCCAAGTCTTCTCCTTCCTTAGAATGAAGCTATTATGTGGAAGATGAGCAGTGAGATCCACTTCTTCCCTACCTCCACACAGATTTTTGAGGTAAAAACCTGACTCGGACCGTGAGTCAGGACTGACAGGTCTGTATGGGCACACCTAGTAAACCACCACTCTCTGAATCACAGAAAAACTTTGGTAGGGGTATCTGGAGGCCATCAAGGCCAACAACCACTTGAGGTTAGGTAGGCTAACCTCAAACTTCAGTCTGGCTGCTCAGGGACTTCAGAAGAATTTCGAGTATCTCTGGAGGTCCCCCAGGCAATCTTGCCAAGCTGCACCAGTGCTAAACCATTTTAAAAGTGAAAGGTTTTCCTTCCATGTAGCAGGAATTTCTCTTATTGCAACTTGTGACCATTGCCACTTATACTTTTGTGGCAGAACTCCAAGAAGTCTGTAACATCTCCACAATGCCTCCTTGGGTAGTGGTGCTACATCTTGTAGTGTCCTTTTCATGCCGGACAAATCCATTTCCCACAGTCCCTGTTTGTACATCATGTGCACCAGCCTCATGTTTTTTGTAGCCTCCGCTGAACTTGAGTAGGCATGTCAATATATCCCCGTTGCAGCAGCTGTCCAAATGACTGTGATGGCACACCGGTGTCTCTTATCGAGTTCAACATCAGAGAGTCCTAGTTACCAGATCTTAGATGAGACAAATACAAAGGTATGCAAATACAAAGAGTCTGGCGAGCAGTTCTAGATACTTACTGTTTTAAAGTAAAGTATGAAAGACTAGAGTCTTGAGTTCAGTCTCCTAAAGGCTGTATGTAGTTCCCAGGTATTTTTTTGGCTCGTTAAAAGCACTGGAGAAGTGAAGGGTACAGGAATTAATTAGCAAGTTTAAAGAGTTATCATCATGTCATGAATGAAATACAGCCCTCAACTTAGACACACAACTGTGTCCTAGGGAGAGGCAGAGCCTGCTCTAGACTTGCTCATTCCTGACATATAGTACAAATAACTAAATACTTCCTGTTTAATCACACATCTGCACAGCATTTATAAAATCAGATTTTAGCTTTTTGCTTACTGGAGTCCAGGTTTACACTGAAGCTGATACTCGTTTGAAACCTGGTACAATGCAAAACGGTAACATTACAGGCTATTAATCTACAAAGCATTAAACTACAACATTAATCCACAAAGGATGAGAGTTCTGACTCTTCACAAGAAACCTGTCCTCTCTGCTTGTGGTCTCACACAAAGGCTACCTGGGTTTCTGCTTACAGGCCTGAGACTCCAGGAGGCTGCCTGCATGAACCAGGCTCCGAAAGATCCAACTGTGAGACAAGACAGCATGTTTTAAATTACCGTCTGTGTAATTAGGCACAGTAAAGGCCACCTTCTCATGCGGAGAAAGACGTGTTAATTACTTTGCTGCCTCTCTTCTGCTGCCATTTCTTGTCCTGAAGGACCAGCTGTCCTTTTCATCTTTCTCTGCCTTCTGCTCAGAATCTATTTCCCCTTTGGAAAAGGGGACCAATATCTACCTACCCCTCCTCTCCCACAAAACAGTATTCAATTATGAACATACCCCTTGATATTTTTAAGCCCCAAACTGTGATATAGATTGAATAACCATCAAGATTTGATTAATTAAGGTTGCAGAAAGTAGAAGTATAATCTGATACAAAATTAATGCAAAGTGTTCTCAGGATACCAGCCTTAATTAACTTCACTGGAGAATTTTCACTGGCTGAATTCTCATCAGATTCTACCAATACAGTCAAAAATATGTAATTTCTCAAGAGAAGATGAGGATTTGCATACTCAACTCCTAAACCTGCAACACACATTCTCTGGCCTTCAGCCTGATGATAGCTTAAAGGCTTTTATGTATGCATTTTGTTTTTATTTAATAAAGTTTTACATATATACCATACCTCCCAGCTCAGTAGCATGGTACAGGAGGCAGAATGATGATCTCCTTTATAAACTGGCCCACAAGTGAGCCTTTGGAAAATAATGGGCAAGCATGCATTGAAATAAGGTTTTCTTTTGAAAAGAATTTTTGAAGTAGTAAAGTAACAAAAAAAAACTAGTAAGAAATTGTATCTAGTATCTATCTTTCTAGGAAGAAATTTTAGATGTTAACAGCATCTGAAAAAAAATACAATTATGGAGTTTAGCAGAGATATTTTCTCATTAGTATATTGCAATTATGAACTTTCAAAGCCTTTGTTTGCAATCTAGTAATTTGTGAAGGAAGCTAGGAAAGCAGTAGATACATAGTACAAAACAATCACTCAGACACATGCACTGAGCCCAGAGATGACCTTCATATTTGCTCTTAGAGAGAAAACAAGAAGAAAGAGAAGGGATACAAACACAGAGTGATCTGGAACTGCTAGAGGCTGAAAACAAAGGATTATGCAAAAGCAATTCCCATGTGGTGTTCTGGCCACAGCCCTGCAAAATATGTATTTTTTAAATTGGGAGGGCTTGGGGACTTTTTGTTTGGGTTTTTTTAGTGTTTTTTTTTTTTTAATTTTTTTAAAGCTGCTTCTCAGATACTCAGAGATCTTGTTCATTATAATTGATGACCTTTTTCTTTGCATTTCTTCATCTCGTGTTTCATATGCCAATTTCAATAACTGGTTTGAAAGACCCAGTCAGCATGCTCTGACTGCAACAGATACAAGAGGTTCTCTTCATGCTACTAGATAAGACGCATAAGGCACAGCTGGCAGTCTTCTGTTTTCACAGCAGTCAAGATTTTGGTATATTTCCTACAAGAGGAGTAGCGAAGATAGTGGGACATTAAACCAATCCCTTGATTTTTAGGTAACATGCTGATGTCTGGAAGAATCTTACCCTGTTGTAGATGGAACAAGGAGCTGTAATGGAGAACAGCCTGTACCAAAGTTTAAAACGCAAAAAGACAAATAAAACAAAGATCTTATTGTCCAGTACAAACAAAGTAGAAAGAAACAAGGCACACAAAATAATGGCAAATTAATGAGGTGCAAAACATTTAAATGAGGCAAACAAAGTGATGAGTCACATGGAAAGAAACAGAGATGTCCAGTTTCAGTGTTTCAAGAGTTTGACAGTTTTACAGCAAGAAAGGGACCGTTTTAGTGGATTTAATATGTAAGTTTCCAATGAACAGTATCAGATGCATGACATGTAAACAGACAAAATTGCACTAGTCATGCAGATCTTTTAGATGGTCTGGGAGAACTCTTAATTGGCTTTGTGCTGCATTCATCTAACCTTTGAATTCATCTAACAAACATTCTTAGTGAGCCTTATGAAGAGGTATTTTTAAGAAATTGTTGAGAAATTTGCTATACTTATATATTCTGAGTACCAACACTTCTGAACAAGTAAACTTAGTATGCATTTTTTTGGCTTCAGAGTTTTATTTCAAAAAAAAAAAAGATTTGTGTCAAGGTAAGTTATCAGTAGGAAAACAGTTCTTTCCAACTGGTACAAAACAGAAGCTGTATGACATCAGGTGGCTCTCCAGATATTCACAGCTCTTTTGAGCACTTCTGATTTGTTTCTGTTCTCTGCTGCAGGAAAAACTTTCCCCTTGCTTTTATTTCTTGGCGGGGCAGGTGGGGTGGGGGTGGTAGTCAGGGAAGAGACAGAGAGGTAAGGGAACACTTACAAATATTGCAAACCATTGCAGAGACAGAGCAAAAAAGGGAAAAATAAGTATTTGCCTTCAAGTAGATAGTCATTGATATTTTCTGAGGAGGCAAGACTCTTAATGCCATCTTTTAGGAATGTTTTCACAGTGGACACAGAAGGAGCTGCTTACAATCTGGGCCAGTACTGCTCTAAACTGAACTTTGAAGTACTTTTCGGGAAGTTGTCACACATATAGGACAGGTACAAAAAAAAGCTGCAGTGGGTAAGTCATATCTATGACCTGAACACATCTGAATGCTGAACAGTGCTGAAACTACCACTGTATTTGCCTGGCATACAGGAAATAACATCAACTTCAGTTTTCATCCAGTAAGACAGGCTTAATACTGTATTTCTTGTAATCTCCAAAATATGTAAAGCCAGCACGTCAGAGTCTCTTTGACAGGATCTTTTTTTCATTAACCATCAGTGATGTGCATTAATTATAATCCTGTCCTTCAACAGACTTTGCACTTACAGCTTTGCTTTTCCTGTTTTGCCTGCGATTTATCAGATCAACAGACCGTAGTAACAGTCATTATATTCACCTTTTTTTTGTAGATCTTAGATTAGCATTCTTTTGACTTCTGTAATTTCCTTGCTATTCCAAAAAATTTAAGTGAAGAGTACATAAGCATGGAAGGAAGAATGGTGAACAGTTTAATTTAAATTCAAGTGACACTGTTGGGTTTTTTAAGCAAGTTTATCCAACAATGTGGGACAAATAAATTCCACTCTTATATGCACACAGTAAGACAAAAAGACTAGAAAATTGGTCACAGATGCCATCTGAAGATAAGAAGAATACCACAAAAGTTCCATAGAAATAAGCAGACATCATAAAAGGCTTGTAGAAAAAATCTCCCTTGAATATAAAAACTCTCTTGCCTATGTATTCTCCCAGGAAGCCTGAGGAGGGAGTCAAAATTATTTCTGTTATTAGGTGAAGTATCTTTTCAAAAAGACACTTTCAGTAGTAGAAAGTGTTATTTGTAGAAAATGACAAATAACAATTTCGTTGACTACTTTCTTTTTGAAATAGGTTACTTGAAGGAACACAATTTTAGCTCCCTCAAAGCACCAAGCAGAAAGTTTGCATGTTGAGATAAGTCTTGCAACTGTAAATATGTATTTTTTATTCAGCTTCAGATAGATGGGAAAGCATCAAGGACATCCTCGTCCAAGCAATTGTGGAAATAGAAACTATTTGCTAAAACAGGTATTTTCATCAGAAAACTAGGGCTAAACCATACTTTCGGATAGATCCTATTGGATTTGCACCAGCAAATGAAAGGTTTGAAGTATTACTCAGTGCAAGTAGCAGACTAGCTTTTGTCACTTTTAAAATTATAAGAAATTTTTTTTAAAAAAAGTCTACCTGTATAAAAAGCAGCAAAATGCGACAGTCAGTGAGACCAAACAATAAAGTTGCATATTTCACAGTTAGTTTGCAGATCTGTCATGATTAAATGTCAGGATGAAACCTAGGCATTCCATTCTCTGCACCCTCATTCCAGTGTCCATGGAAAGGACATGCATGTGTGCACAGTCCAAGTAAGAGTGCTGTGGATTACCCAGGTGCACATGGTGAGGCACTCAGTTGGCACTTTAGAGCTTATTCCAGTCTTTGTTTATTCCTCTGGCATTCAGAGACTAAAGGATTTTCAGAGGATGACAAAAGATCCTTCAGGAGTAACTGGTCATATTTAGTCATGTGCAGATTTCCCAAGTGAAATCAAGCAAATGACTACAAAAGCAAGAATTATGTTTTCATCAAGTTAGACATGAAGCTCTGGAAGCAATCAGAAAATAAGGAAGGAGAAATACAAAAAGAAAGTAGTAGGTGTTCTGCTTTGGTTAGGTTTTGAACAATCAAGCACTTGAAGGAATAAAACTTGAATTAAACTGGTGAGAGTTAGCCCTTTCAGTTAACAGAGCAGCCACCATTCAGCAAGGCCTTACATGCAACCTTCTTTATTTACAGAACCACATGGATACTGACTTCAACTCTGGTCCACTCTCAGATGTCATTCATGCCACCTTAAATAACCAACAATTCTGGTCAAAAGTGTCTAAAACCATCCTGAAGGGCAGTAGAGAAGAGACTCAATTTACACTCGGTTGATTGTGAGCAGGTATGTAACCGCCACTTCAACCATTTTACTTTATCCCTAATAGGCTTCTTTTCTATCTCTCTCTATACTTGATCACTTGTAAACCCAAGGCCCTGATTCAATGCTTTCAGTAGCTGAAAGGATTTGGAAAACCATCTTTTCTGATTCCCATTTTACATTAACTTCCCACAATTAATGCTTCTTTCTTTAGCTTGCTTTTAGCTTTCAAAGGCTGCTCCCGCATGGAATAAACCCTTATGCTTTGCTATTTAATCCTACTGAATCTTTTCATGCCTCTCTGAATACCTTTTCCTTTAGTGATACATCTGCTGGGTTAGATATAAACAGACTTGAAGCCAGATATAAGATTTTGGCTTTCAGTGAGCTGGCTAGTTGAAGAGAATAGTAGAAACCTGTAAGAAAACTCAACACAGAAGCCTTTGTTCCTCAGCTTGTTAAAGGTCTTTACATCCACACTGTAAGATAGAAGCACCTAACTAATACCCAAATACATATACATGCAGAAAAGGAAAAAAGGGAGGAAAAGTTCAAAGTGGAAATCATAGCTACCTACACTTTGGGTTACTCAAATTTTCCTATTACTAATCTTTGTAAAAGCAACTACTCCTTCACTTATATTCGGCTCACAGTTGTTTGTTCCACAGAGATGGCACTTCATATGGAAGAAGAAAGAAAAAGTCAGCCACCGGACAAACAACTGACACATCAACATCATTGTGTGTACACAATCAGGTTTTTAGATCTTATGTTTTTGACCTATCCAGAAGGACATGCATTAGATACACTCTCCCCTTCTTTGGGTGACAATTGACTCCTATTAACGATTTTCCAACCTGTCCACATCTATGTCCTCACTTACAAAAGGATCTCTTATAACAGAGGAGTCTTGGTGACAAAATAAAAGTCTAGTATTTTGGCCATGGTAACCAGAATGTTAATTACATTATAAATTAGCACTATATAGGGATAATCCAGAAACTTAAGGCACTAAATTAGGACTTACCTTGGATTTTCACATCACTCACAAAAAACCCCACATGTAGAAAGTAAAACTACTGAAAGTATCTACACCTGTTACTATGAATACCATGACACTCCAAAATATTTCTGCTTTCCTTAACAAGGCTTTCAAATATGGCCAAAAATAGAGATAAAGTAGAACACTACTGAAATTACTGCTCTATGAGCAGAGCAGGGATACTTCAGAAAGGGGAATGGGAAGGTGAAATTTCTTCAACAGAACAAATGGCAGATGTGATTAAGTGTTCAAGAGGAATGCCACAGAAACAACATTAGCTGAAAGATAGGTATCACAGGATGCAGGATGCATAGAAAGCTTCCACTGTTTCCAGCAGTTTGAACAAAGAACAGCCAGACAAATTAACTAAAAATCTGGCCTCCTTCAACAGCAGCCACATCAAAGGAGAGTCAGGTAAACTAAGACGCTTCTAAAAGGAGAATTTATTTTCTAAAAACATTCAAATTACCTACTGAGAAATGGCATCTAACCCACAACATTTCCGAGAACAAGTTTTGCCTTGTTCAGAAGAACAAGTTGACATAAGTCAAAAACACACAAAAATCCTTGGCAACAATTTAACAGTCAAATATGAAACTGCCCTACCTAGTCCTCAGCAGAATTCTCAGACATTGTTTGACTAATAACAAAGATTGCAACTCTGCTGATAGCCATTCCACACAAAAAAAACCCCACCAAAACTCAGAAATTCCATACTTGTCACCAAAATTCATACAATAATAGAATTATGAAAGATGCCACTGAAGAGCAGCCCTGAGAGTGCAATGAATCACTACTAAGCACAGAGACACAGGCAACTGCTCCTCTCAAGAGGAGCTGAATAGAAGAGCTCATTTGCCAGAAACACGCTTGGACACCAAAATGAAGTATTTAGGTGCTGCCTTAGGCTCAAAAATACACAATGTTCAGATTACACAGTCTAGAAAGCAGAGGAAATTTGGGATGCTTTTGGCACTTCTTTTGTCTCCCACTGCAATAAGAAATTAAAGCAACATACCACCAGAGAAGATGGGCATTGATTTGGACACTGACCTCAGAACACCGCTAAAGTTTTCTTTCTATTTTGCCTTGTACTTGGCTTAAGAAATCCTATGCAGTTATCTAAGGTATGCAAACAGTTAGTCTCCAAATAAATGTTCAAGACGGTAGTTAAGAAATACAGTGCTACCAAGAGAGACACAACTTTAAGATCAAAAATTTTACATTAAAAAATTCAGCAGAAAAATATACTTGCAAAATGAGTACCAGTACCTGCCTTAGCCAGACCAAGAATAATAGAGGGGGATGGAGGAAGAGAAATGCAAACAAAGAATGGACTTGGAAGACCTAGAAAACTTACATAAAATGTATTTGCATAGTGTGTTATCCCACTAGAAACACTGCTTAACAAGCAGAGCAGCAGTCTGTAACGGATGAGTGGTCTTCAAAAATTGCTTCTATGAGGCACAAAAGTGAAAGGAAAGAGAATTTTCTGCCTGGAAGGAAACAGCATGGTTCAGTGTGCTGCAGCAGTCATCAGAAATCAGTACCTTTTTTCGGAGACTTGCATAGGTAACTCCCTGATCTGCAGCCTTACTGGCTATACAACTGTGGGAAAACAGTGTTTAAATAACAGCTTTCATCCCTTATTTACAAATATTGTCAATGAAAATGAAAGTGCTGAAAAGCATTTTGGAATCTTCCATGATGAAAGAGGACACATAAATAATAGATTTCACCAGTATCTGAGAAGAAGGGGGTAACAAAAATGTTTCTTCTCGTTTTTTGGTCTGTACAGCAATTCCCTCAGCGTGCAGAGTGTACAGTTGAAAAATACCTTCTAGAGTGACAATTAGCTAATGAATTATACCATGCAAAACACTTCCAATTCCTTCCTTAAATGCTAATGAAGTCATTCCCCATTATTAGCCAATATTAAAAGCCTACTGTTACATGAACATGTAATGAATACTAAAGTATCAGTAAGGAAGTGATATTACATGCTTAAATTTCTTATACAGTATCTGTGTTCCTCCGGGGTGCGGGCTATCATGTTCATCTTCTATAAATAGTCATTCAAACTTTATCTGTTCTGGAGATGCTTTGTGCACGAGTTGGGGATGACTGAAGGCTTTGCACCTGTTTTTCACCATGTAGCAGGGATTCTGCTTTTGTGAAACTGAAGAGAATATTGCCATTGCCCCAGTCAGGCCCAAGTAGCGCCACATTAGGCACAGACAGAAAAATTAGACTTCAAAAGAACATGTAGCAATGGTAGCATTATTTTTGCATATTGTCACTTAGAGTGAATGATACTAGCATCAATACAATTCTTACTGTCATAAAATATTATAGCTGCCATTCAATAGATCAACTCCTATAGTCCCTGCAGGCAAACAAAAACATAGGAAGAGGAGAAGAAAAAAGAAAAAAAAAAAAAAAAGAAAAAAAAAAAAAAGGAAAGTATTCCATAAAGCCTAAAGCTATTCAGAATAACTTAAGAGAACTCCCTATTCAGGGCAAATATTTTGCTTGGAAAAGGTTTTGGTGTTTGTAAACATTATTAGCTTGTATATAAACAAATATATGATAAGATGGGCTTATTTCACTGACAAAAAGCTGTAGTTCCCTTAGGCTTTAAAGGCATGCTGTAATAATTTTGATAAGTTATGTCTCTTTCTCAAGTCATACAGCTTCTATATTTATGCAGGCTCCATTCACATCTCTTATCACGCTTTGACTCCATGAGACCTTACAAATAACAGTTACTTAAAATGCAGCAGTCTATTTTTGGGTTTGTGTGGTTTGATTTTGGAGGTTTTTTATATAAAGTGTTTCACATTATGCCTGCCTTTTAGTGTCTGAATTATTTTCACATGCTCCAATTCTTATATGCATTAATAAATCCTATTCACTTATTCTCTGTTTCCCATGCCTGAGCTCAAAAACATTAGCCCAACTCAATAAAGATGCTGTTATCCAGCTATTTTAAAACAAGAGTAACACAAAACAAACGAAGGGTTTATGACTGAATTTCTCTGTAAGGCTACACACTACAGTTTGTTCTTTCCTACATTTAAAATACATTTTTGATATCCAGCTACCAACTTTTATGTCTCCCATTAAAGGCACCAGTACCTTAATGTCATGCAAACATATTATTGTATTGATCCTACAATGAAAAGGAACCTCACAGGGACACAAGAGATCAGATAAACTGAAATGTAATTAGTAACTGGAAAAAATATGCATAGTGAAAAAAAATGGGAAAGAAATGGGACATAAATATGAAATTATTGTACTACTAAACAGAGTTTCTAAATCCTGCACAACAGAAATAAATTTTCAGGAAGTATAAAAATAGTGTCAAAGAATAAATCAAATATGAAATACAGTGCATATGTACAGAGAGAGTACATACAGGAGGACAATTCTGTTCTTGAGGAAAGGAATGTGACAGAAAATCTTGACTCATGAGAAACTGAAAAAGAAACAATTAACATTGTTCACATCATGTTAATTAAAAAGGCGCTTAATTAAACCATTAGGCAACAAATTTTAAGGGAAAACAAAGAGACTTTCTTCCTTACACTCCACATGCTCTGAATCATGCCAAAGGATACTGAGGAGCCTGTGAACAGAAATCAGATCAACCAAACACATGCAGCAAGGACATGATGTCTCCTGCAATTAAACATAATAGTGCAAACATTGCTTTATGCCCACAGAACTCCTAATCAATGCTGAGCACCAAACACTGGGAGACTGCATCAAAAGATGATTACTCCACCTAATTTAGTCATTACTTCTCTAAGCATCCTTTACTGGAATCTTGCCAGCCATCTTATTTTAATAGCAGACTTACATTCTTACAAGCTACATTGTAATACACAACAGAGTTTTTTTACTGAACAAGAGGTTTTTGCCCATCCTATAGAATTGGAACTGGCATCTGACAGTCACTGTTCCAGCATGAACAACTATTTCTTTAATTTATTAGCAATACTAAATCAAATCAATCTATGCCATCTGTCATGTACCAGAGGAAAAAACGTTTTCATATATATTTCAGTTAAAAAAAAAAACCACAAAAAAATCCAGAGCCACTCATACTACTTGTTATGAGGAACTTTTGCTTAACTTGAATGGAACATCTTTTGTTCTATTTTTGATGCTGTTGTACACCACAACGACACAAGACTCTGACTTCAGAAGGCTGAAAATGACTCCTTTATTTTTTGGGATGCGTCTCCCTTATATACTTTTTTACACACACCAATTTGATCGGTGTCAAGAAGACAAACCTCTTCAATCACACTGGTCAGACCAGAGGGTCATCAAGAAGAAGTCCCTCCTAGGGAAACAATGAAAACAAAGTACAGTTTACAAAAACACTTCTCTTGTTTACAGAAAATTCCTGGGAAAAGAATTTCAGAAAACCAAAACATCTCAGGCACGAACCAGGGCTACATTTTTTTTGTTACTTTATTTTTAAAATTTTTTTTGTGTATAATAGTGTTGTCTTGGAATTCACTACCATCATACAGATATCAAGAACTTTCTGTGCCTCAAGTGAGCACCTAGGGAAATTTTAAAGTAGCTGAGTCTGTTTAGTGTGACTGCACTTTCAAATTTACATCTCAGCAAACTGACCCTTAACATCAAGAATTTTTATTGTCTACCTGCAGATAGATGATTTCAGAGGAAAAATACATTTTTAACTTCCACTTTGAATGTGTTAGACAAAAAAAAAATTCCAAGACCAATGTAGAGAGCTGCAGATCGGAAATATTAGGCAGAACCCTAGAAATACTTTGAAAGTAAAACTGAGAATCCAAGTGACTCAGGAGATTGAACAAAGAAAACAGATGGGGAAAAAAATGATGGAACATTTATGTACCTAAACTTAATTTAGTGAGTTTAGAAATTACTTTTCTATGACAAAAAGTTATATATATATATGAGGCAACAGTCTTGGTCAAGGTTGAAGTTCTGCAATTATTTACTTTCCCTTGCTTTGAAGTGTGAAAGTGCTGTTAAGCTTGAACTGAAGGAATTCACTTCAGCTGAGCCCAAGACTTAGGAGTGTAGATAATCTGTGTGCTGGTGATTTTTGCAGCTCTTGGGGCCGATTAGTTATCCAAAAGGGAGCAGGTATTTCCACAGAACACCTGAGAAGGATTCAATGACAGCTCACTTGATAAGCATCACAGCTTTGACTCTTCTGTGGAGTTTACCTCTCTCCTACCTACTACTGACCGAGAAGTTAAGTCAAGATGCTGAACAGGAATCAATTTAAGGCTGCTGCTGAAGTAATAATATCCTTCCTTTACCAATATGATCCACAGTATTTTAAGTGAGGTTTCACATGTACTATAAACAGTATCATGGAAGAACCATTAATAAGCATCTGTGCTATTTTAAAACAACAGGTGGTGAGATCGTTTCACCAAAGTTATGTGCTCACCATATGTGTAAGTGGAAATACTGTAGGAGGTAGAAGGCAAATGAGTGAATAGTTAGCAAATATATATATTATATAATATATATAATTATATTGATATTTTAAGATCTATATGATCTCATTAAAGCTGCAGCACATTTCATGGGCTAGCTAACAGCTGCCAAGATAACTCTGATACACCTTTGACTCTTTTGGAATAGTCACTAGAACAAAAATGTGACAAAAAGAAGCAGTCAAGAGTAAGAGAAACTAAGACTGTATGTTGGCATTAGACCTATTTGCCTATCACATCTGATGAATCACTGGGACATGAGAGCAGAAAGGGATACTGAACTGTGTAGAGACCAGGCAGTTGCCATAAAGGCAGGTTCAATTCCCCATGAGTCCTGTAAAGCCAAAAAACAGCAATGAAGCCCATTTTTAAATCCATTTCAATAAAGGTTAGAAAACAAACTGAATTCTGCTAGAGAGAACGACACCCCAGCTGACACGGAAATTCTTCTACTGCAGCTCTTCCTCATAGTTCATGTTTTACACTTGGTTCAACCAGGGAAGAAGAGCAGAGATACCCTGGAATCACTTTACACTCACAGAAATATGACCAGCTCAGAAGTGCAGCGTGTCTTCAGTATTTTAGGGAAGACAAAACCCACAATCATATTGTATTGGTTCTACCATAAGAATTAAAGAAAAGAGAAATGTTTGGATCTGGCATTTGGCAGGGACATTTGCACCAACTGTCCTGTAAGAGTCCATTTTGTGTTACTTTCTCTTCTGATATGATTATATTTTAAGACTGAGACATATACTGGAAACATACAGTTCTTGTACAATCATATCCTTTCTTTTATAATGTTGTCCTAATAAAGTAATTTTCTAAGAACAGACAATACAGAGGCTTTCTCAAAGCCAGTCTCTCGATGCATCATGAAAACAATATAGATAAACAGATCCACGCTTGTGCTGCTGTTTACGTGCAGTCCCTTTCAAGGGAAAGGCTTCAACCAGCTTTCTTTTGCAAGAAGTATACATGAATTCTGCACTTCTATCTCCATATTTCATATTAAACTCAGGGGCTCATTATCCAGGTTGTGAAGTGCTGACTTACTTGACTGTGTCAAATTTAAAGTAAGAAGATTATCAATACCTGTCTTGTTGCCACCACTAATTCAGTATAAATAGACAAAACTCTTAGTTCTCCTTAATGATTGCTACCTTTGCAGTTGACTGGGTACTCACATCAAGATTCTCTATTGACAGTCCAACATGAAATCCATTTGCATAGTAGGAAACAAAGTTTCAGTTTATGCCTGGCATGTATTTTTCAGAAATCATTTTTTTCTCGCCCAGAAACACGAGCTATTGCACAAAAAGAACATGCATTTGGAAAGTGTGAATGCATTTCTTCTTCAAAATAAAAATGGTATCACTACTGTCGAAATACTTTAACATGTGCAAACAATCAAAAGTACATAGTTTTAAGTTCATTGTATAATATCTGTCCCTTTTTACCCTGCTCAAGCCTTTTTAAATAGAATTCTTAAATAGGAAAAAATAATCCAACTGAAAGCCTAGTAACAACATAAGTGAAAAATGACCTGCTTGCTCTGAGACATGGTTATTTCAGTTAGTCCAAACAGCACTTGGTAACATCATTTTAAAAATTCTTATAATAATAGAAAATATATTTAACTGAAGTGTTTCATCTCAGCCCTTGGAAAGGACCACAAGTAAAATCAAACCTATGAAACTTCAAGTGCATTCAAGGTCACTGGGTTTTCCAGTTTGTTCTACTAAGAAAACAAACGTTTCACAAACATACCCATCTGGTCCCCACTAATAAAATTGGGTAAATGAACCTGCTGGTTCAAAGGATGACAGGCAGCCTAGAAACCTCAGAGATAATTAAGCTCTTACAAATCTGAAGAACAAACCCAGATGAAGTATACCAAAATAGCAGAACCTCTGAGGAAAAAACAACTAAGTCTCAGTTGCTACCCAGTCTGTCTGGCACCAACCAGCTGGCCAACTAGGCTGTTCTTCCAGTCAGTGGTGCTGTTCCCCCAGATCAACTACAATAAAGATTTCCTTTGGTTGGCAGAAGTACGGAAGTTACAGTAACAGAAGGAACAGGAAGAGTACTGGGAAAGAAATCTGTAGGAAGTGGATTTACACGACTGAACTAAACTCGCATCAATAATTAGATATACCTTTTCTTCTATGCACACATGCATTACCATTTGACTTTAGAGTACACAAATTTAAAACAAAAGCAATTCAAGTTTGCAGTGGGGTTCTTGGTCAACCACTACTTCATTTCTGCTACCACATTGTTTAAAAAAAATGTTAATTAAGAGTCTTGAAATATTATGTTTGCCAGGAAGCACGAAGAGCTAAATTTGCAGTGATAACGCTGCGTCAACATTAGTGAGTAGTCATACTACCCTGTGCTACTCACTGTGAGGCCATTACTTGATTTCTTCACTTCCATGAAGAAATTGACTCTATATAGAATGGGTGGGCTAAAATGTGAAGCATCTGAACTCAGCTACATGGTTTCTTTTTCCAACAAAATGCAACTAGAGAAGAAATCCGCCAAACATTGCAAGCATTGCAACTCTGAAACTGTCAGCCATGCTTAATTCTAGAAAGGAAAAACCAATAGAAATGTCCTAACCAATGCTTCAAAGCTTTTACAGGAACAAAATACATGATAGATGAAAGACACAGGTTTGACAAAATGAATTATTTTCTAGTTTGAAATACATACATGGCATGTGCCATGACATGCTTAAAACAACAAGCCTATACAGGATCATAGTTAATGACTGTGCTTCGGATAAAAGATTTGTCTGTTGGACTGATTTCTGACTCTGCAATTCATCACTCGCTCTTTGTTTCAGCCCTTGAAGCCACAGTTGTTTTTTTATACACTCTTTCTGTCTCCGTAGCTGTCACTTGCCTTCTGCATACCCAGCAACAGTATTGACTGTATTTAAGTATCTTCCCAGAAATAATGACAACAAATAAAGCAACTTCCTGTTACCTCCCTAAGTATTACTTGTGTCCCTGTAGCGCCATGTCCAGAGGCTTCAACCACAACCAAGAATCCCACAACTGTCTGAGCTTCTCTGTGAACGACTGGGTAGCAGGACTCTTGAAGACTACCATATAGGTAAACAGACACTGAATAAAATAACCTTCAGCTTCCAATATCCTGCTTCCTTTTTCATTAAAAACAGATTAATTCCAAATTCTTTACTTCCCACAGACACAGACATTGCTTCCATTTCCAAACCACAAGAGCCATTAACCACTTGTGTATAGAATAAACGCAGATAGTGTTTATTCTAATGAGCTGCCCCTGAACGCCAACCTCCCGTATCTGCCATATCTGCTTTAGGGCAAGTTCTCTTTTTTAAGGCAGAGCAAAGTTAAAAAATAAAAACAAACCAAGCAACAACAAAAAAATCCCAACCCAAAACAAACAAACAACAACAAAACCACAACGCAGCAAAAATCACCAGTGTATCAGGTACAGAAATAGGTCAGGCAATTTTTTTTCCCTTCTTCTCAATTCCAAACCATCATTCATTTGATATTAAGACCTACGTACGTACCACAATGTGCAATGTTAACAGACAAGCTACAGTATGCATACATTCTTGTTTTCTCCACTTCTACAGGTGATATGATGGAACAGCAACGCACTAATTCTTCCATTAACAAACAAATGCATCTGAATTTTGCTGCTGTTTTGTTTGTCGCGAACCTTGGGCTAGGCGATAAAAAGGAATTAAGGGATAAAACCACACAAGCCTTCGAAAAAGACGACAGAATCCATTTTGGTGTACGGGCAGGTTCCCCAACTTCTACACTCTTTTCTGTGAAGCGGCTTCCAAATCCAGGAATGTGTGCGAGATGACATCTCTTTTTTTGCTTCTGTTCGCCTGAAGCCCTTCTGCCCTAAGATGTCTTCCCCGTCACTTGAGGAACGCGCATCGGACCGGGGAGAGCCCGGGCGGCGCGGGGCGCAGCGCCGCACCTGTCGCAGCCCTGCCGCTCTCGCCCCCGTCCTGTGCTACGCCACACACACCGTGCCCCCGACACGGGCACCCAGAGCGGCCCCAGCGGGAGCTGGCACCGAGCCACCGCACATCCTAGCCATGGCAGATAAAGCGCAACACCGAGGCGCTTCAGAGAGGGCAGCCTTGCCGCTTTTGGAGGGAACCACGGCAGAAGGGAGGAGAGGGAAAGAGAAGGAAGCTACGAGCCGCAGCACCGCTCCAGAGCCGGCAGAGCCGGAGCGGGGACTTTCCTCTGGCCGGGCAGCGCCGCAGCGTTCGCCGCCCGCCCCCGCGCCCGGCAGCTCCCGCTCACCTTTCAGCGACCGGCTCAGCGCATCTTCCTCCCTCCCTCTCTCTCTCTCTCTCTCTCCCGCAGCGGTTGCTGGTGGCGGCCCAGAGCCCCCAGGCTCGGCGGGTGCCCGGCGCTGTTCCTCCCTCACACGGCGGCAGCTCCCGCTATCACTTCACCCCCACATCCCGCCGCCGGCGGCGGCAGCTGCTGCTCCTAAATTCACGGCGCTCCGGCGGCATGAAGTCATCCTCCCCGCCCCCTCCGCGGGCCGCCGCACTCCGCTCCCGCCGCGGAGGGGGAGACGGCCCCGCCGCCCGGCAGCCCGGGCCCCGAGGGGTCCTGCCGCTCCACCCGCACCGGAGGGGCCGCGGCTCCCGCGGGGACATCCCTGCCCGGCTGCCCGGGAGCCTGCGAGGGGCGGTACCGCCTCCCGGGTACGGTGGCGGTCCCGGGGACCCTCCCCAGGCACGGTGGCGGCATGGGCCGCTCCGCCCCGCGCCGGCCGTGCCCTCCCGGGAGTCCCCTCCGCGGCCGCGGGCAGCCCGGCGCTCCCGCCCCGCGGGTGGGGCTGCGCGCCCCGCTCCGAGCCCCGCGCCTGGCACCGCGTCCTCGCCGCCCGGCCGGAACGCGGGAGGGCAGCTCTGCAAGGCCGGAGCCAAGGGAGAGCGTCCCCGGGGAGAGCTGTGTGCCTGCGTCTCGCCGTTTGAAGGAAAATGCGCTGTAATGCTTCGTGCGCGTGTGTGGGCTCCCTGTTCCCACTCTCACCTCCTGGCCTTAGGGCGCCCAAGCGCTCCTGAGCTCGTGCCCCTAAAAAATGTAGCGCTCCCTGGGATGCAGGAGAGCTCCTCTGGCAGTGGCTTCTGCTCTGTGCTTGGAAGGGGAGAACAGAGGCACTGTGCTGTGCTCAAGGTCACCTGGGCATGCTTCCCCCTTACCAAGGGCGCCCTGATATTTCTGAGACCCAGCAGTGGGCAGCCGGTCTATTTTTGTTACTTACAGAGTGCTGTGCACATACTGAGTGACCGACAGGCTTGCAAAGAAGGCTGGATTCCTATCACAGTTTACAATCCCATGACCCATCCCATGTGCACGACAAGCACAGCTATGTTGGTACATAAATGACACCAAGCAGTCTAGTTTGGGTTGATAATGTATGTCACCGGTGCATGCCAAATCATTGTCGTCTGAGAGCTCTTCATCTCTTACGAGGAGCAGGGCAGGGTTGTGTCTGATCGAGAGAAGCCATGCTGGATGAGCCCCCAGAAAAAAGCAAACAGGGAGTTTCCAAGGTGCTGCACCTGCTCAAGTTGACCCGGTGGTCAAGTGGTGCCTCAGCAAGGTTTTGGAGTAGAGTTGAGCTGGAAATGTTGATGATTTCCATTGTGGTAAGGTCTGAAACGTCAAGAGCTGCTTCAGTGGCCTGGGTATAGGTAGGAAGATTGTAGTGGTAGAGGAAAACAGTAAAGAGAAATCTCATTAAGGTAAAGTTCTCATCCTCTCAGATGAAATATGAAGACTCTGAACCAAAATTCCCTTTTTGGAAATTCATTTTGTTTATTTTTATGGTGGTTATGGTATGGCTTTTCACCTGTACAGTTCTACAGTTGCTCTATTTTTGACTGCTGCTCTTTACTCCCTGCCTTGAACCTCTTCTGTTGATTGGCATTGCAAACCTGAATGTGCAGCACCAGCAGCATCTCAACAGTGATATTTAATCTCAGCTGACAGCGTGTTAGGTTAGGTGATTGAAGGCTCATGTCCACATGCACAGAGGAGTTTAGCGGTGCTTGGGCAGGTGGGGGAGCCAGATGGGGCAAAGGGAGCCCATGCCCAGCCCCTCCCAGGGAAGCCTCAGTTCCCATGGAGGTGGGGGACACACCCAGCAGTCAACCAAAAATTTCTGTATGAGTGTTATTGCCTAGGGCTGCACGACACTTTATGGGATGTATAACAGAGCATTTTGGGGTTAAGACTTATGGGGTATTTAGGGCAAGGACCAAAGACAGGAAAAGGAAGGGATCAAGGAGATATGGCAATGAGCAAGTGTGAGAAAATAGTGGGATGAGGAGGTAAATAGGGCTAGTCTGGTGTAAACAAACTGCTGATCAGCCTGCTTGTCTAGCTATGCCCTGCACCTGATCAGTGCTGTCTCTGCTAGACTAGTCTCTTAGACTAGACTGTTTCTAAATCTTACTGTGTGAGATGTCTCCCTGTGCTAAATGTGTGTCTCTGCATGGGTGTAAGTGCCAGCAGCAAGAGTCACACCTCAGGTTACAGGGACTCATGCCAGAGAGGACAGGATTTAACCATTCATGCCATCTGTGTTTGATAGAATGTTTCTGTCTGTGTTGATCTGTGTGCTTGGCCTTGTGCTTATTTAAATATATATATATATATAAATGTATGTATATGTGTGTGTATATATATATATATATGTATATATATATATATAAATGTATGTATATGTATATATTTGTGTGTACATACTTTCTGTGTGTGTATGCCTGTTAGGAATATGTGTTCAGACTTGCTGCTGACTAGGCCTAGAAAAATGTTGCTATGGCAGCCTCTCTTCTATTGGGCTATATGCTTCAGCAACTCATAACACAATTCACTAAATGATTAGCATACTAGAAAATCCTACATCTATGCAAAAGCAGGAATTATTAATATTTAATTATTTTATTGCTTTGGTGGCAGTAAATCCCAGAGTCAAGAGAAGCAAATGCTTTTGGCCCAAGGGTTTTAATTAGTATTATTCAATATACATGATTGCAAAAACAAGGCAATGAGCGAGACACCTATAGGATTTTATTTTAGTAGATAAATCATCATTTAGCAACATTATAAAAGCCTGTTTCACTCAGAGGATATAATCTTTGATTTACCATCATGGGTTCAATCAGTTTAAAATGAATGTCAATATAAATTGATTGAAATTTAAGCATTTCAGCTTTTAAAAGTATGCTGTAGGGAAAATAAAAGAAAATAGTGAGATCTCTTGAATATCTGAATATAGGGAAAGTCTGGAATTATCTTTAGTAAGTGAAAACATTGTATAACGAAAACTGCTTGTTTGCAAAGAAGAGTTACTTCAAACAGGATAAAAGAAGTAGTAGGAGGAGAAAGTTGTGTCTTAGAGGTTAGAAACAGCAAAGATGACGTGAGATTTGCCAACATGCAAATTAAATTAGATTGATAAAATAAATAATAAACAGCATAAGTTGCATCGCTTGTAAAAATGTAAAGAAATCCCTAGAAATGAAGAAGTCGAGCTCTGTTTTTAGTGAGGAAGGGGTGAAAAATCAAGGCTCTCTTACTCAAATTGAATACTGACTTTCCTGATAATTGTTGACTGGAGTAAAAGGTGAAGCAAAAGAAAAACAATGAAGGAGAATAAGTGATTATATACAAATGGATGTTACTATTTTCACAGGGAAATTAAAATCAAGAGTGTGTTCAAGTCAGATGAGTTAAACTCCATCTAAATTTGTGAAGTCAGAGGTGCTGCTCCATTCCTGGAGATTGCCAGGCAGTACCAGTATTTATGAAATGAAAAGAGACCTAGGAATTTACAGTTACATGACATAGTTGGTGATAGCATGCAATACCACAGCCAGGAGTACAAGAACACAAGAAGAGACAAGGACCACTGCACAAAGGTTTCTTTAAAGTTTATACTCCTGAAACTAGAGAAAATTGGTCGTACAGGTCATAAAAGAAATCTGATCTCCCATCCACTTTCTTTTTTTTCTGCCTAAATAGCCTACTTCTTATAGACCTGCTTATTTGGCAATTATTTATGGTAAGTTATTTCCATGTCTTCCAAAATTTAGATTCTTTGGGAGTCTGCAGTGCAAGCCAATGTGCTGTTTCCTGAAGAGCAATAGATAATTCTGTTATAACCAGTTTATTTGTCATTTTTCCATAAAACTGATAAATCCTTTTGTTTTCTTTTTAATATTAAACTGAGTACTAATGTCCACTTTGTTTAACAGGGTTTTTCTGGCTATCCTCAGACTGCATTTAAATGAAAACAAGACAATGGATAAACAGTTCTTACGATTTTTTAGCATTTTTTTAACAGATGTGGACAACAATTTTGCATAAACAGTCAGAAAAAAATGACTGAAAAAACCAATTTTCACATGTCAACAGCAGTGCAGTTTAAGATACTATGCATTATTTTATGGTTCCCATGGAGAATATAGTATAGTACAGAAGAGTATAGTAGAGTACAGTAATATTCCTACTGGATATCAAAACAGTCTTACTCATGTTGAAATACAACGTAGGAGTGCACCATAAGAACCCTTAGTTACACCCCTTAATAAGTTAATATCCAGCTGATCTATCTGGAAATGTTTATTTGAAGTAATTTTAGATCCCACAAATAAAATTACGCACAAAATAAAAATTGCTATAGAGTTTTTACTGAGAAAACACAATATTTAAAAATCTTGATATTGGAAATATTGTTTCTGCAGATATTTTTAAAAAGCAAATAGATAACTGTTTTTTGCTTCCTTACTCTTCCCTTCTTTCTTTCTTTCTTTATTTCCTTTCCATTATAGCTCTATAAGCTGTTAAGCAAATTAGGTGTGTTAACACATTTTGTTCAATTGGTTGAGGTGTAATATATATGCCAGAAACAATGACTCAAAAGTACTATGATGAAGAAAAACATTGCAAGATGAACTGTAATGTCAACAATACTGAAACAGACTTCTTTATAACTGAACCATTATCAAGAAAACATTTTTAAAGTAGTGATATATTTCTGCAGTCATTTCCAAACCATTTGGAAGGGAATAATTTTAAAAGTAAATTCTGGTTGATCTCTTAACAACTAACAAAAGACTATGAATTAAAAAGCATTCAGTATATTATTTTCTAATCTCCAGCAATAGGAAATTTGAAGTAATGTGACCTGGTTGTACATAGTTTAAAGTAACTTAACTCTGGATGCAGAGAGTCTCTGCCAGAGTTTCTTGGTATCCTCCTCTTAATGCTAGTTGCTTATTTTCTTAGATTGGGATTCTCAAATTTTCAAGGCAGGGACTGTCAAAGATTCAGTTTGTACAACATTGTTAACCACGGGCAAAATGCATTGATAATAATTTATGGCACAACAATACTGTGAACTTTAGACTTCTGTGCACAGGACTCAGCTGAACTCTTAAGTTGCAAGTTATTTCAGCTGAAAGTAATGGTCGTTGTGTATTCACAGGGTCAGAGCCTGGCCCTTAGCCTCCTTGACGTCAGTAGGAACAGATGTGTTCTCCTTTCTTTTCTCTTGGAGCTTCCAGCATTGTCTTATTGCTGAGGAGTCTGACTTTCTTAATGCTTTAAATTGAAACCTGCTTGGGTTTTCTCATTTTCCACTGTCAGCTTCATTGCTTGCTTATGTTTTCTAAAGTTGCTAGGAATAATAGTCCCATCATAGCATTTTCTATGCTTAAAAATTCATTACTAGAATTGTAATATAAAGCATCCTTCCAAGTGGGAAAAAATAAGTTATAACAATATCATGTTTCTATAATGCATATGCCATAAGGGGAGAGATTAAGACATTAAGCAATCTCAATTCTGGCATTAGCCGCAACGTTTTCTGAGTTCTTGACTTGTCAGCCTCAGTTTTCTCACGTTGTTCAAAGTAGCATGTGAAATCTGTTCTTTTTTAAAGAAAAAAATACTCTCTTGACAATTTTGATACCTGCATAGGTCTTCAGTATTTTACTTATGTGAATGGGTATCTAGTAACCTGCTGTAAAGTTGTCCCTGCCCCTGGCAGGGGGTTTGGATTAGGTGATCTATAAGGGTCCATTCCAACCCAAACAATTCTATGATTTTTTTATATTAAAGTGAGATACAGTACATTACCTTTTGCTTCCATTACTGTTTGTCAACAGTACAAAACCAAAAATAGAACAATCCTGACATTTGTTGTTCATGCCCTCTTCTAACTCTGTGTTTGTATCCTGCTGGATCTTCAACCTAATTCCCATCTCCAGGTTTCTTGCACCAGCCTATTTCTTTGATTGTCATTAATACAAATTTTAAATTCTGTAAAGTTTTAATCCTGATTTCAGATATCTTCTCTTATACCTGTATGTTTTAGTGGAGGAACTCATTTAAGATGAGTCAGTGAGTCCAGGTGCTTATTGTTGTAAAAGCCTTTAAAAAGAGATTTCTCCAAAAGATTATTTTCTCTTCATTTGCTATGCAGCAGAGAGCCTCTTGAAACACAAATCTTTAATTAAAAAAAAAGAAAAAAAAAAAAAAAGATTGCTACCAAAATTTGCAGTGCATAACAAGGAAGAGAGAAGCAAAGACCGTGAGAGCTGCCAAAACTCGGTGTCTTTGCAGATACAGAAAATTTAACAGCAAAAATGTGTCAGTGTTTCTGTATTTCTTTGATTGGTATTCACTACTAAAACAATAAAAACCAGCCAAGAAACATGAGAATCTTGTCCATCTGACCAGAGAAAATACATATTTTCCTAATTCCAGATCTAGCACAACCCATTTCTCAGTAATGTCTCAGCGCCCCTAAAACTTGGACTAAAGCAATTTCTAAAGCTGAAGACTGCCTGTTTTCATTCTGTATATGAGGTTTGCTTCCCATTTCCATTTCTGTATCCCATTCTGTTTAGTATTCTTGGGCAAAAAATTTCAGTTCAGAATTAAATAAAAACTCAACAATTTTGGATGGTAACTAATCTTAGTTTTCTAAATAAAAAAAGCTTGTGGGTTGCTTGTAGTTTTTTAAATGCTGGTGAGTGGGTGGCATTTAAACATATCCAGTTCTGGTTTTCAAGGCATTTACAGTTCTCAGTTGTTTCTTTGGGTACTGTCTTTTGAGACTTCTGATTAGGTCCCTCCTCCTGCCTTTTCTTGTACAAGTGTAATTCTTCCTGACTTTAGTGCGGTCAGGACAGAATTGAACATTTGGAGTTCAAGTTGACAGTCATCATTAGGAAAATATATTCATTAGGAATATATTTTATCATTTAAGACAGCTGCCTGTTTCCTGAGAAATCTTTTCTCAGTTGTACAGGTGTGTATATTTTGTAATATTTTCTTCCCTACAGACTAAAGAGAAGAAAATTCATTAATAATTGCTGTGCCGAAAGCTGCTTGGTGGTTTTGCTAAAGCAGTTGGTGTGTTGGGACTTTCTGCTTAAAAATAGTTATTTCCCAAACCAAGTACTTTAGTGATTTTGTATCAATGCTAGTGAATATTCTTTTCCAAAACATGATTGTATAAAAATAATTGACCTGTAATTTGTTTTGCTTTAATTTTGTTCTTTCATTTCCGAGTGTTAGAAAATTCTGTAACTGCTACTTGTGCCTGCCCACTCACAGGCTTGATGCCTATATAGGAATCCCACCTTCACGTCAGTCTTCTGTTATGATTGTGGATTTCTTTGAGTCTGTTTATGTTCCTAGGACAAACTGTGTCAGACATGAAACAGAAGAAACAATAGTCTTTTGGAGATTACTTTCTTAACAATAGGTTAGTGGGACATCATTTTGTGTTATGAGGGTGAAAAACAGATGCTGGAAAAGTAGAACATTTCAGCAAGAGCTGCATGGAAGGTACAACTGCCACAAAATTCTTCTGCAAGGACGTTTTTTTTGCAGTCAAGAAAGGATTACCAAGGAACAATTTGTAAGAGATGAAGTAGGTGTTTTAATGAGCTCAGATATTATTATTGTGATAAACAGGGGATTGAAATGGTACTATCAGTGGAATGTTGACATTTTATAATGTGTGGAATTTCATTGAACTTGTAGAGCTATGAACACTCCGACAGATAAAATTATATGAAATGAGCCTTGGATGCACAGGCAATATCTTCCAGGGGTAATATCAAATTGCATGACAGTGGAGCAGGAGAGCATGCTCCATCTGAGAAGTGCTGTTGGACAGTGTATGCCGGCTGTCTCAAGGCAATAAAAGATTAATTAAGTGGATAAGTAGCTGACTAGCACAGACTTGTAACTTTCAATTTGTAGGCCAAATATATATATATCTATATTTCTAATCTGACCTCTGATGCTGATACCCAGAGTTAAAGTTTTATTCACTTCAGTTTTATGACCAACAAAAATTTTCATCATCCTTTGCATGTGGAACCACTTATGTAGAAATGCACAGAAATGCATGCTGCAATCAAAGTTATGGGATAGAAAGTTCATTGTTGTAACAGTGTTATGACTTTGTACAGGCAGGGCAAGTGGCAAAGCCAAAAAATAAAGGCGATTGTGGTAATTCATAGGAACATAAATGACATTTTTGGTTGCATAGCAAAAAAGCCTATTTTAGAAATGTTTTGAAGAGAGACCATGGCTGAAATAAAATCTGAAAGGACAACAGAACAAGAGTAAGGACAGAACTCTGAGAAGGCAAAGACAGAAGCTAAGAGAGCTACTTTGAAGGCCCCTCTAAAAGAAGTGGGAAGAGACCAAGGACACTGTTTCAGACAAATGAAGAAAGGACAAGATTCCACAGTCAGCAGTTTAAAAATAGATGGGAAGTAGGAAGTACTCCTGGTTCTGAGGTTTTGGTAGAATGGTGGTAGGAAGGGGGAGAAGCTTGTTTTTTCTTGCTTTTCCCTTCCTTCCCCTGGAAAAATTCCCTGCCTTTGGTTTCTTAATAGAGCTACTGCATAAATCAATAATACTGTTCATTTTCTTAGTTTACTCTGGAATATGAGTTTTCAGGGATTTAGTGGATATATTGCTCTGTATTGCAGGGCTTTTCAGCTGAAAGTTGTCCTTAGATGGGGAATAGACTCTCCATTTTTACAATTATTTTATTTCAAATGTCTCTAAGATACTTTGGATCATGATCTTCATTTAATGATTGTAGAAAACATTTTCTGAGTGAAAACTACGTCCAAAATGTAACATACCTTTGTAGTATGGGCTTGGTGATACTTAATTATGAAATGTCAAAGATAATTATCAGGCAGTGAGACATTAAAGAAAATCCTTTTACAAACAGCCAAAGCAACATTTCTGTGCCTTAAGGTTTTGATGCTGGTTATCTGTGAATGTTCTGCACGGATAATGTCCTTTTGTTAATTTTGCAGTTGTGAGTATCTTCATTAAGCTAGCTGATTAATTGTAGTTTTTATCCTAAAAAAGACAAAGTTAATAGACTTATCTATCAGCTTGTTTATTCATAGATTTGTCATTATTGCTGCATCTTCATTGAGAAGGAACTCTGCTGGGCAAACTGTGACGCTGTCTGGAACTCTAAGTAGGCAATGTGACTATTGAATCTCTGGAAACAAAACTAGTACTTTCAGTCCCTGGTCTGCAATGAAGTTCTCAAAAAAAGTCTGGACACCACAATGTTTTGGATGTTGTACATACACATAATGATAAAAATGACACCCATGTCACGTAGATTCTGCCTTGCCTTGATTCTCAGTACTTAAATTTTGCCGAAGTCCAAGTTGGAGTGGCTCTCCAGAGAATACTTATTCTCTTTGACTGTCCTTAAAATTCCTTGTCTACCTAAAATTAGGGTGTGGATATACTGAGGAAAGCCCCTGAGACAGCACAGAGATCCTTGCCTTTTGCCTAAGCCCTGTGCAGTCTACAGTTTGTGCCTGCTTACTTAAGCCCTAGAGTAATTCTGCCTTACAGCCTGGAGAGCAGTTAACTGGTGCTGACAGCACGGGCGTCACTAAAAAGCGTGTCAAGGTCCTCACCTCATGCAGCTCTGCAAAGGGGTTAGTGTGTATGTGGTGTGTATAGAGGTGCATATCTCAGATATCTTATATTCTGAATCTTTAATTCACAAAGGGATAGAAGAAAGAGAAAAGGAATCTTTCATTTCTGCTTTGCAAATGGAGAAATGGAACACATTAAAATTTGAGCAAAGTTTGTAATCTGCTGAAAAAGTCTGCTTCAGCTTGCCATTATGGGTAGGTATGATGTTTGCATGTGAATTTAAAGCTATTCCTAATGTTTTCCCAAAGCTTCATCGAATAGAAAATAGTGACAGTGCCAAAATTTATCCATGTGTGCCTGTCCCTGTCAGGCCACAATTGACTTTTCATTATTCCAGTTCTAAATTGAATACAGCCTCAGGGAAGGAAATATTTATGTAAGAGGGTGACAGTGAAAGAATCTCTGTCCTAATCCTGCATGTGAATAACAGTCCTTGGAACCAGCATGTCTTCAGCTATTTTAATGTAGCCATTCTTCCCCTTCGAGAGATGTTTTTACCCTGCAAGCTACCAAGGGAGCTTTGTAGTCTTTTTCCTTTGTCACTGAATAACTTTGGACAAGGAAACTAAAACATAGCAAGTAAAAGAAGTCTTGATAGAATTAATGTTATGCAGTATTTGTGTGCTTGTATAGGTGAAAAATTTGTAAAGCATGTTTGTGTAGGTAGCATTCCCTGACAAAGTTATTACTCCTGTGTTGCTGGGTTTCTCTTCTACCATTTCTCTATTTATTTACTATTTGGAGAAATAGTCTTTTGAGGAGAGTGTTTATACTGATTTTTAGGGAAGTCCTAGCCTCTTTTGATTATGACAATAACATGTAATAAAGAGATTCAGATGACTAGTAATTTTTAGGCTATTTTGCATTAATATATCATGTCATATTTAATAAGCATAATTTTGTTGAGGTTTGATATCTCAAATTATGTTGATTTGAAGCAGCACAACATTTGAGACCTTTCACTGGTTCTAGAACAGGTAGCTGCTGGATGTGATTATTCGAATCTACATTATGTGAAAGAACATCATGGAAGAATTAATGTTTAATTACAAAAGGTTACTGAAAATCATCCAGTTGACTGTTACAATTCAGAAACACAACTTGTGCACTTAATCACACAAAAGCTAAGTTCATCACTTATTCAGCATTCTTTGAGTCTCACAATGCCATGGGAAAACAAAGGCATTTTTTTCTCCTAGAATGGACTGGGCAGCTCTGTTTCTTGCCTCCCTTGTTTGATTTACAATATATGTATTGTCTGAACACTTTGCATGAATATTTTTTGCAGTGGATGCCTTGTCTGTCTTGGAACTGTCTAGATCCAGTGGTTTAATATCCTGAAGCTTTTATATGCATTGGGATCTGTATTTTATTGGCAACCTTCATATCTAAGCCTCAGGAGAAGCAGCAAAATAATTGTGAAAACTAGACCTTGTTGTCTGGGTGTAAAATGCACTATAAATTCATGCTCACACACAGACATACACATCTATGTAATGCAGGGTATGAATTTTATGGCTAAAGATTTTTTTTTCACTGGAACATCTAGTAAAATAAGAGAAGCTGCATTGTTCATCTGTTTAAAAAAGAAAAAAAGTCTAACTGTTGCAAATAAAGTATCAAGAGAAGTCATAATTATGGGGATAACTAAAAGATTTTTATTCATGATCTAATGATACTTAAATGGTAATTAATTGATGATTGAATTAAAAAATTATGAAGAAATAGTTTAATGTTCATTAAACTGTGATGTAAAATTAATTGAGAATTATTTAAATGCTCATTGAAATAATAGTTTAAATGGTGATTAGGCATTGATTTAGACAACAATTTAGATAGTAGTCAAACACTGCTTGCCACACTTCTAATAATTAAGCTGCAGCTGGATATATGTAAATGACTTTAGCATACAATATATTTTAGGCATAATGTGGAGTATTACTTACCTTGTTTTAACTATCAGATGCTGGGACCTTGAGGAATAACCTTGAGCAGTGCCCCTGCTCATGGAAGGTTGAGATGGCTGCTGTGTGACCAGCAGTGGTGCAGGAGAGCACCGTGGCCTCGGGTATTTGTTTAAACCACGTTTTTAGTGTGAAGTCCTTGACTCACAGGCAGCCCCCTCCCTTGGTTTGGGCACAGCTCTGTGGTTGTGGCAGTTTTAGTTCTGTCCAGCCCCAGCTCGGGCTCCTGATGAGACATAGCCTGGAATCCTTTGTTCCTGAGAAGATGCAGCCCAGCACAGAACTCACAGCCTGCCCTGCAGGGCTGCCTCCAGTCCAAGCCCATCGGTTGCAGGTGCTTGAGCCGTGGTGCTCTGCACCCCTGCAGGGAGGGTGTGTTCATCACACCAACTTGTCCTCTGGAGAACACAGTGAGAGGCAGCAGCAAAAAGAATGAGGAAGGAGGCTGTGGGATCTTCTTCTCTGGAGTTACTAAAACCTGCCTGAATGCAATCCTGCTTCAGGTGACTGTGCTCTGGCAGGGACTGTAACCAGATGACCTCCAGAATTCTCTTTCAACCCCAGCCATTCTGTGATTCTGTGATACTTTGAGTTTTGACTCCCCTAGAAATGCCTATTATGAGCACAGCAAAACATTTTGTGTGCACTTTGGGTTTGATTCCTTCTTCCTATTTTTTCAGTAAGTTGAAAAGCTAGAATGCCATACATAAATTGAACCCTTTTAAAGACTGTATAGAAGCAAGATAGAGAAAGAATACAACTGGCCTAACAATGCAAGAATGCTGGGGGTTTTGTAAAAGATCAGGTTGTGACTTGTCCTAGGTCTCAAACACAAAGAACTGTTTTTTTATCCAAGTCATTTAAATTTGCCAAGCAAAGTAAATTTGTCAACCCACATGAAAACTTACTGAACAAAGTTAAATTCTTGGCTTGCATGACTGTGAGAGAATACAAAAAAAAAAAAAAAAAAAAAACACCAACAAAAAACCAAAAAAAACCACCAAAAAAACCCCCCAAAAAAACCCAAAAAAAAAAAAAAAAACAAACAAACAAGCCAAAACAAACCCCAAGCCAATTTCCAATTCAGAAACTAGAATCTGCAACAAAAAGAAGCAAAGGTCAAATTTGGAATCCATGGAAGTTGTGTTGCCAAAATCACACCAGTCATCATGAGATCATCCCATGCGGATGTGTCTAATATGGTAGTGTGACTACAAAGGATTGCTCCAACTGCAAGTCAGTAGAATATATATTTATACCATACACAAAAGAGAATCCTCCAGCTCAGAAAAGACCATGGAAATAATAACGTCAGTACAGAAGAATTTTGAGTTATTCCTGGTCAATTATTGATGCATATGTTTGCAAACTATACTTGCCAGTTACATATCTTGCACCATGTTTAATAATCCTTTATATGTTGATAAAATTTAGTTTTGTCTTTCTTTGTCTAAATGCATGTGGTATTTTCTAATGTATACCATATGAAAGTTATAGAAAACACAGCCAAACTTCATTAATATGGAAAATTGATGCTAAAACATCCTTAGTAGTTAGTTTGCAAATGTATTAAATACAAATTTATGAATGTTGTAAAGCTAATATGCCATGGTATTAATTGTTTTTATTTATTAATTAACAAGAAAAACTAATTATTTTGTGGTGAAAGATATCCTCATGTACTAATTTTACTATTATGCTTCTGATCCATATGCCTGTGTGTTTGTAACAGGGAGTAAGAAGCATTTAGTTGGATTCTCCAAACCTTGGCTGCTATTTGATTATAATTTTTGCAAAGAGATTTATCAAGAGCAATGTAGTTGGCTTGCTGTGAAAATGCTGTTTGCACAGGGCATAGCTGTTGGAATTCACCCACACTTCAGTTCTTGCTCTCAGAATCTGACAATTTTTTTTCAGTAACTGAATTTTTTAATGCAGAAACTAATGGATTGATGTGATATTCTGCAGGCTTTAGTATTCAAAAAAGGAGTGTTAAAATGGAAAAATTAGAATATACCCAAGATAATGTCAGAAACAAGAAAAGGTGCCTATTTCTGCATAAACCCAAAAGCACTCAGCATGGTCTAAGCCCATATTGACACTTTAACCTCTTTTTATTATCAGCAATTTTGTTGAAAAGTGCAAGCCTGGATCACCCTTCACTGTTATAGGAAAGTATATGAGATTATACTTTTGTAACTTTCTCAAAGATTGAGAAATGTAATATTCATAGTATGTCTGTTGTGACACCAAATGAACCATGGTGTTAAAGGAGCTGTTAGAGGTCTATGCATTTGCCAAAAAACTAAGGGAACATCTGCAGCTGATAGTGATGGCACCTTGGAAAAACTGAACTCAAACTGGTTGGTTTGTGTTGGTTGAAAGGAGCAATGAATTTTTTGTTTGTGGTAAAGTCAGTTAAAGGTCAGACTTAATGATCTTTTCCAACATAAATAATTCTGTGAAAATTCTCTTCGCTATTATATATAGCCAAGTGCACTGGTGGATGATGATATAGAAGAAGAAAAAAAAAGCTTAAAATCAGATTCCTGGTCTATAAGTAACTTCGCTAAGTTACAATACTGCAGAAATAATGTGTCATTGACTACTTCATTCTTCATGGAACACTGAACACCAGTGTCTGTATGGTAAGGAATTAGTGTCAGAGCTACTGGGATCTTGCAGAGGTCTCAGGGAATCTTCCAGAGAGATGGGGGAAAAACCACAGAGATACAAGGAAAATTGAAGAATATAAAGATTATGTTTAATAAGGTCATTTTGGAAAAAAACTGCCATTTTTTCCAGATTATTAAGACCTTTTCTCTCAAATTTTTTTTCTTGCTCCTATATATAAAATTCTGCATCTCAAATTACTATTTAAATGATTTTCAGTTCTAATGTATTTCAAAGCTTATGCCCCAAAAGTATTTAGTACATAAATATGTAGTTGAAATCAGTTTGACATTCAACCTGAACAGAATTAATATTTAGCAAGATTCTCCAGTCTTCTGAAGACTGTTTATTTGAGAAAATCTGATGTAAAGATAGAAAAATTACTAATTTCCTAATTTTCATACTCTGTTGACTCTCAGTTAAAATGTTCCTTATGCAAATAATGCATTCTGTAGTATGTCTTCTGTCAGACTTTAACCTTGTAATAATTGCAGTAGTTTTGTGAGAAGAAAAATGGTTACTTTATACTAGAGTTTGGGTTTGATTTGTATTTTTTTTTCTGACACATTAATGTTAAGTTTGAAAACTATATTGAGCTATATTAAGTTTGAGAATATATTGCTAAAATACAGTTCTTTACATTTTGTTGTTGTTTAAGTACATGTTGCTTAAGGTGTATTAAATTTGTGAAAAAATATTTTTGCCGTCTACTTTCCTTTGGTGCTTAACCATCAACGCATTATGTCATTAAATAAATGGGAGTGGTTCTCAGTCATGGAAAGTTTCTTCCAATCCATCTTCTTCCTCTTTAGAGAGACTAAAAATTGCAGTTTCTTCTCCAGGGATAAATTTAATTTTGGAAAGTAAAAAAACATTTTAAGCTGCTTTCAGCTCTAGAGATACAGAGATGCACGTAACTCTTTTAAGTGTCTAAAACTAGCAAAATGACATAGGTCCCATTATCCTGAAATTTTGGAAGATGAGAAAGAAATATGAAATGTAGTACTGAAATGATCACCGGCAGGATCATTTTATTCCTTATAGTACATTTTGCTCTGTATGAAATGGACAATTAGCTAGAAGTGAATATTTGTTTTCATTCTCCATTAATTTGCAGAGTAATATCTCACAAAGCTGATGGCTGTCCCAGGAGAGCCCCAGCCCAAGTATCCAGGCATTAAATCCATCATCATGACTCACTGGGAGTAGGTCTCCACCTTTCAGACTAAGAGAGGTCAGTGCCTCGTGATGGGACACATGATGGGGATGCAGAGAAAGAACATTTTGGGATGAGACAATAGTCATAGGATTCCAGGCAGGATCCAAAGATGAAAAGGGAGGGATTTGGGAGATTTGGAGAGGAACAAATGTGGAAAATAGGGAGATAAGGGAATGAAAAAGGCTGGTAAAATATAAGTGTTTGGGTGTTTGGTGCATTTGTCCAGCTGTGTCCTTTGCCTTACTAGTGCAATCTGAAATTCTGAATTCTTTCTAAAATCAGTGTTTTGATCAACTTTTGGTAAGAGGCATGTGGTTTTATTTAGATACTGTAAGCTACACATTTCTTTGAGCAATGGATCATTTGTCCACATTTACTTGATATTAGATCTTGCATGACTCCACTTCAGAATTGCTGAATTCCATCCAAAGATAACGTAGACTTAAATTACCTAATGACCTAAAGCAATCATGCAAGATTTCTTGGAATATCCTGGACAGAAAGAATGCTTTCAAATTAGTGATGCTAATTTGTCTGTTTTACTAAAAACCGTAATACCTTTCTATCACAAGGCTTTCAGTTAGCTCTATTTCTCCTAAATAGATACACAAGAATATACATAATAATAAAATATTATACATATTAATATTGTATTAATCTACAATAACCCAAATACAGTAAGAACTTGTGATTTGATGTCAAAGTATTTGATGTCAGAAAGCACCATAATTTACATCAAAAGTAACTGCAAATTAAGTAATTATGAAAATTAGAAAGGTGATAAAGCAGCTCTTTACCAATACTGGAAGCTGGCTAATGTTCTGATTTTCAAGAAGGGCAAGGAGGACCCCAGAAATTACAGGCCTGTCAGTCTCACTTTAGTGCCTGGTAAAATCATGGAAGAGATTATTCTGGGAGGTATTGAAAAACACCTGAAGGACAACACAGTCATTGGTCACAGCCAGCACAATTTCCTGAGGGGAAAGTCCTGCTTGTTGAATTTCCTTCTACAACAGGGTAACCCACTCAGCTGATCAAGGAAAGCCAGTAGTTGTAGTATTTTTGGACTTCAGCAAAGCTTTTGATAATGTCTCTTATAGTGTGTCACTGAACAAAATGTCCATCCCACAGCTGGATAAACACATTATGTGATGGGTGAGCAACTGGCTGACAGGTCGGGCACAAAGGGTTACATTGAATGGGGTGACATCAGATGGGGGACCTGTCACTAGTGGGGTTCTGCAGGGCTCCATCTTAGGCTCTGTGCTTTTCAATGTCTTCATAAATGACATGGAGGCAAGGACTTAAAGGAATACTAAGTTTGCTGGCAACACCAAATTAGAAGGAGCTGTCAATGTGCTTGAGAACAGAGAGGCCCTGCAGTGAGAGCACAGAAAATTAAAGAAATGGACAATCACCAGTTATAAGAAGATTAACAAAAGCAAGTGCTGGATTCTGCATCTAGGACGGGGCAACCCTGATTGTGTGTACAGACTGGGGAATGAGAGGCTGGAGAGCACTGCCCTGGAAAGGGACCTGGGGGTCCTGGCTGATGGCAAGTTGTGCATGAGTCAGCAGAGCCCTGGCAGCCAGGAGGGCCAAACGTGTCCTGGAGGGCATCAGGCACAGCATCACCAGCCAGGCAAGGGAGGGGATTGTTCTGCTCTGCTCTGCTCTGCTCTGCTCTGCTCTGCTCTGCTCTGCACTGGGGCAGCCTCACCTCAGGTGCTGGGGAAAATTTTGGGTACCATAGTATAAAAACAACATTAAACTGTTAGAGAATGTCCAAAGGAGGGCAATGAGGATGGTGAAGCACCTTGAGGGGAAGCCATATCAGGAGTAGCTGGGGTCACTTGGTCTGTTCAGCCTGGAGTGTGAGGGGAGGCCTCATTGCTGCGAGTGAGATTCCTCTTGTGGGGAAGTGGAGGGGCAGGCGCTGATCGCTTTGCTCTCTCGACCAGGGACATGACCCGAGGGAATGGCCTGATGTTGTGTCAGGGGTGGTTTAGGTCAGCTATTAGAACCCATACAGAGCAGAGGGTGTTTGGGCACTGGAACAGCTCCCCAGGGAGGTGGTCACAGCACCAAGTCTGACAGAGCTCATGAAGAGTTTGGACAGTGCTGTCAGGCACATGGTCCGACTTTTAGGGAAGTTCTGTGCAGGGCCAGGAGTCGGTGTCAATGATCCTGATAGGTCCCTTCCAACTCAGTATATTCTGTTTCTGTGATTTTCATACTGTGGAAACAGTATTAAATTCTGAATTGAGTTCTGAATTGAGATAGCTAAGGACCTTCAACATTTTGGACACCATTTTTAACTATTCCTTTGAATTTTTGGTCTTTTTCAAGTTAAAAATGAGATTTAATGCATAAAATTATGAGAGGCATAAAATGTAATATTTCTCAAACTAATCTAGTCGCTCAGTAGATGAATCTAATCCTGAAGCATATTTTAGCATGTTACAAAGGACCATAGTTCTGCATAGAAAAAAATTATTTCAGCAAGTATTGGAGAATCAGGTTTATAAGTTATAAAGAAGAGGAAATGTATTTTGGGGCAATGTGGTTTTGTAATTTAGAGTCTTTAAGAATAATTAAGCTGGTTCTTAGTTATAATGCAATATAAACTATACTATTCACAGTACTATATAAACACTTTAAAGCCACTGTTCTTGCAAAAGTATTTAATTGCACCATTGCTGTGGCTGAATTTTAGAGTATTTAAACAATGTAGAATATGGTCAGTCTGACTGACTATCTCAAGGAAGATAACTAACTGTATGTAAAACCACTATGAGCCACTGAGCAATGAATCAGTATAACTGGGTCAGCTCAGAAGGCATAATTCTTTAAAGTACCAGTCCTAAAGTCGTTCCTGGGTAAGGTGGTAATGTCCAGCCATTTCTGGGTTGGTTTGCATTCTAGTGTCCTGCTAAAATCATGTAGCCCTCAGTCTTATAGCTAGATCACATGAAATTATTTTGGTGTGAGATAACAAGGTGAAAACCAAATAATTCCTCTCTTGTGCCATGCTCTCTCACTGCCTCCTACCTCCTTGCCTCCTTGTCTTCTGCCTCCCTCCCTTCTTCCCTTCCAATGTTCTGGATAACCTTCATAGTCTACCATTGCAAATACAATACGGATTTTAATAATATCCCTGTTTCATATTAAATGGAAGTTCCAAATACAATATGAATCCTATCAACTTGACTGCACTTCATAAGATCACTGAGTCCTTTTGAAGATCTGCAGTGTCAATAAATGTGATGCTGCCTTCAATCACCATCTGCTCAGGCTTTCAGATGCTAATGGCACTCACACTGTCACAAGGTTCATTTTGTTCTTTCAAGAGATTTTCTGAAGGTCATTTAAGAACTATAAAAAACGGAACATCTTCACTATAGTCTGATTCAAATTGTAGAATATGGTTTCTCTGTTATAAGAAAAGCATTTGTCTTTTCAGCACAATATTAATATTTTAGTAAAATTTATTACTACTCTTCTTTCAAAATAGTAGTTTTGCCATCAGTGGAACTGGATTCACACTTTTTAAGCTACATTAAGATTCAAAGTTCAGAGCAGTTATTTTCACCTCCTATTGCTTCCTTCTTATGGGCAATAGGAGGTGTCAATAAGGCCTTTACAGTAGCTTCAGTACAGAGAAAATGATGGAATCCAAGCACTATCCTTGTTGGATACATATGTAGTTCACATTTATCACAGGGTGCATACCAGGGTTTCACATTCATGGTGTGAAGAAGCGTGTGCAAAGACAGCAGTCCATTAATTGCTGCAAACCCCAAGTTTGCTTAAAAATGACTTTGGCTGTCTTACAAAACAATGTATCTTTCTACTGAAAATTAAAAAAAAAAAAGTAGAAATCAGAAAGAAGCCCTTTAATTTAAACGATTAATGTATCTTAATGTAAAAATATACAGAATTTGGGTTACATAACATGGATTCATAGCAAAATGGCATGTGTTCAACTCTCTGTCAAGATTTGCAAGATTTGTGGGGATTGTAATGCAGAGAGAGCAAAAGTATCTAGGCTAAAAGATGTTTTCTGTGGATGAATGAGCCTAAGAGTAAAGCAGAAACACATTTTGAAAAAGAAGCTGGAAGAGTAGAGTGCAGGCCTTGCAGAGTAATTCAGGACAATCATGGGTTTGAATTAACTCCATGAGACAGTGGCTGGAGGGGACTTTTGAATGAGAGCAGAGCAGGAGTGTTGGTTGAATGCAGTGGCAGAATCAATGTGAAATCCAAAATATGTCCTACTGTTGAAACTTTAAATTATTTGATAACTTTTCTTTTCAAGCATGTTTTTTCTAGACTATGGCTTTAGGTAAACCATGATTTCACAACATGTTTTCACTAAAGCTATCTGAGCTATTGTTGACTTGAAAAAGCTCAAGATATATATTACACTCAGTTCTCCCTTCTTTTATCATAAGACCCTGTATTCTGTCATGGATGACAATTAAGTTGGTGTGACAAGGTTTTTATCTAGGCAGCCTAGGTTGACACTTCCTCCTTTCCTTTGAACTTTTCAACAGCTTACAAATTTCCTTATTGTTTGTCAGTATTTTGTAGTTCTGAATTGAGATGGATAATCTACAATAATTTGGTGCCTCTCCTTATTCTGCCCTGCTCTCAAGATGTCCCCCATGTTTTTCACTTTTCTCCTTTTTTTTAGGAGTGTCACCCATCTTCTATTCATTTTGTTCAACCACAACTACTAACAATGCTGAGGTTGCTTCAGGGCAAATCCTTCAGGATTTACTTGCAGTGTAAGTGTAATATAAGGCACTTATATTTGCATTTAAGTGCATTACATACTTCAGGGCAAATCTTTGAGACCCAGTTGATTGAAACCATGTAATTTTCTCAGTATCCTTTAAATCGTTCCTTTTTTGAATTCTCATTTGAGCACTTCTCCCGTGATTGTGGATTTTGCCACAGCTTATTAGCTTTCTCTCCCAAAGTTTGACTGAGATTAATTTCAGATCAAATTAGCTATTCAGAAGAGGTAATTTGTGTTTGTTTTCAGTTTCTGTGTATCAATGGCAGTTTGGCTCAGAACAGCCTAAGTGCCAGCGTGGGAAGTTGCTGCTAAATTACCATTTTATTGCAGGACACGAAATGACTGCCCTCAAGTGGCCAAGTTGGAGTAATACCACTTGTGGTACCTTTATATCTTTCTTTGCTTCGAACAAATTTTTTTAGTAGTGAGGATCAGAGGATTTAAATTAAAGCGTTAATCAGAGTCTGACAGCTGAAACTTCTGTTTCAAAGATTTCCAAAGGAGCATGCAGTTCTGAATGGGCAGGTTCTCTGTAAAAGCTGCTGCATCTTGCTCAGGCAGGGCTTCTTAGAGTTTTTCTGTGCTGTTTAATTTCTTTTTATATACTTTATTAAGGCCTTTTAAAACTACCGGTGAATAAAATTATTAAGAAATGTAAAAACCCATATAATAATGATTAATAAATGTATTTCAATATGAAATTGGTCTTCTAAAAATGTAAATACTGTTTGTCACTGGAACTTTAGAGCTAGGGGACAACATTAAAATCTTAAAATCTTTTCAATCAGATTTTTTTTTTTTCCTACAAAGTAGAAAGTAAAGGCTTTATGCTGTTAAAAAGAAAATAATCTTCTAATTGGGGCAGCACTTCAGCCCCATTCTCAGAACCATAGCACTTTGTCCAGGCAAATTTGAAACACTGAAAAGCAAGTGAACAAAAAGCCACGGAGAAACTTTTAAAGTGTATTCCTCTATGGCTTCTTCATCCCTTCATTTTGAACCTTCTGTGACCCACCATTAAGCCACGATCTGCAGTTAATTGCAAAGAGAACATTAAATTCTGTCAGGGCACATTGGGAGTCTGGGCTTTACAACTGGTGCTGAGAAGTCCGGAGAACAGCACTTGTGGTTGTGATACAGTGTGTCCTCATGAGGTGGGATGCAATAGTGCATCCTGATGAGCAGCTTCACTTTTAATCTCTTTTGTTCTTGTCATTTGGAACGAGGTGTTTTGTTTCTGTGTGTGTGAGAGAGAGGTTTTTGTTTCTGTGTGTGTGAGAGTGAGGTTGGGAGGTAAAGTCATAAGTTTTTTATTGTCAGGACTTGTTTAGGATGAGGAGTCTATGCTACTAAATACTCTTTATTTAGAGAAATTGTGCATCTGAGGTAAAATTAGGAATGTAATTCCTAATTATTTTAATTAGTCAAAGTGCTTTAGCCATACCATTCGAGAATTTTTTCTATTGTGAATATCTGAGAAACATTTTGACCAGATACATAGCGCATGAAATAAGCATTTATTTTCTGTCTGTTCAAATGTCCGGTTACAAGTGAAAATAACATTTTCCAGTAACTTAAGTTTTCCTTGTAACTCTAAAACCCAAGCAGGCAAATACTGTTTATTTACTTTATTTACTGTTTATTTACTGAATCCACTATCACTGTCCTATTTTTCTTGGGCACAAATGGTTTGGGGACACAAACAGTTTTGTATTGTAGTTCCTTTTTCTGTCTCCTTTTCCAACAATTGTTTTTTTCCACTGGACTTTCAGTCATGTCTTGTCAATCTAGAGCACCTGGTACTTTTTAGAGGCCTAAGTTGCCTGAAATTATCTTGCATGAGATGATGGAAGGGCATTTTCCATGGGGAGGTGAAGGGTCACTCTGTTCTCCTGTAGTATCTTGAACACAACTCTGAGTTAGCAAATCCTGCACAGTGGTTTGACTGCACACTGTCTACCCACAGTCAGTCTGAGGAAGCTTTTTTAACTGATTAGAAGTCTGCTTCAAAGTAAATTGAAATGATAAAGGGAAGAGATTTATCCACAGACAGAAAACATAAAGTAGCTGATGTGTGCTTAGTTACCTCCGGTATCTTCCTAGTTAGTTAATCAAAGGCAATACTTGGATCTTCAGACCCTGGAAGACTATGCCACATTCATGTGAAATTAGACAGAAGCTGGAAAATTCAAAGGGCAGTCTTCCCAAATAGATGGAAATTGATTTAATTGATTTAAATAATTTAATTGATTTAATGCCATTGTATTCAGGAAAATTGATCCACAGCTAATTTTAACTTTTGAAGATAATGTTTTCTTGCTTCTTAGATAAGTCTACTTGAATGCTAAGCATCTAGTTATAAATAGGTGTGATGGACAAAAGGTGGAATTCACAGTGGTTATAGACATCTAAAAATTACTTAAACACCCCTTCATAATAAGTAACATTAATATTAATCTCATCAATAATTAATGATAATAGTCATGAATTGACTTGGACTGTAAACCTTTGTATTCTTTCTGGAACCTGGAAAAAATCTTGTTAATTCTTATTTCTACACCTTGCAAACCATAAAATACTTTAATTACAACTTGGATTGAAGTCAGAGCTAAATGCTGTCCATTCAGGGTGATGTTAAGGATAGTTTTGGAACAGAATTGTGATGTTTCAGAACAAGACAGAAAAAATACATTTATCCATTTTGAACTGAAGGGAAAAAATTAAGAGGTTTTTATGTCTTCAGCATCTTAGAATGATTGAAGTACCCTTGGCTGAGATGAATTCATTTGTGTGCTCCTATTGTAGCAGTTGAGCACAATGATAAGTAGAGCTTTTCATAGTGATAATTATTGCTTCATGTTTTTTGAGTATTTGTGCCTTTGTCCATGTATTGTTGTAAAAAATACAATACTGTATTGTATTTTTGAATGAGGAAGTTCAGGCTGTGTAGACTTGACCACATGGGCTGTAAAAATCAGGATGATCTGGCCTTAGAAGTAATGATTCCCAAGAAGCCTGTCTTCTACCAAGTCAAATCTTAAAAAGGAACACAAAGTCAAAGCATTCTAAATCTAACTGGCTTTCTCTAAATTGTCTAGAGACAATCAATATGCATGAAATTTGATATATGTGGAAAATAATCTTTATAAAGAAGTCAGAGATGCATTTAAGTATCTGTATCATTTTCTCACAATACTTTGCACAAAAATACACTGGGCCAAATGCATTTGCCTTTCTCATGAGAATTTCAATTACATTTCATGAAACTAAGTGCAAAAATAAACTGAACAATCTGGGGTCTAATATATCTCTCTACTGGCATCAAAATGAAAACAGAAAAGCTTTTTAGCCTTTTTTTAAACTTGCATTTCCTGGCTTTGAATCGTTTCATTTCTGAATGTTCATGCTGAATTAATTACAGCCTATTTCATGATGTCCTTGGAAAGAAAGACTATAAAACGTTAATAAGCTTCTAACATACCAGAGCAGGAGAGTACCTCTATACACACATCACAATGCTTGCATCAGAATACTGCATCCATTTCTGTCTTCTGCCTGAGAAAAAATACCCTTCACTGACAAATGAAGACCATACTGGCAATGTATTTGATAGATTTTCCTGATCTTCTTTCCCAAATTCTGACAATCTTATTTTCTTCAAATCAGGAAAGCTGCCAAGATCAATATATTATAAAAAATATCTTACTGAAAAATAAACTATGACTACCTGTGTATTATTCAGGAATGTTGGTAATATGATGTATTAAAATGAGGCAGTATTCTTAAGTAATGGTACTTTTCTGAGGTAATCTGAAGAATGAAGAAATATTCAAATAAATGGGGAAAAACCAGTATGTAGCAAAAGCTTTGAAAGACTTCCAAAGGAGTGAATGGGTACACATGAATGCCATACAAGTATTTTTTTTCTGAAAAATAATTTTGGTTTTCTGTAGTTCTGAGGATAAGATTTGGCTTTACTTTTCTTTCATTAGAATATCTAGGTATTGCTTTTCACAGTGCTGTGGTGTATTTGTGTCTTGGGTTGCAATGCAAGATGTAACCAAAAGTATATATTCTATTGTCATCTGTTGAAACCAGTTGGGGAGGTGTTTTCTTTATCTCCTCTATGACCCATTCCTCATAACTCCGGGGGGAAGGGGGAGTGTGTCTTCTGTCAATGGGCCAGCTGTTAAAACCAGGTGGGGCAGTGTTCTTATCTCTTCCATGACCCATCCTCCCTCCGGGGGATATCTGCTGTTAATGGGTCATTAAGGCTCACTGCATGACTGATAAAATTACATCATTCCGTTGTGAGATGCTCCACCCAGTGGGAGGAGCCAAGCATTCATTCTTTCCTGGATATAAACTGAGATTTAGAACATCAGGACAGGCTGTTTCCACTGGATTCCCAGAGGAAGACTGCACCCATCTCACCACCACTGGACCTTCAGAGGAAGCTACACCCTTCTGCAGGATCTTTGCTTCTACAGAACCGCATCTGCCACTCCAGGAGGACTTGATTGGACTGCTACCAACACCCTGACCAACAGGGTTGTTTTCTGACTCTCTCAGTGTTTTCTTTTTTGTTGTTTGCTTTTTTTGTACTACTACATTTTTATTTTTAATATCCCTAGTAAAGAACTGTTATTCCTATTCCCATATCTTTGCCTGAAAGCCCCTTAATTTCAAAATTATAATAATTTGGAGGGAGAGGATTTGCATTCTCCATTCCAAGGGAAGCTCTGGCTTTCCCTGGCAAACACCTATCTTTCCAAACCAAGAGAATTTGCTAATCTTGTTATGGCATGGGGGTTCAGAACAAGTAGTTTAGTGGATCCAACTAGATCTTTTGAGACATTACTTTTTATAAATTAAAAGCCCATTTTTGAGTCCTGTCTTAAACTGTGTAGTAAAAACGAAGAACCTTTCCCTAGATCAGGTTGCTCAGAGCTCCATCCAACCTGACTTTGAATACTCATGAGAATGGGGCATCCACAACTTCTCTGAACAACCTGTTCCATGCCTCACCACCCTCACAATAAAAAATTTCTTCGTAATTTCTAAACCTACTCTCAATTTAAAGCCATTCCTCCTCTTCCTATAGCTACATGCCCTTGTAAAAACTCCCTCTCCATCTTTCTTGTGGGCTTCAGGTACTGGAAGGCTGTGGTTAGGTCACTCTGAAGCCTTCTCTTTTCTAGGCTTTCAGGCTTTGGTCTCAGCCTTTCCTCATGGGAAGGGTCCCTCTAATAATCTTGGTGACCCTCATCTGGACTTACTCCAACAGTTCCATGTCCTTCCTGTGCTGGGTACCCCAGAGTTGGATGCAGGGTTCCAGGTGGGGTCACATCCGAGCAGAGCAGAGGGGCAGAATCCCCTCCCTCACCCTGCTGGCCACACTGCTTTGGATGCAGCCAGGACACGTTTGGCTTTTTGGGCTGTGAGTGCACATTGCTGGGTCACGTCCAGCTCATCCATCAGCACCCCCGAGTCCTTCTCACCAGGGCAACTCTTAATTTGTTTATCCAACAGCCTGTGTTGATACCAGGAGTTGCCCCAACCCATGCTCAAGGGCTGCAAAAACACGAGGCAGCAGAGAATGAGGAAGGCTGGTGCCCGTCTGTGTCAGCAGTTGTTGACAATTTTGAAGATAGTGACTCTTGTCTTCTAAGCAGAACTTCCAAACAGACACCTTGTATGTGGATACATGTGTGTGAATGTGCTGGATTTCGGTTACAAAAAATTGCATGAAAAATAAAATTAATAAAATGAGCAACTTCTTTGAGCATAATTTAAAATGCTACCCTTCCCTACAGAAAAACATTGTGTCTCCCAGTACAACCTCTCAAATTAATGTGTACTTCATCTTATTAAATGGATACATTACAATTATGTTAAAATTAAAGATTCCTTTCTTTGTTACTTTATTCCTAAGAAATATAAAATTTTAGAAGATTGAAAGTTATTAGGTAATAACTTTTAATTGGAAAAAATTAAAAGGTTTTTAAGTGGAAAAAATGAAAGGTTTCTGTTGAGAATCATCATTCAAAGTTTCTACCAACCCATCAGAGATGCCAGAGTTACTTCTACAATGCAGAATAGGCATTAAACATCTGTGATGGGATTCATAGCAAATGGTTTGAATCAAGTTTATTAGAATCTTTATTTGGTTACCTGTACAAAAGTATTCACTGCTCTCTGAGGCACACTGGAATTCAAGGCATCTGCATGGAGTGCCAGTGATGACACAGAACCTGTGGGAAGCTCCATGTCTTTTGGAGAGGTACCTTAAATCCAAGTGAGGCATCTGAAGGCATCTCAAAAGGACAAATACCTCTGTCTGGCTCTAGATGGTCTAGATGGTCTGCCAGGTTGCAAGGTCTTCTTATATATCAGTTCAAACCTTACATTTGGGAACTAGTTCTGGACTGGAAGACTGAAATGCAGGGGTTTTTTAGGTAATCGTCTACATAAGTCTGTGATACCAATAGAACCAACTATTTAGGGCATGATTTAGGGTATGATTCCATTGTTGAAATGTAGGTCCCATGTAGACCTTTTGATTCAGCTACAGGTTCCTTGTAGATTTGTGTTATATTTGACATCATTATGCAGGTGTTTCAGTAATCCTGTGGTGTCTCAAAAGTGACTTCAGAGTTCAGGGTTTTGAATTGAGACTTTGTGTCCATATTGTTGATGGAACCTGAGAAATGACTGTCCCCAGATTAGCTACTTGCACATAGGCAGTAGCAGTGAGTAACCTTGTCTTTGTTTTGAACTGAATGTTCCTTCTTGTGATCTGTGTGGAATGTACTCCTTATATTGTCTTTTTACTGTCTGTGCTTTTAAAAATGAGAATGGGATTTGAAGTAGAAGTAAGGTAAACCTTGTTAAACCTCATTTCACCTGACTTCTTGCAGGTGTTCTGGGGGATTAAGAGATGGGGAAAACATCAGATGCAGTGTCTGGATCAGCTCTAAGAATGTGGCAGATTGGTGCCCCCAACAATTCAGGGTGAATGAAAATAACCCAACAAGCTACACTTCCAGCCCCTGACCCAGCATACTACCTTCCTCATTTTCCTTTATCTTCACCTTCATCCCAGAGGTGCAGGTTCCACTGACAAGTTCTACCTTTTTTTTTTTTTTTTTTTTTTTTTTTTTTTTTTTTTTTTTTTTTTTTTTTTTAAAGTGGAAGAGCCTAAAATCTTTGTTTTCCAAGAGATATATCCTGCACACCAGGGAACTGAGCTGTGAAAGAATACCTCTTATTCTGTTGAACTTGAACATATGGATCCATAATATGGTGGTGGGAGCATCTGACTGGGAGGGGAAGACCTGAGTTCTGCTCTCTGCTCCCCATTTCTCAAAAGTTTTGGTAAACAGCCCCCAATTACAATGTGAAGACAATCTTTCTCCTTCTTTCTTGTCTGCCATTTCCCTTTCATTCCTTCCTGCATCGTCCATACTCAACCCTCACTACGTGCCCATACATGGTGGGAGAGAAGTGTTCCTGGACAGTGGATCTTTATTCCTTTGTGGAGGAAGGAGTCTGAGGGCTCTAGTTCCTATTTTTGGGAGAATGCATTAACTGATGCATATGATATGAGAGCTGAGACCTGTAGTTTCAGTCCGGTTCCCTGGTCCAAGAAGCCGTGACTGCTGCTGTGCTTTGTGCTCATCTTAATGCTTTCAGTTTGTATTAAATGTTTACTGTGAACTTGTGTTTGGGTCCCTTGGGTTCCTCATATAGTTAGAGATATTTTCTGGGCCCCACATGACACTGATACTTTTAATAGATGCTGAAGGTACTTAAGTTTAATTAGCAAGAGCTGGAAAGAAATTCATGGTAATGAAGCCATATCTAATTCATATAATCCTCAATACCTCTGTTCTTGTCCCTCACACTCTGTAATTCCTGAACTTTGTACTTACTGGTAAATACAAAGAACAGAGAAAAAAAGCCAGTGTGAATTCCAATGCTTTGGCAAGCCATTTCTAATTAATTTGGAATAAAAATAGTGTTTTCTCTAGTTGAATATATGAATTCTTAAATTTCTAAATTTCTAAAACATATATATATGCTTGTGAAGGCTCTTAATTTTAAAAACATTTGATAGCAAAGATTCTTGAGTGATTTTAGTGCATTTGGGTTCTCTGGCCTCATGGTGGCACAGTTGGTTAAGGAATCACTCGTTCTGCAGTCACGAGTCTGAGGTTTCAGGAGAGGCGCAGATGTGTGCTGGAAAGCAATCCTGCCTTCTTCATTCTCTATACAGAAAAAGACATTTTTCTGAGTCAGATGCTTTTTAGTTTAGAGAAAATCTGTGAAACATTAGCTTTGAAAACAGAAGTGCAGTGCTAGCCTAAGAAAGCAGCAGCAAACCCATCTGGTTTTGCAGTTTCCCTCAAGGATGCTGTTTGAAGAAAGCTTGGTGAATATATTAGTTAGACAGCTAATATTTGCACTGGTTCAGTGACCTGTATTTTGCTCTATTGTTGATTGTAGAATTTCTGAAACAATAAGTATGCAGGACTTTAATAAACACCAATGATTCTCTGTTAGCTGCCTCTGTTTTGTAACAGATTGACTTTTGCAAAACTTGTCTGTGTGTCTGCCCTGGAAAAACATGGGTCAAAGCCCTAAACCCCTCTGATTATGTGTGATTAATACATTATCCTAAAATATTTTCTGTATGTTTCAAGACTTTATTCTTTGGAACATTTATCTCAAATTATTAAATAACATTTAATTTCTCTTTTGAAAATGGTTTTTAAGGTACCACAGTTAGTATGAATTTTAATAAGATTTCCTTTGTTTTGTTTAAGTGTGAATTTCACTGTTTGCACAGATAAATGCTGACAAGTTATTCAAGTTTTTTTTCTTTCCTGACTTACATAAATTCCTGGCTACAATGATGGAAGCTTTTCTGGGATGAATATTTTTGAGATCCTAATCTTGAGAAAAAAGCCAGGCCAGCTACTCCTCACTGGCATTGTGAGGGAGCAACTATCCTTTAAAAAAGATTCTTTTATGATTAAGATTTTAATATTTAAAAAATCTCAAAAATAACTGGTAATGTTTGTGAGATCAGGACTTAACTGAAAAGGAAACTGATTTTTTAAAATTTAATTTTCACTTGCCTTAGTTTTCAATTGCTCTTGTACCATGCATAAATACAAATATCAAGAGAAGGAAGAAATACAGACACCTGAAAGAGAAGAAGCAAGGATTGTTCTTCTTGATGGGCAGCTCTGAATTATCTTAAACAGTCCAAATGGATCTCACAGAGTTTCATGGACTCTTTTTTTCTCCCTTTTTTTATGAGTCACATGCTTAAAAGATTTCTGCTTGGTTGCTGCCAAGGAGAGGGTTTTATTCTGAGAACTGTAGCAAGAAAAGCTGGTATGTTTCTATCCCCAAGGAGAGAAAGAGTTAGTAGGAGGGGAGAATGGGAAGGACGTTTTATTGAAAAGATCTTAATTTTCAAAAGAGGGAAGCAATCTTATATTTTTGTAGTAGATGGGAAAGCTGAGATTTGGATTGAGAGTGCCTCAGGGATTTGTTTTTCAGTAGCTTCACAAAAATGATTTTTTTATTTCTCTGCATCATAATGCACATGTAAACTATTTTTTTCTGAACCATATTGTCTGTGTTTATGAAGGTGGATGCATAAAAATACAAGGTTTTGAGAAAAATTTTTTACGTGCCACATATGACAGTGCATATAGACTTGCAGTTATTTCACAAAGATGTGTTTTGCTAAGATCAGTACATTTTTCTTTTCAAAGCAAATAACCAATAAACTGCTTTTTGTTTATTCTTTGTCTTTTCTGTTGGGCAGGGAGGAGTCTTTGTTTTCCACTGGAACTCTATATGATGAGAAGGATAAATTTCACTGGGGAATGATTTCATCCCCAGCTGTGCCTGACTGTTATGTGTTGCCACCAGCCCTGCCTAAGGGACCATGTTCTGCTCTTCCACAGGACATCCACCTCCTTCAGGTCAAACACAAGAGTAGTGAAATGTATAGAGAGATCCTCCCCGAGTTGACCAGGCTCGTGACCAGGCTGTCCCACTACCTGCTGTACACGGAACAAGGCCAAGAACGTTGGATTGTGCTGAAGTGGCTGGAGAAGGGCTTTGACTGTGTGCAGTAAATAAACTATGTGGGTCAAATGGAGAATCGAACAGCTTGTGCTCCCTGAGCACACAACACCCTGGCTCAGAGTGAGAAAGCATGAGGCTTTTGTTTTAATAGGAAGAATAGGTAGTTATATACTGAGGACAGTGCTCACACACAGAAAGGGCAGAGTTAAGGTTATCTGGTACTGTTGTAGTGAGTGCTTCCTTTGCAAACTTAATGTGTTTTACATTTCTTTGCCATTTGAAAGCTTTGTAAAGGCCTTCTTTGTCATGTTATCAAAAGTTATTGTGACCTCATTTAAAATACACTGAATATCTTGAGTAGTTATCTTAGAGCATCTTGACTTGTAAAAGGGGATGAACTTTATAAATAAAAGAGTAAATTATTAATGCTGTGTCATATGAGTCTAGACAGTTGTGTTTGAGCAGGACACTGTAATAGCAATAAAATTTCAACAGAATCAGGAGATCTAGGGATCACAGTGGTGATGTTTTGCAGCTCCATTCCTGAGCAGGAGAAAAGTGTTCTGTCTCCTCTGTTAAATATTAAATTGTTGATCTGTGGATATTTTTTCAGGCATTTGATGCATCTGGAAGAACCATCTTTTGTACTACAAGGACCACCTTTTATAGTATAAGTAAAATTGGAAAGTTGTAGAACTGTATCTTAATAACTCAGCTTTTCATGGCAACATATAGTTAAGATTTCCACTGGGAATGATAGGAATGAACCTTTATTCCCATAGAAAGTTAGGAAATATTAAATGAGATTATTTCCAAGCAAGAGATACTGAATTTCAGTGAGATAAACACAAAAGAATTTTTTTCCAGGAAAAATACACTTAAATATAAATGTATGAGAACCATCATCCAATATAGCATTTGGGAATTGCTTTTTCATGGTTTCCTTTCTGATTCGAGGTGGCAAAAAAAAAAAAAACCCAAAAAACCCCAACCCCCCCCCCCCCCCGAAAAACAAACAAAAAAAACAGCCTGATCTCATTTTGTTTTAAAATGAGTATTTTTATATAAAACAGGAATTCTATTCCATTAAATCCCTAGGCATTGTGCACAAATGACAGCAAAGGTGTGGCTGTTGGTCCATTTCCAGGCAAATCTTGTACTGGCTGATATTCACTCAAACTAACATAAAGCCTTTAAAAATAGGATACAGAATGGAAAAATGTTCAATCAAAACATGTATAGAACACTCTTCCTAATGCGCACAACTGTCATTACATCTCAGTTATTTGGATTTGCAGACAGGAGGGAATCATCTGAAAGAAACATATTTCAACACCAGAAATTGAAGGGAAATAAAAACTAAATAATAATAATAACAACAACGATGACAATAATAATAATAATAATAAACTATGGGTTTTGGAAAAGAAGCATCTTTAAATCCATTCTATTTCAGTTTTATTTTCATGTCTTCCCTTTAACTAAATTAATTTCTACATGCTGTTGCAGAGAAATAATGTCACTGAAATCCAGGCAGTCCTTCCTTATCAGTCAACAGCTGTCCCCAGATGCAGCATTTTAATTTTGAAAGGAATATAAGAGCAATACATTTTCACTGACAGCCATGCAGCAAACAACCCTTATTCTATAATAACTTGTCTACAGTGTTTCTATTCATAGTGGTTTTCTGCCTATTTCATATAACTGAATTTTATATTCACCTTTTTTACATTGTTTAAAGAGAAGGTTGTCCATTTCTGTTTATAATTTTAAAGTTCATTATTTTTGCTGGCTCCTTTTCTCTTCAGTACTGCTTCTTGTTTGATCTGTTCCTGTTGTCCTACCAGCAGGAATTCCATTGTAACCAGACTGCTGTGCTCAGTGTTCCTGCTGTTTTCCATTTTAATTGCTATTATTATGTTTGCCCCTTTACTATAAGACTTGGTAAATAAAGTAGTTACTGTATGCCTTAATCTTTGGAAATATATAAACTGTAACACAAATTCTGCTTATAAACTTTCATAGATTCATAAGATCTCTTCAGAGCAAACTGTAGGTCCTTTAAAACTCAGAATAATAAGACATCTTCAGTTTGTTTCTGAGAATTTACCTATCTTTTAACAAAATACAGTAAATCAATTAAAGTTATAGGATTGTTTTCCAGAGGAAGTTATCGTCATTATTATTAAAGATTCTTTAATTGTCATTACTTGTCAGTCATGCATTGATGTAAATGCAATTGGTGTTTCTAATCCTTTGTATGCCAAACTCTCAGGAAGCCATCTCATTAGTCAAGATAATACTGCTAGCTAGGTCTTTACAGTAGACTGTAAGGAATTTCAGTTAAATAATATCTAATTTTGTAAGATAATATCTCCAATTTTTCTTTATGTTAGAATATACTTGGAAGAGAAAGACTTTTTTGCATAGTTCTAACTAAATTTAGTTTTGTTTGTCTGGGCCTGGAATAGAGAATATTATTGAAAACTAGAACCCTCAAGCCCTACCTTGTGTCTCCAAAGCTAGAGAAAGCATTAAGGGTGAGCCAGAACTGTCACTGTAAAAGCCAGCTGGGAATTTGCCCAAATGTCAGGTCATGATTTGACTTAGCCCTGTGTAGATTGGTACCAGACATAAAATTTGGGTCAAAATTCAATTTCTCTCCAAGGGCCTGATGTGTTTCCAGTCAAGTTTTCCTATATATATTACAGTCACTTGTCTGAGTTTAATGGCGAAATCCATATCAAGAATAACACTAGGAATACAGGCTCTTGGATTATTCATGTCTGTGGAATTTGGGAATTCCTGCTGTCATGTCACAATGACACCACTGGAAAACCAATGTACCTGATTGATTTTGTGTAATTAATCTGATCATGGATTTCGTGTTTCAAGCATTCCAGATCTGGAGGAAAGAGAGTATGCCAGACAAAGAAAGGATTCCTTGTAAATGCAGCTGTCTCATTCTAGAGAACTGAGCCAGGGCTGAAAAAAAATAGTCTAAGAATCAGAGGCTGATTCATCTTGTTTTTTCTGGGTACTGACTCTGTGCTGTGCTGAAGCAGCCATAAGACTGTAGTTAAGGTTTTCATGAAGACTTTCAGTTTCATAGCATAAGGATTTATTTTCACATTCCACATTGTTTGAAAATATTGTATGCAAGGATTATTATTTTGAAAGTACTTGAATTTCTGTGCTTGATTTTTTTTTCTTCTGTTTACAGCCCATGCAGGCGATGATAGATATTTGTGAAATATTTTCCTGAAAACATCATGAGAAATTTGAGGCCCCAAGTGCTCAGCTAATTAAATACTGCTTACAGTGTTCTCTGTAATTAAATACAGTAGAATGATGTAGTCCTGAAATGTTGGGTTTGTGTTTAAAATGCTTCATCTCATCACATTTTAAAACCTCCTTTTTTCCTACCTTTTTCTTTGTGCAATTGTATGTGCAGAATGCATGAACGCAGACATCTAATTCAAGCAGAGATGCAGGCATTGAATTTAAGGATTATATTAAGCTACCCAATGGAAAAGGACCTGGGGATACTGGTTGATAGCTGACTGAACATAAGCCAGTGTGTGCCCAGGTGGCCAAGAGGGTCAAATGGCATCCTGGCCTTTGTTAGCAATACTGTGGCCAGAAGGATGAGGGCAGTGATCTTCCCCCTGTACTCAGCCCTGGTGCGACCACACCTCAAATCCTATGTTCAGTTTTCTACAAGAAAGTCATCGAGGTGCAGGAACGAGTCCAGAGAAGAGCAACAGAGTTGGGGAAGGGTCCAGAGAGTAAATTGTGTGAGGAGAGGCTGAGCGAGCTGGGGGTGTTTAGCCTGGACAGAAGGAGGCTCAGAGAGGATCTTCTTGCTCTCTACAACTACGTGAAAGAAGGCTGTAGCAAGGTCAGGGCCAGTCTTTTTTCACAAGTAGTAAGTGAGGAAATGGCCTAATATTGTGGCAGGGGAGATATAGATTGGTTATTAGGAGAAATTTCTTCCATGAAAGAGTGGTCAGGCATTGGAACAAGGCTGCCCAGGGAATTAGCTGAGTCACCATCCCTGGAAGTGTTTAAAGATGTGGCACTCAGAACACAGTTTAGTGGTGGCCTTGGCAGTGCTGGGTTAAAGGTTGGGCTCAATCATCTTAGAGTGCCTTTCCAACCTAAATGATTTTTTGATTGTGTACACATAAATATGGCCGATCAGTCATTTATATAAGTGGTTCTCTTTTAGTTAACAAATTTGCAATAATCCTATGTACATCTTAAACACATGTAACAGGCAATGAACACTCCAGTTGGGCTGCAATTGAAATGGAGGTTTACTCAGTTATTCACTGCTTTGGTCCATGCTCTGCTTGGTGTGTATATTATTTTACCAGACCAATATATGAAAATGACTGTTTTTAGGCAAGTAATAGTCAGTGAAACTGTATGTAATCCCTGAGTGAACAACCATCATGAATTCAGTTTTTTCAGGACAACCATCTTAAATTCAGTTTTTCAGTGATCTCTTTATGGTACAACATACAAAGTTGTAGTGACCAAAAAGAGCAACTTCCCTCAAATTAGAAAGTATAAATGTTTTCTATATTTTAATACACTGATGAGCTGTGTAAGTCAGGAAAAGTCATCCACCTAGCTTTTAATAACTTGTCTTGTGCAATGAACCACCCATTGCCTATTCTTCTTGTAAATTTTTTTACACCTTCTGACTAGGAGATTGAACTGGAGGATTAATGACAATCAGATAAAAGCAGTAAAATTCAACCTCTATTAGGCTTTTGCCTCATTTTGCTCCAATTGCAGGACCTCTCATGGACCTGGATGTTTCCCAGGAAAGCAGAGGTCTTTTCCTGCAGGTTTAAGGATCCATTATCTTTGAGAGTCAAGCAGCATTTCTGAAATGTAACTCCAATAGGAAAAGGAGAATTAAATGGGAACAAGATTTTTGCACATGTAATTGAATAAAATTTCAGCAAACGGGCATTTGCTAAAATTTTGGATAGAGAGTTGCAAAGAGTCTGGATATAGTAGTAATAATTCAGTATCGTTCTAGATGCATAGTGACTATAGTGAAGATCCTTTGTTTCATATCTGCAAGAGAAGAGTACCTATGTATAGCAAACTCTGGTACTGAGAGACAATTCATGTACACTAGGAATATGCACCTACCTGTAGAGAAATATGGCTCACTTCTGCTTCAACCTTCTATTCTGGTAGCTTTTTTTTGGAGTTGGTGTTTTTTTTTTTTGTTTTTTTTTTTTTTTTTTTTTTTTTTTTTTTTTTTTTTTTTTTTGTTGTTGTTGTTGTTGTTGTTGTTGTTGTTGTTGTTGTTGTTGTTGTTGTTGTTGTTGTTGTTGTTTTGCTTTTGGGTTTTTTTGAGGGGATAGACACACTCTCAGACCATCTCCAAATGTATGCATGCTGTCGTAGCTTTCTATGACTCAGAAATACAAATGTTCATTGGAAGCTGTAACCTGACTGCATGGAGCTAAATGATCTTTAAAACAGAATAGACTCAGACTTTAAATAATTCCTTTTTTCTTTGTCAGTATTCATACAATGAACTTATTACAAGTAATGACATTAGATATGTACAGCATGCTCTGAGTACAGTCACATGCTATAACCATGTCATGCTTGTGTTCATTTATATTGTTTTAACAAAGGCCATTGCTCCTCTATTCATTTTATACCTGGCTGCATATTCTCACTTAGTCAAAGGAAGCTTGAGGCCTGAATCATTTATAAAGCATGTATTCATGCTTTTGGTCAGTTACCTTAGATTTCACCAGCTGCCTGTAGTAGCCTGCAATATATAGCAGTTCAGGAATTTGTGGTGAATTTATTATACTTGACAATATTCCCAAGGATATTTGGTAGAATGGTCTGAATATTAGTGCATCTCCTGAGTCAGTACAATCCCTCACTGTTGTGTTGTTATTGCTTTCTTTGAAATTCAGTCAACAGCCTGCAATACCAAAACAACAAAAATATGTGCACTTATCTTCAGGCCATTAAAATCCTACAGCTGTGTTTACCTTCCTTTTTGTGCAAGGAATGAGTAAAAAGCTTTCAATCAAATGCATGTAAAAAAGAGGAAGGACAGGGGAACTCCCTAGCAGGGTTTAGAAGCTGCTGCCTTCCTGGCACTTGCTGCTGAACAGAAACATCATGTATAATGTTAGCTGCCCTTTTCATTTCTGTTGGAGCAGTGACAGAGTTTCTAGCACCCCGTGCTTAATGGCTAAGGGGCCCATGGGTACAATTCTGCAATCTAATCATTCCAGGTAATTTGCCGTATGGATGGTTGGGTTAAGGCAAAGTGGTCCAGAGACCTGAATTCATTTCAACCCTGACTTATCGTCACAAGTGGAATAAGATTCATGTTTTAATCTTAAACTTTGTCCATATATATTAATGACTTCTTTCCTACCTCCCACACCATGTGCAAAAGAAAATGATATACATTTGTTGTTTTAATTTCAATTTGGTTGATGAAAGGAGACAGGGAATCTAATGTATGTATGAGAAGGGAGAGACACAGCTCTCTACACTGATCGTCTCTTTGAGTTAATTAATACCTCTATAATCTTGCAAAAGTATGTGTTTCCCATGCCTGTATTTTTTGAAGAGCTATGACTGTCATTCTTGCAGGAACATTACATGTTCCCTTCAGAACAGGAACTATTTTGATCTAGACATGGGAGTTTTTATTACCTTGCCATTTCACAAAGGAAAGCAAACTGTTTCAAACACACGTTTTTGAAAACTGAAGCAAACAAATGACATCTCTTCCCCCCACTTTCTTACTGGAGTGATCTACTATGGTAAAATTTTATTTATGAAAAATTATTCAGTCTTTCTGCCTCTCTTTCCTTTCTCCACCCCAAAATAACAGAAAGACCTTACTTCTCACTGAGCAATTTTTGGAAGGTAAAGGAGGTCACACATTTCTCTTTTCGTTTTCAAATCCCAAGAGGAGATTTTCAAGGATACTAAGGGCTGTTAAGCACCCAATTCCCACTGAGCATCAGAGAGAATTGGACGACTGGCTGCCCTTTGTGTCTTTGATTTATTTCCCTCTTTGGTCTTTACTAACAACAATTTTTTCTCATTTGGAACACACTGATTGAAAACATCCAAGGTCAAATTCATTTTGTGGAATTCTACTGAAGTCAACAAAGACGCACACCATGATGGAGTTGAGTCTATAGCTGTACTTTTAGCCTCTCATTAGTACCAAATCTTCAGGCTTTTTATCTCCATTGGAACCACTTGGAGAAAGAGAGGAAAAGAGAACTTAATAAATGCTTAAAACTGAAGAGGAATGAAAACTAAATTGAAACAAGTTTTTTTTCAAATTTTATTTTTAAAAATCTTATCAGGAAAAATATTTTTCTTTTTGCAGGTTTATGTTCCTGACATAAATGTTTCCTTGGAAAACTTTACAACAAAAAAAAAAATGGGCTTCTTGCTTAACTAGTTTTTTTTTTTTTTTTTTAACTCCCTTTTTCTGCATAACTTCCAGTAGTTGTTAAGAGTGGAATTCATCTCACATCACTTTACAAGTCTGCAATCTAGCTGTCTATATTTGAATTACTTTTCCTAGGCTACATTTGCAGTCTTAAGAAAGACAACGGCACTGTGGGGCATAATTAATCTGACCTATCCTAAATAAGATGCGAGGAATAACACCCTATGTGTACATGTTTTTCTCCACTAGCAAGAAGAGTAATCCAGCTGGCTAGATCAGATTTGCACTGTAGGAGTCTACATTTGATCAGATGAATCCTCCCCTGCTGTCATCCATTTCTTCTTCCTTCCAAGGCTAACCTTGTTCAGTCTGGTGTGATTGCGGTTTGTTTGTAAAATAAATTGCATTTGTGAATCTTCACGTTCTACTTTTTCTGATGTTTGTGCATTAAAAGAGACAAATTCCAAACTCATTAATATGATGGAACAGATCATGTAAAATTTAGCACATTTCTCTGTCTGACATATTATTTTGGCCTTTGTCACAAAAAATATACAAGCACTTTAGATGTCCCTATTCATTTATATACTTAATTAAAAATATTTTATTTTTGTTCAAGAGTAGTAGCTTTGTTCTGATGTAATATAGATTATCTAGGTCAAACTAAAATACATTTTCATTCCTATCAAGAATATACTGAGAGCTAACTGCAATGTATGGTTCATGAACTTGTAGCATTTGTCATGGTGATGAGTACAAGTCCAGGTGACGAGTACAAGTCCAGGTGACCGAGACTGGGGGTTCACATCAGACTCCTGAGATCTCCCTGAACAACTACTTCAGAAATGCTGTTATGTGGGATTTGTTACTTCCTGGGGCAGAGTTTCCAGATTCCCAAATGAGGTTCTTGAAGGTGCTGTCCATCATTTTTAGGCACTCCAAGCAAAACTCCATATTTTCTGATAGTGTGTCATGAAATCACACTGCAACTGATATAATTTCAGTCTAATTATCCATGATCTGCTGTTGCTGTGCTGTCGTTATGGTTAAAGTGTTTTCATACTTAATCCTTGCCTTGATATTTTAAAATATAGTTTTGCTTAGTTAGAGGCATTCTCCTTTGATCGTAATAGTATATGCAGAGAGGGTAGGGAAATGGGTTTGTCAGGAACTCAGATACAACCAGATTTAGAAAGCTTAGTTTTAATGACTTGGGCCTCACTTAAAACACTAGACAATCATACTTAAACCACTATGTGTGCTCATTGACTGTAATATCTTAGTTACAGCTGCAAATGAGAACTTCCCACCTAGTTCATTTAGATTTTTTGAGAATATCACTACATGGCGGGAAAAACAGAAGATTTACATTACTACTCTGCTGTTTACGTGTCTGTTTTAGCTCTACAGTTACTGTTGAGCTGAAATTTAACAAAGTCACACGGATTATTGAAAATGTCTGAAATTTTTTGTGGGTCAAGAATATATATCTTGAACATCTGTAGATGCTGTCTCAATCAGTTATTAGAATATTTTTCCTAGGTAGAATGGTGGGAATCAAAGATTGTTTTACTAAACTGTAGTGCTTTAAGGTACTTTGTCATATTGCCTCTTCAATAACTCAAACATAATCAATTTTACTTACATTGTTCCTGATGGTTCCTTGTTTATAGTATTAAAGACCTCCACTTATGAAGGGTCCACAACTTCCTTACCCCATCTCTTGCAATGCCTCATTTTCTTTTACTATCATACAGACTTTTGTCTTTTTACCTACCCAAATCTTCTTTTCTACCCTTTGAATGCAATCCACCATAAGCTGAGAAAACAGATTATTCTGATCTTTGATTCTTTTGGGATCTTGTTATCATACTGTCACTTTTACTTTCTCTTTGGTGTAAACTACTAAATGTATTCGTTCTTTCCTGCAAGGTATTATTTCTAGACAGCTGATGATTCTTCTTACAGTTTTTCAATTTGTGCTTTGTCCACACCTTCCTTCAAGTGCAGGGAAGCTAGCTAAGATTTACTGGTATTGTGCTTATGGTTTTTTTGCAGCAGGATGATGCTGTTGACACTTGCTGAATGTGTTACCCACAGTCAAGGCCCCAATGCTTATTTTTTGATTTATTTTAAACATTGATGAACAAACAGTCAACATACAGAATGACTATATGGACACATAATATTTGTGTGGAGTCTACATGAAATATAAGACAACTGCTTTGTACATAATCTCAAAGTGCCAGGCCTTTTAGTATTCTTATGGTAGCCTTCAAATCCATATTTTTTTTCCCATAGAACTTCTGATTAGGTGTGTTCTAGCATCAGGGACAGTTTGTGAAGTTGATTATTTCTGACACTGTTATTATTGACCAGTTTTCAGGTCAGACCTCCACATCTGATTTCTCAAGGTGAGTTTTAATTCCTGGCTGTCCTCCCTATCTTGTTATCTGAAAATGTAATTATCTGCACATTAAATAAGTACCCTCTTTATTCTCTCATCCACGTCAATGGATGCCAGATCTGGAGCAGACTCCCATGGAAACTCACACAGTATGTTCTTCTCTTTTGACAATGGACCATTGATAACTAGAGTACAGTTACACTATGGAGTACAAAGGAATACATTGAAAATGAGACCAATGATTTAGAAACAATTACTGATTAATATTTTGACAGGTTCTGTTGCAAGTTAAATACTTATTTTTATTCTTAGTGTATTTTTTTTCCTTTTTTGTTTACCAAAAAAAACCCCCCAAGCCCACCCAATAAAAAACCCAAATGAAAGAACTGAACTGCTTGCTCTTTGAAAGGAGGCATTATGAAGAGATGAATCACTGTTATGATATATATTTCTGCTGTTTAAGGCTATTTGCTACTTTCAAGTAAGTTAATTTATGTGTCAATCAGCAGAACTTAACATTTTGAGGAAGAGCGTACCCCTTGCTCAAGATATAAAGCAAAGGACTCACAGAAATTCTGAATTAGTAATAGAATGGTGTATAAGGAAGATTCTGATTATATTGGTAGACCTCTTATCTTAATGGAAGAACAATGCTACTAAGAGAGTGTCTGGTATACACCACCAACCAAGCATAAGACACTTAGGTTTGTATTGTGAGCTTTTAGTTTTTAACTGAAATTCTGGTTTGGTTTGTGGATTACCTGAGGATCTTCATGTGTATTTATGCACAAATTCAAAAAAAGTGCACACACATCCACACAGAGGGCCCAAATTCTGCCTTTTACTGTATATTGCATAACACTGCATTCAAGTCTTTTTTGGGTTACACAGTTGTAAAATTAAAGTTGAAATTTACCTTTCAGTCTATAAATAAATATCTTAGTCTACAAATGAATAAAATATAAAGTAATACCTATGAAAAACTTTTGGATGAAGCTGAGCAAAGAACCCTGTCTCTCCTATTGCTTGTAGAAACCAGAGTGCAGATGTTCAGCTCTGGCTGCTTATTTGCAATGTTACTGTTCAGGTCATGGGTGACCATCTGTTTCCTTTCACTTTATGACACAGCACTTGCCCTCCATGAATCTTTCTGGGTTTCCTTCTGATATGATGGCAAAAGCGGAATGAAAGAAACACTTATTTGGACAAGAGGCAGAGGAGCTTGAATGAATAATATTGTTGTAAAACAGTGTGATTCTTCTCTTTAAGTTCCAAGCATCCCTAACAGTGTCGTTAACTACTCCTCAAACAAAATGAAGAGAAAGATACACAGCCCTATAGTTATGTGACTTTAGCCCTTGTAGGGCTCTGTTTCATCCCATTGACTAGACTGGCCCCCTTTGGAAAATGATAAACAGAACAGTAAGTATCTAAGTTAGCTGCCATGGTATGACCACCCCTCTAAGGAGCTGGACAAATACTTAGAGGGAGCAAATGTTTGTCTAAACTTTGTAGCAGTAAAACATTAGCTCTTTCAGAAAGCTGAACTGGCATTCAGTACAGTTTCATGAATCAGTGGTCTTTTCTGTAACACAGATGGGCATTTTTTAGATTGATTCTTATGCTATGTTATGAATAGTTCTCTTCATGAGTGGGCCTGGGTTTATTTCTACAGGGAAATAGTATCTTTTCTTTTTTGAACAAGATACTTCTAAGCATAAGGGGACAGAACAATGAAACAATGTTGAAAAGAAAAAACAAAATGCAAAGTTAACCACAAATTTCCATAATGAGGAAACAAACCACAATGTTCTCTGAGATGGTGCCAGCCAGTCCCTCACTGCTTTTCAATATAAAATAGAGGGTAAAATAAGAAAAGTTAAGGGACTTTCAAATGATTTACATGTCCTGTTGATTTTAAGTCCCAACTTCTTTTGTCAATTATGTATATGCAATACTGTTGCATGCAATTGTGCACACTTGAATGAAATGACAACAAAATTATGTCCAATGTGTATGTTGTGTAGGGAAGCTAAATCCCATGCCAGTATTCTGACTTTCAAGAGCTTGCTTAAAACCCAAACACATCAACAGACTGGAAAGATGGGTTCTATTTTTTGTATCTTCAGTAACTGTATTGAAAAATGTTGAGTTTATAGGACAGTCACTGTGCTCAAAAGCTTGGAACCTTGAAGGTTTTGAGTCAGATTTAAATCAGTTTAATTACTTTAATCATGACTGTATGTGCATGAGAAGAATTTAACCTATTTTTTTCCTACAAATACTCTTTATAATTAAAAGTGTTTTAGATATGAAATACACAATTTAAATAAGTGGCTGAAAACTCTCATATGTCTTCTGGCTTACCACAAGCTGTCTTGGGTCATTATTTGACTGTCAGCTGAGTGAATGCACTCAGATTTGAAACCATTTTGTTCCTAAACAAATCTTTCATTTTATAAGTCTCACCATTTTTACTTCAACTCCAGAATCCACAGATTTTTTATCAAGCTAATTTTGCCATTCTTCACAAAAAGTAGATCTAGGTCAATGTCAAAATGGATCCTATATAACAGTGGGCTCTGCCAGCACTATTTGGGACTTGATACACATCAATGAGGATTTCTGATGTCTACTGTCTCAAGAAGAAAGTCCAACAGAGCCTTCTGTATTTCTATACCTAGGTTTTGACTACCACACAAAACACTTCATAAAACACTTCATAATGAATAAAAAGTGGAGGAGAATCAACAATTCTATTGTTTTTCTGAACAGTAAAATATTCCTTTAATGGAAAAATGTTGGAATCCAAATAATTCATGAATGCACAGAAAACATGTTTTTCAGCTGAGATTTGACTCTCATGAGATCCACAATCAACCCCAAAATGTTGATAAATATTTAACCCTAACAGGACTGATAAATATTTAACCCCAACAATATTTTCCTTGAAGAACTAATCTGAAAGAAGTTGATATTTTGTGGAAGGCTCTACAATTTTCATTGGAAAATTCTGGAACTTTCTCAAAATCCTTATATATAGCCCAGAATGTCACTTATTCTGTTCTATTTTTGAACTTATTTATCAAGAAACCTTTTCCTCATTTGCACAAAATTGTAGAAAACATGGCATCAGCTAATTAACTCATGTCTCAAATAGAGAAATGGTCTTGACTTGGGTTTCATTTGTTGTATTTCCATGTAATTTTTGCTTTCACTGAGCCAAGAAATCAATTTTAGTATTACACAATTGTGCACCGAATTACCTTTGAACTGCAATGCTAAATGCAGTGAAGAACAGAAAACTTTCTGTATTTTTCCAATCTATGTGTACAAACTTAGAGCTGGCGAGGAGGGTCTCAGCACCTTGCAAAATAGGGTACTGAATTTTATTAAGTCAATACATTTCCTACAGATTTATGTCAGTATAAATAAGTTAAGTAAGCTGAGTTATTACTCAAAACACTGAAACAGAAAGTCGATGCATATGTGGAAAAGTAGTACATTTTCTTCTTTAATCTCAGAACATTTGATATAGAACATTTGCATTTGACTGGACTTCATGTAAAAATGCAAAGCAACCACCTATTACTTCCCATGGGAAATTAGTCAGCAGTCCAAAAGTTCTAGTGCTCAGGGTGCTTTTTTCACTTCATCTTTCTATTTCTTTATTTCGTTTTATTAATTCTGATTGCACACGTACTGTTTTAAATTATTCTTATATCCCTTTGATATTAATGCTCCTACATTTTCAGCTCTCTAGACTACTGCCCAGGAGCATCACATTATATTCTTCTTTTGCAGTAGAACGGACAAGTAGTCAAAAGCTAAAAGTGCACTTTAGGCTGCCTATGCAGCTTTTTGTTATCCACGGTGTAGATAGAATAAAGCATTTATAGACGTGTTCACATATATTTTTACTAGATGTACAGTCAGACTGTCATATTCCACTTAAACACATGATGCCTATGCTTTTTAGGCAGAATTGGGAGTTTAAGTTTAGGAAAATCTTATCCTGATGTCCTGGGGTTTATGAGACACCCTAGATATACACATTGTCAGGAAGCAGCATATGTCAGACCCTGGAGATGAACAGCTAATTAGAATCCCTGAGATCATATCTAACTTCATGGGTGCAAGGGGAAGTTGATGCTTCTGGCCGCATTTGCATGAGAGCCTATTAATTCAGCTGTTTGCCAAAGGACTTCTTTGATCTAGCTCCTCACTGTAAGAGGATTTTCACATCGAGCTTTTGTGTTCTAGGAGGGCATCTGTAGCGACAGTCCCTGGAGTGATTTGACCATGACTTAGCTTGTCTTCCTATTATCACTGAGATACATTACAACGAGGAACGGAAAGGCGATCAGACCAGATAGTAGGAGCCTTGCCCTGTAAATAGTTGTTTGGGCATTTGGCCACAAAGGATCATGTGGGGTCATGTCCTGCACAGTCCCTTTTTTCTCATTTTTGTCAAAGGCCAAATGCTTAAACTACCCTGGGAGCAAACTGATGTCTAAAAGCAGGAAATTATGTCAGGCCCTTGGAACCTGGAAATCTGAACAGTGACTGTGAAGCAGGTGTTTAAAGCAGGCAAGGCATTTTAGGCACACTGAAACTCTCTGATTTTGTGAGATCACGCATCTTTATATTCCACATACTCTCTGCCTTGAATCCCAGTCTACAGACTTAATTTTTCCTCCAGACAACGTAGGACAAAGCTGGATCTCTGACTCAGCTTTATGAATTCCAGTTTTTGAATATGCTGAGTGCATGACTTTTAAGCATTGCAGCACTGAACATTATTATGTCAAAAGCCTTTTGTTGAGTGATTGCCATGGTGGAAAATATTCTAAAACGATGTTTCCAGAGTAATAGAGAAGTATTTTCATTATTTGGCTTGATACATGGCTCCAAGTCTCTCATTTCCTGCTCATTATTTTTGCACCTTCTGCATGTAGGGGTCTGTGGTAGAGACTGATAGCAAACAGTTTTCCAGGTTATAGTCACCACTGTCCAGGTTGTTCATACCCATTTTATGTCCTGTCTTCCATTTTGTCCCAGTTTCCTTCTTAAATAAGTTCTAGTTCATTCCAGTATCTTTTTTGTTGTTGTTGTTCTCCTTTGCCCTGATTCTTCCTTGATTTTATCTTACTATTTTGTGTTTTATGCTTGTAAGCCAATCTACTTTTTCAGTGCCTTTCAAAGTTTGAAGTCAAGTCTCCAAAACACTACTCAATGTCTTAATGATAAGACTGCCCTTTGTCTCCTCTTTAATCTTTTTCCTGTGTTGGATTATGAAGATCCTGTAGCAAGAACACCCTATTTTATGATGGTTGGCTCTAACTGATGACAGCAATTCAGCACGTCTTCCACTCTTCTGATATACATCCACACATTTTCAAAATGCAATTGTCCCATTCTATGTCATAAGCAATACATGAACAAGAGCTGATGTGTGAACTTCCCTACCTCCAAAATATGTTGTGTTCACACAACAAAACAAAGCCATTTCTTTTTGTTTTAGTGTCATAATATAGAAGAGAAGGGGTTTAGCTTATGAAGGATCTTGAATGTTTCCATAAAATTCTATCTGCCTCCCCTCCATTTCCAAAAGGATGGGCACTGCTGTATGTACTGCTGATGATTCCCCTGAGAGTGATTCCCGTCACCTTGTACAGAAATGCTGATGTCTTGTGTTCCTACTCCTCCAAAAGATTCTGTCTAGAATCTGACCAGTGAAATTAGGTCCAAATGATTGGAATTTCTTCAAGTTATAAATACATATATGACTACAGTATAATTTCAAAGACTTACAGCAAGATGGTAGCTTTAGTAATGCATAGATCCTACCCATAATTTTGCTTTTTTTTCTTCCTTACAAATGAATTCTTCTAAACTCCTACATCAACAGCAAATGGAGGCCATTATTTTCTGGGTAAGAATATAAATATTGTAAATATGCATACAAAATTTGTGATTCTCTATTGCCAAAAGATAATGCATGGTCCTGTTTAACTGTGAATTGAAAAATTCTGCTGGAGTATGCATGTACATATGTGTAATTGAATAATGAAAGATTGATACTTCCAGTGAAGTCTCTATCCATCTTGATTTCATGAGCATGGACAATGTGTTGGAGGACAGCTTCTGACCAGGGAAGTGGTTTGCTTCTCCATTGCCCAGTGTTGTCTAACAGCCCCTTGGGAACATTTTAAGGACTTGGAGAGATGAATCAAGTCTTTACTTTTCTTTAAGAGTAGGCTGGTAGGCCAAAAATGGTGATGATCTTCCACTTTTCTTATGCATTGCTTCCTAGATGTCCAGTGTTTCAGAACTGATTTTTTCTTCAAACTGGACAATGCAATCTGCAGGTAATTAGGATCTACTATTTTTGTGGTCAATAGTATATTCTAGAATTAAGGTTTTATTCTTGTTCACCAGGAAATGCATCTTGCAGTATGTATAGTATTGTCATCCAAACCACCTGTTGTTTTCTTTCCTGTTGTTTTTTTCAACTCTCACTGAACACATTCTTCTCAATTTTATTTTTCAAATGTTGTTATATTTTAAATTAGACTCATTCAAGCTCCTGAGCAGACAACCTTGGAAAACCCCATGTCAATAACCTCTACACACATAAAACAATATGCAGTTTAGAGAACCCATTTTCTTCTTCCCCAGACAGCACAGCTCCAGAAGGCAGAGTGCAGCCATCCAGGTAACTACAGCACTGTTTATGGAACTAGTGAGTGGGCCATCACAGCATCCCAAAGCTCCAGCAGTTACAGCCTTACCATGTCCTTTTCAGGCTCATTTTGGCTTTTCTTGCTGTGGTACCAGCTTGGATGACAGCAGCAGCACACAGTTGTGAATGGTCAGACTGGATTAATCTCTCTATTAAAATCAGTGGAATTGCTCCTCAGGAGATACACAGGGAGCAGAATGACAGTCACTAGAGGGCTCTAGAGCTTTGTACACCTGATGTATTTTATATGAACATTTAGTAGAAAACTTAATTACCTTCACAAGTGAAACATAGCTAGCCTAGTAGTCAGAGGTAGAAAATATTGTCTGGACTTCAGAGGAAACCATCCAATCCCTGCAGGAAAAGAGAGATTACTGCTTGGTAAGCAGCCCCAATTTTCAGCTTTCTTAGCACTATTCCAGCTCTTGAACAAATAAAAATGCAATTGTGTTGGAAATTCTGGAAAGAGCAAAGAAATATTAAAAAAAAAATCACTCAAGGAACTAGAAATAACCTCATACACAAACTAATGACTCACCTCTGCTTTCCAACCAACTTCTTAAATGAGATTTTATCATTGAAAATAGTTCACCTAAAAATCATAAAATAGAAAAACTTTATTGAAAAGTTCAGCCACATACCCCCTAGCTAACAATTGGCTATTTATTTTCTTCCAGTTGCTTTATAAATTCCCATGGGAACAGAGATCCCTTTTTGATTTCAGGCAGGAAATATCATTCTGTCAATGTGCTTGTCTAACATGCACTATGTAATTTTTTTCCAAATAGGTGACATTTTAACATTGCATTTTGTTTACACAAAGACCACAATACTAAAAAAACTTAATGTAATCATTTTTCTTGTATGAATAAGAATCCAGATACAAGTCTGGAATGAATTTTTCAGCAGTGTTAAAGGTAATAATAGTTAACTTCCTAAACGCTGATGTTTAAGTTTTGGCCTTTTCCACTTGTGCTTGTTCAGCTTCTCAAGTAGCTGTGAGCAGCTTTATTTTTCTACTTGATATTATAAGTTTAGTGAAGACTCAATCCAACAAAGATCATAAGCAAATCTTAAAACAGTAAAAAGATCCAGCAAAGCATTTACTTCTGTGTAGTCTTTGCCCTGTAATTTTGGCAGCAGGACCATGTCCTCATTTGGTATCTTGTTTGTCAGCTTCATTGGTTGGTCTGAGTCTGTGAAAATTGCAAATTCAAAGAATAAGGAGCAACATTTCGTGTGTTCCTAAGGAAATCTGGACATGGAGCAGAGGTGCTGGGTGGGTCTGTATCAGGGTTCAGGATTGTGTCCCACTGTTTACAGCCATTGCAATCACTTTCCCATCCTCCTTATCAGTTACCATTTCCCAGGCACTTGAAAGGCATCATTAGAACAAAGGAAAGTATGAAAATGTAAGATATTATATAATATATATCTGAGAGACAAATGATACAAGAAATACAGTTTATGTTCATTGTAGCTAGAGACTGGCATAACCTTTTGGTAAGGAAAGAGCAGTTTCTCTGCTGTGATTTTGGGAGTTCTTCACATGGATACTGGTTATGTGACACATGTTCACTTGGTCAATTTAATTTGCAGTGTCTTAATTTGCACTCCTAACTCAGTGACTTTAAGTCACTTATGCATTATGAAATATGACTGTCATCAACAGTGCATTTTTTGGAGGAAAGAGTTACTACTTCTTTAGTCCCACTTTCTAGCTTTCCAGCTAGAGATGAAAGTAAACTCCAAGTTAAAAATCCTATATTTAAATATCTTCATACAAGTATCTGTACTTGTGGCATCTAAGCTGCCACTGTAATCAGTGAGATATAGTCACGGTCACCAGTAGACCCTGAAGGTTGCTCCAGCTGATATTAAATCAAGTATCAGTCTCCTGTCTGATAGTCTTGCTTGGTGCTGTACACTCCATTGGCAAGGAGCTCAATTCAGCAGTTCTCAGCCCCAAAGCAGAGACCTAGCATGCACCAGTCTCAGGATCTGGACTCCAGCCTGTAAAGAGAGCGCAGTGTGGCAGGCTCTCGAACATTCCCTTTCAGAATGAAAGACTCAATTAACCTTTGAGTGTTAAATTACTTGTTTAAAGAGGAATGGAAGGAGGATTTCATTACACTTTTGCAGCATATATTTTAGGTCTACTAGCATTGGAAAGAAAGGATTTTTCCCACCTTTCTGACATCCATTATGGTTTGTGGGGTTTATATTTTCCATGTTTTTTCTGAAGCACAGGGTGTTGCAACAAGGGCAAGAAGGGCTTAAGGTCTTACTGGCATTTGAGAAACTCTCAGGGGTCTGACTGATGTGTGTCATTTAGGACTAAACTGATCTGTAGATTTCGATCTAAGAATCTTTGCAAGGTCAAGTTCACACAGACCTTTTGGATTTTGCCTCTCACTTCAACTGTGGGCCAGAATACACTCAATGAAATTACTGGGCAGTTTCACTTAACAGATTTTTGTATGGTTGGGGTGACTCAGGACATCAGTGAAGACTCTGACCAATAAGGCCATGACAGCTGCATATTTATGTTTTAATTGTTGGAATGGTTTCTGTAGTGATCATAGCATGTGTTACTGAAATATGCTGCAATGAAAATACTCAGTGTACAGCAGACAGCTCTCAGTACTTCCTGAAACTCAGTTCCTTCTATATTCTAGCAGTTTGAATGAACAAAATATCAAGTATTCAAAATCGTTGTTTGTTTTGGAAACTCTCGAGTCACAATTGTTTTCTGTTTCCTATTTGACTCACTCACTTCACACCTAAAGCACAGAATCTTGGAAAAGCTGCATTTGGATATAAAATATTAAGTACTTGCCTAGTGTTTTTGTTACAGAATCATGTTTGTTATGGTGATAGATTTTTTTTTTAAATTAAACCCCAGCATCATTTGCACAATATTCTCATACCCAGATTCATGGTGAAGAAAAAGCTGTTAGAACATTTTGCACAGAAAGGTTTTGTGACAGAAAAACCCCCATATATTGCAGCTTTAAATTTAAAATATTTATTTACATTGGAAACCAAAACAAAAGCAAACTAATTTAAGTAGAGAAGATGTTTTTCTCCAGGACTTGTCATCATAGTCAGACCATGGCCAGTTGATGCTACCTTTAAGAGCAGTTAGCTGAAAAATATTTCATTTGTTAATGAAGCTTCACAGCACTATGCAGTACTACATGATGCACTGCATGAGCATTCATTTGTGAATTGTAACATTTAAAAGCATTATAAAAAGATCAACTGCCTCCTTTTGTTCTCTCTTGACTGGTAATTTTGTACTGTCTGCTGAAATGGCAGCATTGGTGGCTGATTACAATGCTGATGTCAAAGAAAGAGATGTCAAAGGCATCCCGTTAAAAATTCTGCCTTCATTATATATCTGTTTGGTCATGTATATTGCAGATTATTTCTGGACATTAAAAGAAACCCTGCATGGCATGGTCCAGAAATTGTGCTTTTTACATTTAGTGACTTTATTCTCCAGCTCATTACTTCTCATCCAGAATGATTTAAATATTTCAATGCTAATAAAAATAACAGCCATTTGATTCACAAAAACGTTGTTATTCCTGTCTCTCAACAAAGGGTGAATTATCTTGAGCTTAAACTGAAAGCAGCTACATTGGTATATTGCTATTTTTCGCTTAGCTCTTCTATTTGAAAGCAACCGTTGAAATGACCTCGGAATTTCAGGAGTCACATTTATCAATACCATCCTTGAAAACATTAAAACAATAGAAATGCTGCCAAATATTTCTTCCTTACATAGGGGGACTTTGTTGTACCCAGTAAGTTTTTGCTGGTTATGGATGTTCAGCTGAGCTCACCTGTCCTCCAGTGGTAAACAGTGAACAGTGTTTGATAAAAAACTGAAATCATTGAAACATTGACAGATAAAGAAAGAAAAAAAGGAAGGCAAGAAAGAAAAAAAGAAAGAAAGAAAAAAGGAAACAAAAAAGAAAAGAAAGAAAAAAGGAAAGAAAAAAGAAAAGAAAGAAAAAAGGAAAGAAAAATGGAAAAAAGAAAGAAAGAAAGAAAAGAAAGAAAGAAAAAGAAAGAAAGAAAGAAAAAAGAAAGAAAGAAAGAAAGAAGGAAAGAAAGAGAGAGAGAGAGAAAGAAAGAGAGAGAGAGAAAGAAAGAAAAGAAAGAAAAGAAAGAAAGAAAGAAAGAAAGAAAGAAAGAAAGAAAGAAAGAAAGAAAAAGAAAGAAAGAAAGAAAAGAAAGAAGGAAAGAAGGAAGGAAGGAAGGAGGAAGGAAGGAAGGAAGGAAGGAAGGAAGGAAGGAAGGAAGGAAGGAAGGAAGGAAGGAAAGAAAGAAAGAAAGAAAGAAAGAAAGAAAGAAAGAAAGAAAGAAAGAAAGGAAAGAAAGAAAGAAAGAAAGAAAGAAAGAAAGAAAGAAAGAAAGAAAGAAAGAAAGAAAGAAAGAAAGAAAGAAAGAAAGAAAGAAAGAAAGAAAGAAAGAAAGAAAGAAAGAAAGAAAGAAAGAAAGAAAGAAAGAAAGTTATAACTATGGCCATACATCCTTTGGAGGTGTCTTCTCCTACATGTTATAGGTGTGCTTGGAGATGATCTGTCTACAAACCCAAGAAGTGTGTGTAGGTGTAGGGGTGAGAATAAACAGACACTTAGAGAGGATAATATAGACCATTCCACATTGCTGTACCAGAGGAAAAACTTGTGTCCTGACCTGTTTTGTCTAATGAACTGTGCTGTGTAACTGTTTCCAAAATTAGCTGTTAAAAAAAACCCTAAGACTTTCCTTGGGTTTGCTGAATGCCACATCAGAAGTAATTAATGGCTGATACTGTCCTCATGATGATATTTTCAATCATTTCCATGGCACATCAGTACCAACAAAGCAAAACAAACCCACAAATGCCCCACCCCTGCTCCAAACTAATACACACTAACACTATTTTAAATATAATTTGGGAGTTTCATCAGAAATTATCTATAGCAGGAAAACACAAGTAAATTTTTGCCCTCTTCATATTATAATTTATTTTTCGTAGAGGAAAGGCCAAGTTGTGAGACCAAACACAAAAAAAATCATGTCTCCATGAACACCCACAGCTCTATTTCCATATATTTTCATTATTGTTATTGATACAAATATCTTGTGTGAGAAAAGAAAGAAATAAAAAGTCCTATACACAAGCAGATAAAAAAAAAGAAAGAAGAGCTAAGAAGTGCATTCTGTCCAATCATTCACATGCTAAGATATTTTAGATATTAAATAATAATCACACTGAAGTTTATTCAGGACCAAAGTAAATGCAGTTTCTGTAGGTCTTTATTTTTAGTTATATTGATCCATCTCTGAAATATGCACATTTCACATATGTGTACATTTTGTTTACTATCAATTTCAGTAAGAATGGATTTTCTACCTATGTCCATTGAAACTAATAGTAAACCTCTCACTGAATGTATTGAGATTAGCTTTTCTGTCATCATCACGACTTTGACCCAAGTAAATGATGTCATCTTTTGTCACTGAAAAAAAAAAAAAAGCATATGCACTTATGTCCAATGTGTACCCATTTATATTTTAAAATACTGGCCGCTGAAAGCTCTGCAGAGGTCTAAACAGAAATGTTTATCCATCCCTTCCCCCATATGCACACACACAATTTCCCATGCCGCCTATTTACCACCCAGAGAGAAGGATCACATTTCCACTCCTCCCCTTTTCAGAGAGTATTTCAGAATCTTTTTGTAAAACTCTTGACCTCACACATATATATGTTACTGCAGAAAGCTTCTTTAGTTTTCCTCTGATGCCTACTTCTGGGTAATCTCATACAGAAGTATAATTGGGATAAATAAAGACTGCTGTCTTTAGAGAACTATTATTCTTCTTCATATATACTTGTGAATGATTATTAACAAAAGGTTTAAGCAAAATGCCCTCCTTCCATGTTTTGCAGGAGCTCTGACCCTCACTACTACATCTGAAACACCTTGCTTTTTCATAGTAACCAAGCTGTTTTGAATAATGTAAGCACTGTCTGAATGTGCTGTATTTTAAGTGCAGTAAGTTTTATGAGAGTGTGAGTCTTTTGGGGGTTCTCATCATATGAGTACTAGCTGTTCTGAAAGGTCACCTGGAGGAGGTAGCTGATGGCAGGACCACCAGCACTGCAAATGCCTGATGATGCTTTTTATTTTTAAATTCCCTTTAAAATCAGGGTAAAAGGCATCTGCAAACCCAGGTAGACTGCTGGTCTGGAGAGCTTGACGCATACCAGTTTCTGCAGCAACAGCACACGAGGGTAATGTAGCTAAGCAACACAATCTAGATATGTTCAATGGTCCAGCCCTACTATTTTTAGGAACTGTTTAAAATGTTGCACATAAGCAACAGAACTGGTAGGTTGAGATACATCTTTTACAAGCTGGATGCCATATTGTGCAATAAAACAACAGAAACACCCAAGTTAGTTTCCTCCAGGTTCTGACATAATGTCCCTTTTAGCATATGCATATTTTCTTTAGTCCCCCATGTGCTCTATGGAAGTATTCCAGATTCCTTGTCCTCCCAAGGTTATGCCTTCAGGAATTTTGGGGTATTTCTGGGGAGAAATGTATTCAACTTAATAGCAATTTTCCTTTGTATTGCTCAAGATGAATTTTTTTTTTTTTTTTTTGCAACAAGGCCTGAAGAACAATTCCTTCTAAAGAGGATGAGGCCACGCATTTCTGTTCTTAAAAATGGCAGTAACTTCCTATTCTCAGCAGGTCCAAGGCTTCAGGCTGCCATCAGAGAAGTTAGTGACCCCTTTTTCAACATGGTCACCTCACTTCTTATAGTCAGTGCTCTCCATGGAGTGAGCTTGACAGCCCTGGTGTAGGTGAAATTTCCACTAAGTTTCTCAAAGCCCATATACCTCTAGGATGCTGAATGACAGCACACTCATCTGCCTACACACAGAACTAAGGCATTACAGCATTGGACAACTCTGATTGATTGAATAGACCCTGAGGGCAGGACCCTATTACCAAGCCAATGCTCAGAACTGATTAACCCCTTAGCCAGTGTCAAATACAGTACATTGCTGTAAGAAGACTATAAATCATAGGATAACTGTAGGGTCAGGCCTATTGTGGCCCTCTTATATGTCTTGCCTAAAGCCTACTGTTGATTTTTCTAAACAGAGTATGTTAGTGCTATTCTGGCAGAAGGATAACAGTACAGGAGTTTCCCATCCAGATTTTTATTAATTGGAACATTGTGTAGGTTGTTTGCTTTTTTCCTTGTTTCTCCTGATCACAAAGGGAAATGCTCTACATGAGAGACAAAGTGTATTTATGGTGCAGTACCAGCCATGCCCACACACTGTTGTAGAATGGAGACCAGGATTCTGTGTTTGTCTCTGTTGGTACATTTCCTCAGAATGGGAATCAGAAAGTTGGGCAAATTTTTAGCAAGGAGGCATCTGAAGTTAGTAACAGCTGACAGTAGAAAATGTCAATGAAAAACACCCTCTTAAAAGAAAGCACTTGTGCCTCAAGTGAAGGATTAGGAGGCTTGCTCAGGTATCCTGCTTGGGATTCATGGGCTGTTATTGTCTCTTGAGAACAGGAGTTAGAACTTTAGGAGGAAGAGCAGGATCTGGATGCGTGACAACAGGACACAGGCCCTGTGACTATGCTGGTCCTAGTGCTGGTGATATTTCTCTTTTATAAAGCAGCCCAATGGCTGAGGTACTACCCTGATGACTGGGAGAAGGCTGTTCCCACATTCACAGCTATATTTGCCATAATACATCACTAGCGTAGATGAGAAATGATGAGTCAAGCAAGGACCAGGATCCTCTTTCTGCAAATGTGTGCCATGTTTCTGCTTGTTTTTTCCTTCTCTGGCACAGAATCTTGAATTTTCTATTCTTCATGATAGGGCAGCTGGGTAAAAACCAGCATTTATTGTATCCTCTCCTGGATACTGTAGGATATAGCTTAGCTGAGAGTACTGCTTAGGGCATCCTCTTGGGAGGCAGAAGATGTAATGATAATATCCTCAGACTGAGGAGAGGGCTGATTCTGAGTTATCCACTTCCTGGATGAATGCTTAAAGACAAGTGCCTGCATTATCAGCTCCTTATAAAGGAAAATGAAAATGGCCCCTCATTTAACTACACCTATCCTTATCAAGAGAGACATAAAGGGCAAATTTTTCAAAAATGGGTTAGGCCCAGGTCCTCAAAGACATTTAGACGTTTGATTTTCTTTGATTGTAGGGGGAATTATCTTCCAAAGTGGCTTTGAGGATCTGGACCTTGGAGATTTAAGATACTCAGTGTCATTTATCAAATGTGGAATCAGTAGGAGTTGGGCATCTAACGAGAACCCCACAGTCTATATGTTTCTAAATTATGTATGCACTTTGAAAATGCTAAGCCCTTTATCATGCAGGAAATCAGGATTGATGACTGATGATCCTTTCTCATCTTAACATCCCTTGCAAAGCTTGCTAAGATCATGTGAGCTCTATGATGGACACATCACAGTCATATATATGTCATGCATCCTGAGACATTTTATATCTATATACATTTCTGATGGACAGTCAGTTTCCTTCCAATATGGCATGTCTTATGATAGGCTGCTTTTTAATTATTTAAATTATTTCTGCATTTTCTGATGCGTAGATCTTTCAACTGTATATTTCATTTTAAAAAGAAAACTCTGCGTATCTTTACACTGATTGATGTTTCCTAAAAGTGCACTATTTCAGTATTGATTTATCTTAGCAAAACCAATTCTGTGAGTAATGTCTATAAATTTTATTGAAATAAAAGGTTTGTGCTATTTACCTTGAGTGTTAACTTCCAAAGGCTGATATATAACTTTCTGTTCTTATTTTTTGTTGTTTTTTTATTCTGTTTGTTTGGTTTGTGGTTGTTTGTTTGTTTGATTGACAATAATAGAAACCCCTCTGTTGGTATTTTAACAATAGAGCTTTTAAAATAATCTCCATATTTTAAGCACTTTATGGTAAACATTTGCCTTCTCTCACATAGGCAGCTTGGGCAGAAAGCTACTGACTGTAATTAAGTGCTGAGTTTTTCCAGAAAGGCTAGGGTTGGGTTTTTTCTTTTATATTTTATTTTAACTAAATTGCTGTCAGAATTTCATGGCAACCTGTGATTTTTTTCGTTCCTTTGCTCCAAACATTGTCAATGTAACACAGATAACCTTCACCACCTGCTCAATGTTAGTCTGCCTTTTAATGATTATTAAAGAGAATTCAGCATCTTAGAAACTCTCATAGACTCCACATCTGATATTGAAAGCAAAATCATATCTTTGTTATTCTACTCATAATTTTTCGTTATTTTTTTTTTCCTTTAGGATCATTTCCTACTCTAGTGATAAGGTGGTTTGCCACCTTGAGGGCAAGACTAGGTAAGTTCCCTATTGTTAGCATGTGATTCACCTTCTTGGTCTCGGGTCCCTTTCAGACATAATAAGCAGTATAAACTGCCTTTATATCTTTTCTTATCTTCAGCCATTCTGAGACGAATCTTTTTCACGCAGTTACTCTATTCTTAAGTTTCTATAGTGCCTCCACTGCTTTATAGTAAATGTGTTTTACATTTTAATGTATGGCCTGGCACATACATTTAAAATAAAACAGGGGATGAATTATTTATGAAACAGGAAGTAATGACTAACAGGAGAATTATTTTATTTAAGTATCATCAGAGCTATAAAAGGAGCAAAAAAAAAAAAAAACAACAAAACAACCAAAAAACAACAACAACCCGAAACTGAGGATACAGAACTGATATAACTTATCTACAGGTATTAGTATAGATAAATAGGCATGGTCAATACCTAGCTATCTATTATTGGTTAGAAAATTAACTGATGCTTGTAAGGGTGGTTCCTGTAAAGGAAATATGATACCATACATTAAAATTTGTAGCTAAAAGTCAAATAGGACACCAGAAATTTGAATTTAGCATAGGTATAATGTTAGGGAATTAAAGTTGCACAGTGGAGAATGTTGTTGTGAAATATATTTTATTTGAGAACGAAATGAGGAAAAGCACATTGATTGAAAACAGGTTTCTCAGAGTTATGAAGAGAGAGGGAAAAACTCTTTGACAACTATAATTCATAGAAATTATTTGACTCTAAACATACTTGGAGGGAATGAGGCTAAGTAAAAAAATAGATGAACTAAATAAAGGAGAAATAATCTTAAATCTTTCTGTAGGTCTTTATAGAAGTACAACAAAAAGAATATAAATGAATGGTTACCAATGTTGAGTAATTATCTTCTCAATTCCAATTAGGTATTAAGCCAATGGATTCTTAAGACAAAGAGGGTAACACTGCTCAGGAATCACATAACGGAAAGACTAAAAAAAATCTCTGTTCACATTTCTAAATCTTTATTCAACATTCACTCCCCTCTAAATCCTTTTACTTCAGTAAGAATTTTATGCAACTAAGACATGAGTACATGTACATGGCCTGTGGTTTTCCTCTAGTGAAGGAAAGAGGAAAGAATGGTTCAGCTACAACCTGCCCGAGTACAGACTACTAGAATTGTTCACCAACAGCCTGCAGGTGCACTGTTGAATGTGCCCTCAGCAAACTCGGTGGCAGCACCAAGCTGTGTGATGCAACCAATGTGCTGGAGGGAGGGAAAACCATCCAGAGGGTCCTTGACAGGCTTGAGAGGTGGGGCCATGCAAACCTCGCGTAGTTCAACAAAGCAAAGTGCAAGGTCCTGCAGTCAGGGTCCTGCAGTCAAGACAATCCCAGACACACCTACAGGCTGGATGGAGAAGTGACTGAGAGCAGCCCTGTGGAGAAGGACTTATGAATGTCAAAAAGAAGGACTTAAGGATGGTGAAAAATTCAACATGAGCCAGCAATGAGCACTCACAGCCCAGCAAACCAATCGAATCCTGGGCTGCATCTATAGGACCGTGGCCAGCAGGGCAAAGGAGGTGATTGTCCCCCTCTGCTTGACTCATGTGAGACCCCACCTGGAGTAGTGCATTCAGTTCTGGTATCACCAGCATAAGAAGGACATGAAATTGTTGAAGCAAGTCCAGAGGAGGGCCATGAAGTTGGTAAGAGGATGGGAGCATCTCTCCTATAAGACAAGGCTGAGCAAGTTGACGCTGTTCAGCTTATGGAAAAGAAGGTTACACAGAGGCCTCATAGCAACATTCCAGTATCTGAAGGAAGCCTACAGGGGAGCCAGAGAGGGACTCTGGATTAGGAATCACAATAAGAGGAGAAAGAGCAATGGGTACAGCTTGAAAAAGTAGAAATTTAAGGATGGATATTAGAAAGAAATTTTTTATTAAGGGTGGTGAGGCATTGATATTGTACCCTGATATTGTACAAAGCCTGGTTGGATAAGGCCTTGAGAAACCTGGTGGAGTGGAAGGTGTCCCCACCTATGTCAGGGGTGGTTGGGACTAGATGATGATTAAAGTTCATTCCAGCTTCATAACATTCTAAGATACTATAACCATGTGCTGCAACTTGTTGTTCATTAGGATGCTCTGACATTTTTCAGAGCAGCTCATTTAAAGTATTATTTAATTGAGAAACATAATATTTAATATTTAAATTTTAATATTTAGATTTTAAATTTGGTTTAGAATGCAAGTAAGAAAAAAAGTTCATATTTACCATTTTTAAAAGGATCTGTCAATAGTATGAAACATTTTTATTTCCAGAATGCAAAATTGGAAAAAAGGAATTAAGCAAAATATATGAGGAATATATCATAAAAAAACAAATTTTGGGTAAGGAAAATAGAGGCAGTAAAAATTACTCTATGTTTGTTCTTGTATTTCAAAATAATTAAGAAAATGAAAAGGATTTAATCTCCATTTTTGATGAAAAAAAGTCATGGAAAAAATATATTGTTTAGAAAATTAGGGGAAGATGACTTTGGAAATAGTTAAAATTTTTTGACATTCAATTATGCTTTGAAAGATCTTTGTTAAGAAAGAAGCATATAAAATGAAGGCTGTATAACTAGCAAATTATGACATTTTCAGATATACATTGATAAAGACTAGACAAAAACCACTTGGAAAAGTGGAAAGTTTTCAGATTATTCTGGCCAACTGTTAGGAAGGCAATTAGGAAAATAATTTGCTTTTCCACAGGCAATTATTTTTTGTGAGACATGGAAATCTGGGTAATTGCCTAAACATTATAGAGAAAAGGAAACAAATTCAGAGGCAAAAAAATTGTTTTCTGAATATTTTCTCTGTATCCCAGAAAAGTACTGGAAAAATATTGAGAGAAAAGAGCTCACTGTGAATTAGCTTACTCGGCCATCCCAGAGAGCAAGTCCTCTCTTACTTCTCAATTCCATGTGAGAAGGCAGACACAAGTGAAAAAAACAAACCACAAAAAAATCCCTTTTCTGCATTGTTTCATTACCTGCCACATAGAAAATCTTGCTCTGAGAGAGAAAAAAATATTTCCTTTACTCAAAAATAAAAGTGAATCAGAAATATTTTGACTTTCTGAACAGGTTTTTATTTGTCAACTTGTTTGTTTTCCTGTGTGCTCTAGAAGTAGCACTTTCCTTACAAGAAATAGAGAAGGGGTGGAATGTGAGACTCAGGAACCTGAAGATCTAGAGCAGAAGGAAGATTTTTAATATAGTATCTTGATAGATAAAGATGGTAACATTTTACTGCATGTAAATTGAATGGATGGATGAAAAGCAGTGAAGGTTGGATTTCTAATTAAATCTCTGATGCCATGCCTCATAAAATGTTATCAAAATTATTCCATAGCCTGAAAAGTGGCTGCAGAACCATGGATAAGAAAAAACCATCAACTTCCATTGACAGAAAAGGGAAGAGGTCATGGAAAGACAACAGGTACTGGTTTTAAAATCTACTTCATTTAACATATTCTAGCTCATAGGGATGCACAGATCTTGAGTCTGGAGGAATGGATGCTTGAAAATTAACCAGCTCTCTTCAACCCCTTTCTCTTCTAGAGTCCTAACCTGTGGGATTCCTCTAAGTAGGTCCTTTAAAAGGCCAAAGTTAGCCCTCCTGAAGTCCATCCAGGGTTATAATCTTACTTACTGCCTTGCTTCCTTCATACAGGATCCTAAACTCCATCATCTGATGGTCACTGCAGCCAAGACTGCCCCCAAACATTCAAAGCCCTAGCCAGTCCTTCACTGTTTGTTAGTACAGGGTCCAGCAGCACATCTCTCCTCCACCATGGATGTCAGAAAGTTATCATCAGTGCTCTGCAGGAGCCTCCTGGACTGTGTGTTGTCTTTCCAAGAGATACCAGCATGGCTGATTTCCTACAGAGAACCAGGTCCTTTGGTCATGAGGCTACTTTCAGCTGCCTGTAGACAGCCTAATCAACATTTTCCTGAGCAGGTGACCATTTTCCTGACCTGTAGCAAACTCTCACAACAGAGCCACCCATATTAGCCTGCCCCTTAATTTTTATTCCTGTGCTCTCAACTCATTCGTGATCCTCTCCGAGGCAGAGGTACATTCCGCTTCTGCCCTAACATAAAAATCAGCTCCACCACCTCACTTTGCTGTCCTGTCTTTCCTGAAAGGGACATAGCTATCCATGACAGCATCCAAGTCATGTGAATGATCCCACCATGTCTCTGCAATTGCAAGGAGATTGTGGCCCTGTGCCTGCACACAGATCTCTAATCCTTCAATCCTTGCTGTATTCCCTGTTCTGTGTGTGCTTGTGTGCAGGCATTTCAGAGAGGTAATTGTGCATGCAAGTTTCCCAGGAGCGTTTAAAAGGATCTACCATAACCACACACACCCCTGAGGCTGTTTGCCTTCTGGTTCTCATCCTGGGAGGCAGCCAAGGAACATTTCCTGCTGCTCAGGACAGCTAGGCTTATCCCCGAGTTGGGTGCCATGGTCTGAGCATTGCCCCTCTGGACCCTGCATTCTGAGTCCTTCAGTTTAAAGCCTGGCAAGTCAGCCGGCTTGCTGCCAAAGATTCTCTTCTAGACAGGTACATCCCACTCCTCCCTAATAGTCTAGAGGCAACAAAGTATATATCATTGTTATGAAAACCAAACCCCTCACAACAGCACCAGCCACAAAGTCAGAATTTGGTTGGCATTATATGTCTATTTCTGACTGCACCCTTTTGTCTAACTGCTAAAATGGAAGACGAGATATCTATATACTAAAATTATATCTATACATCTCATCTAAACATGCAACATAAGATATTATATAAATCATTTCATTTAAATTATTTAAAAATATATTCAGTACGTTATCTATTAAACATTGCCTTATGGTCTCACATGGGCAGTCACGTATCACCTTTCTCTTAAGCCCATTTTTTGCGGGATTGACATGTGGAATTTTGCAGCCTTTGCCATCTGGCACAACAGAAGTAGACAAGGATGGTTTAAAGAATGTCTTGAACCTCAAGTATTCCCGATTTCTATCATACTGGTCAGGCTTTACACCATTCCTAGGAGAGAAAGGGAGAACCAGCTGCCAAGTACCCCTTGGTGCAAAGAGGATATGATGCATAGGTGAAAAACTGTGTTCTTCATAAACAAACCAGCAGCTATTCTGTGAAATCTTGAAAAAAATTAGTAAGGGCTGAATAGATCATTTATTTTAAGATTCAAAACACTGAGAGTAATTTAATACAGTATAAAATAGGAAAGAACTAATTTAAAAATAATTTGAAACACATGTATATGTGTGTGATAAATAATTGGTTTGTGTGAAATATGGAAAATATGTGCAATTGTAAGGAAATAACACTCATAACTCATGAGATTTCAACTAACCAAAATAGTATTATAAGGCCAGCAAAACCACTCACAAGGGGAAAGTGCAAAATTCCAGTAACAGTTAAATGAACTAGTTTATTCATTTATGGTTCCAAAAAACCCCCTCTACTAAATATAACAAACTACATTGTGGTAGCAAAATAATTCAGTGTACTATGGAAAAAGAAAATTATCCACCCTTGTAGGTTATTTTTTTCTAAGCTTTTTTTCTCTCCAAAAGAAAGAAAAGAAAATGCTAGAGAAAGAAGGAAAGAATAAAAACAGATTAAAAGGAAAATTGAATATTCCTTATCAAAGACATTATATGATTTGTAAACAAGTGCCCCAAAGCAACAAAAGCAAGATTTGTTAATACTCCTACCCTTTAGAAGATTTTATGTCTCTCAATTGGGTCTCCCAGAATTTGTGAATATAATATTACTGCTGACATATCAAAATAAACATTTTATTTAATTCAGTATGTCTCTGAATTATGCAAATGACTGACACTTTAGTTTTTCCATTTCTTTAAAAAACCAAACACACAGTCGTTAGACTGTGATTGAGGATGTATTTATTCCATAACCACCATTATGCAAGTCTATCACCTGCATTTGGAGACAAAGTCTACATTTCCAAATGCAAGCTGCAATTCTTAGCTCCCTGTCTGAACCCTGCAGAGCTGGAGCCTGCAGAAAAGGACATTGTCATCAGGGCTGATTTTATTTATCTGGATATATATGTGTGTGTGTGTATGTATTTTATTCACTACTTAAGTGTTGGTTTAACATCTGAGAGTGAGTGCTCTGGAGACAGGGTCTAATCTCAGTGTAAGCAGAGAGCTCCATTTTAATTGTACATTGTAACGGACAACTGAGAAAACTGACAGAAAGCATCTTATAATATTCCTCTTTTTTTGCCAGCTACTATGCTAGTCAAAAATAAATATCAGTTCAACATCTGCCTCTTTCCAAAATCATCTCAGCAAACCAGACATACAAGCAGTGTTTCCTAGTACTGATGACCTTTGAATGGGTAGAAGAAGTGCTTGATGGAAAAAAACTTGTATGACACAAAAAATAATTAAAAACTAAATAAAAAAAGAGCGGCTGAGAAAGTAGCTGTCCTTCTAGATGAATGATGAGGTCAATGTTCTCAAAAAAATCCTTTAGTGTTTTACTTTGTGCCAGTCTCACATTACTGTAATTCCACTAAAGATAAACATTATGGCTAAATTTGGGCAAATGCATTAAAATCCCCAGTTTTGTTAGCATCAAAAATATTTTAGGTAATATTTCTTTTTAATCTGGGAAGAAGGATAAACCTTTATTGTGACTGAAGTGTAGCAGTTTGCAATGCTTTTTATTATTACAGGATATATTCACTAGAAAAATGTTTTATTTTGGACAGAAAATTCTCCTTCAAGTAAAGTGGGTTCAGTCTTGGATAAGCATTCATGCATTTTAAAAAGAATTGGAAAAAAGAATGACTTCGTCTAATTAGGCAGCTTGATCAATGTATGCATTAAAGACACATTTCCTAATGTATTATGAATTCAGATGGGTGAGAGGAAAGCAGGCTTAAACCGCTTTTAAAAATAGCCCAGAATCCCCTGTAATTTCCCTCTGCATGCCAGTGTTAGCATAATCTAAAATTCTTCAGCTTTCTACTACTAAAAGAAAACCATAGAAGAGGTGGTTGAATGCAAAAAATATTTTCTAGCTCCAATTGCATGCAAAATATTCAGCAATGTTTATAGTCATGTTGTCTTCTTTCACCTAGGTTTAGTGTGAAGATTAAACCCAGCAGTGGAGATGTAAAGAAAGGATTTCAGCTCAGTCTCAGGGAAGACTGTAATTATTAAAGGAGAGCAGCCGCCAACCTGCAGGTCCTTGGATCTTCTGCAGTATGATATGATGATTGATAACCTGACCTACTCTTCTTGGATCACTTGGTAGGCAGAAATATAGCATCTGCTGTATTGTTAATGCAATAAATTGTACCCCTTTCAAACATTATTTCAATAAATTAAATGCATAGATCTCTAATAGTTTGCATGAACTATGTAAATAAGTGCCATGACTTACGTGTTGTGACTTGGGCATAAATTCAGTCCACTTCTTTTAAAGGCAGAAGTTCAGCATGGATATTTAAGATGGCTTGTGCAATCATATTAATCTTTCTACTTCATATTTCACATTTTTATGAGAACTTTATTACTAAATAATATATCTCTATGTTCCCTTTTGTAGCTGTGCTCTCCATTACTTGCCTAAACTACTTGCTGTCATTAGTTATAGCAGTTTTATGCTTCATATACTACACAGCCTCTGATGGCTGTCTCCCTAATAAATTCTTCATCACCTTCAACATGACCATCTGCATTGCAGCTTCATTAATATCCTTTCATTCCAATTTCCAGGTGGGCAATGTCTTGCTTAGTTAAAGCTTTTTGTAAATTATTAATTATTGCAACCAAGAAACCTCCTCCCTGGGCTCTCACTGGTTTCATGAAATAGTGATTTCATGGATATTACAGAAGTGTTGCTCAGTGCTGCCTTTATCTCTTAGGTTAATGAGGATCATTCTGCTTGAACACAATGGATCAAAATCTGGCCTTTGGTTCTCACAGATATTTCCCATTGATTTCACTGAGCTCATTGCATCTGAATCTCAGGCTTAGTAGCCTTTTAGAGAAGGATGGAGAGAGCAAAGCACAGATAAAACAGTTTACCCTGGTAAATCAGGTGAAGCAGAAAGTGAACAACTCTGAGACTTGAAAGAATCTGGACCAGTGCAATCAAAAGGTGAAAAGACCTTAGCCAACTGGGCAGGAGATCCTGGGTGATCTCAATTTCCTGGCTGCATAGAAGGTTAAATAGAGCTCTTCAGCAGATGGGCTCTAGGTTATTTGATTCCTTAAGGAGACAGTCTGCTGACTATAATATTGAGTCAAGTCAAATATGAGAACAAAAATGCTGAATTTTACACCTTTGGAGAGTCTTTGAAATAAGGAAAAAGTCACTTGATTATTTTTATATTGATGAATCAAATCACGGTTTTGCCTTATTTATAAAAATACTTGATCTGGTATGGCTGGATATTTTTCACTTTTTCATTTGTTTTCGCACCTTTACAGGAAATTGTTAAAACCTGACAAAGTTGAGAGCAATACTGAATTTTTAATGCAAAGTTCCAGGCAGTCTTCTCAGGAAAGGGGGTGCAATGAACCCTACATATATTATGTCTACCTTCCTCCTTCTGACTTGGAGATTTTGTAGTACAATTCTTCTGCAAACCCATTTAAAAAAAGTTGGATATAATCTTAAAAACAAAGAACGACCTCCTTTGTTCTGTGGTTTGCACTGTCCCTATTTTCAGTGCATTTGAACTTCCTTCATTTTTTTCCTTCAAATTCTCTTCTTTTTGTCGTCTTTCCTTCTGCAGTTACTGATTTGGTGTCTCCAGTTTAGAACCATTCAGGGACTCATTTATACTCACATTTCAGAACTCAGGCCCATGTCCAAAATGGACACTTTTTCTTGATGTGCCATCTCAAAGACCTCAAAGTGATGCTGGCTGATATGCGAGACCAGAGAGCAAAGCAGAAATTATACACAAGCCTCAAAACTGTCTTCTGAAATAAAGAGCATGAGGAACGAAGAAATGTGTCTTGATGAGCCTGTCAGAAACCCTCCTTATGTCTCAGAGAAGAAAAGGAAGAGGTGAAACCTGGTTTGGTCTGAAGAGAAGTTGCTCCTAAGGTGATAAGAGTAGCAGGTTTTTCTGAGTCAAATGTGAACAAGTGCCTCTGTAAACCAAAAGCACTTTGTCCTTGAAACAAGTCACTGAAATATCTTGCTAGGACAGAAGGCGCTTTTGAGCCAGGCAGGCACCTGCTCAGCTCTAGTGTCAAAACCTCATATTATTCCTGAAGTAACAAGTATAGTTTTATTTGACCATTAATTAAAGATTACTTCAACTAGGTGGCTGGATCTTGCCAAGCCAGACACTAGCGGATTCATATAAGTTTCACTCTATTGAATGCATTAATTTCCTTTGCTTAATTTATGTAATGAAGTAACCCAATTCTGTATGCACCCAAGACCAAACCTGCCCTTCTTAAGTGTTCTTTGTTTTTCCCTCTGGTCTTTATTTTTTTCCTATCATGCTAATCCAAGGTTTAGACAGACTGTAGGGCCCACCTACTGTGGAAACATTTTCCCCAATATAATTGTTAGTGGAGACTCCAGCCGTTTGAAAGAAATGAAAACAAAACCTTATTATCCAATAAAGGATCGTTAAAAATTCAGCAGCGAACAGTTTTCGGCTGACAAAATTGTTGAACACACCAAGAAGCAGAAAGCAAAATTGGCTATTTTCTGATCACAGACCTAATTAAAAATGAACAGCTTAACTGCACCATTAAGTGCCAACGACTGCGACCTGCATGGTATTTTCATTTCTGAATCTCTTTATATAAAGAATTTCCTGTGAGATTTTGTTACTCTCTAAATGCCTCTGTATGCTATTGACTACAACTGAGGGTCAGGTTTTGTTAAAAGAAAATGTCTGGCTTTAATGGTGTGGAAGCTGAATGTATATATATATTTTATTGGGTCAGGTACTAAGACTGGATATCCCAAAGCACCAGTCTTGTGGATTTGGGTTGGGTTTTTTTTTGCAAATTCATTTTTACAGCCTACAGCAGCCAGTTGAAAATTAGACAATAAAGGTTATGTGAAAATTTCAGGACTATAGGACTTCCTGCAGTCTACTTCAGGAACTGAAATGTTGCCTTGGCAGACTCAGTTGCCTCTCTGTGACCATATTCACAGGGCGGAACTGGGTTTTATGGGCTAGATTCCTTCTTATGTTTACTCCTCACAAATCAGTATAATTTTTTAAAGAATAAATTTGAACCAGCCTCTTTAGTGCTTCTGCTCTGGAGTCCACATTTACTTGAGTTTTGTGATCTGTTGCCCCATTTCTTTCCCTGTGTGAGCCTGAGACAAAGGACTTGCAGAATAAAGCTTCATTAGATCACAGAGATATCATAAATAATTTAACAGAGTTTATAATCATTGAAGGGTTCTTCTCACTAGGGGATTAAGCTGACCTGGGGCCCAAATTAATTCCCACCTCTGGAAACAACTACTAAATAAAGTTGAAGGTAGCTGGAAAGTCCCTGTTCTGGAAGTACATCCTGCTGGACTCTCACCTACTATGGCCAGGCATTCCAACTTCACTGAGTGTTGAACCACGCCTAGAAGCAGGACTTGTAATACACAGGAATTCAAGGTCTTAGGAAAACTCAATTTCTTCATGATATTTGATCGAGTGTTTTGTTTCTGAAAAAAACCCAAAACAATCTTAAATAGACTTTCAAATATTTTGAAATTGTCAGCTTTTCAAATTGTTGACTTTTCAATTGTCACCTTATTTCACAATAGAAGTTCCATAATTTCTGCAGTTAGAGAATTGGAGCAACTAAGGCAAAAATCATCGAACTTATAAAAAGATGAATGAGAAGTACTCTTTCACCAAATTTCAAAAATAAGCATTGTTGCATTTCTTCTCTTGCTCATTTAGGCGTAATCTATGCTAAAACCCCTTAAAGTCCACACCCCCGTTATAGATTTCTGTAAAAAAAATAAATTTCAGAATTTGATGATTTCTGACCCAATTATGCAGCTTCTTAATTTAATAATGTGGCATTAAACTTAGGTACCTCAAGAATGCCGCCACCTCTTGCTTTATTGTAGTGCCACCAAATCACAACACAAATGGCAAACCCATATATTTTTACCTGATAGAGTATATAGAAAGGCCTAGTTTGGAGTTGCTCTGATACATAAATAATCCCAAGACTGATGTAATTCCACTTTTTTTCCATCAGACAACTAATATGAGCCGTGACAGTTATGTAAGTAACTTTTTTACACATTCAAATCCCATGTATCGATGTCATTGCATTTAGGACAGCATTCCTTTTTACAGAGGTTACACGTGTAGCAGTTGCTCCTTACTTTCTTTTTTCCACAGTGCAGGATTCAAATTTGTTGTGAGACATTCTCTACTGTTTAATAAAAAAATTTTAAAAAATATGAAAAAGGTAATGAAATAGGTTAGGTACTGTTCCTGCATAAGCAAGGTGGCATGAAATCACATAAATTTCTGATCCCCTGTTTTATTAAGAGCCCCCAACTCCAGGTCTTTTATGATAAATTAAATTTCAATATACTTTGACTTTGGTCAAACTCTTGCAGAGATCGGGTGACAAAGTTATTTGTTTCCTTTAAACAACTAAACAGAAATTTTTCTTTTGACCCTATTCTAGGGAACTACGTTGCTAGAAAATGTGGAGTAAAGAGGGGATAGAAATCTATTGGTTAAAGATCTTATTTCACCAGCTCAGGTGGCTTGGATGTCACCCTTATGGTCTTCTGATGTTACTTCAGAAAGATTGTACTGTCAGCAGGAAAATGGGTCTTTTTGAAAAGATTTTCTCCTTTACCAAAGAGTCTTATGAGATGTTAAGCTCATTAGGAAACCAGAAGAAAATCCAGCTGAACTTTTAAGTCTTTTTTTACTTTTTTCTTTCTCTCTTTTTTTTTCAACTTTTGGTCATTAAGATTGTGAAAAGGGGCTTAGCTTTTTGAGCAGCTCCAGGGAAAGATGGGGAGGGGGAAAATGTTGAGATCTTATGACTGCAGTTGTTAATATACAGTGGTGATACTATTCAAGCTGCGATAGTCAAAGGCCTGTCAGCACTTCCATTTGAAACACAGTCTTTTTAACGTTTATTTTTCCAAAACGAAGTCCAGTGTTAGTTGAATTTTAGCATACAAGAATGCATCCTGGGAGAAAATTTTCTTTGTGACATTTCAAATAGCTGGTTGCATTGTACATGTTAGAAATAATTCAAAGTGTCCCAGCCAGTGATGTATTTTTGCATTTGCATCCAGCTGTCAGCCATTTATTTGTGTATGCATTCACACGTAGAGGTCTATGACAATGTGTTTATGTGCATGTGTGTGAGTACCTATTGTGGTACAACCTGCAAGAGAACTACCCTTATGTTTAAATGTTAATATAGGCCTGAACTTTCCACAGGTTAACAGCACCTTGCAGGATGAAGTCTTTACACCTGCTCAATCAACAGGATAGAGATCCAGCTGTTCTCTTGCCTGGTCAAGCAAGCAGTCCATGTTTTGCACAGGAGTCCTAGTCTTAAGATTAAGTTTTGCCTTTTGTGGTATAAAATACACTATGTTGGTAGAGACAACAAGAATATTTTCATTAAAAAGCTGCATTGGTGTGATGAAGGAGCAAGATTCCTTTCCTTCAAGAAGAAGGGAAGGAATGGATCAATCCCTATATTTTCAGGTGCAGACAGTGAAAAGGGAGAAGAATGCTTAGCACTGCTCTTTGTCATTTTTTGCAGAGCAATTTAGTTTACTGACTTTTCACTTACTAAAAATTACACTTAGATATGTAGAAAGCTGTTTTCTCCATTTTAGAAAAGAAAATACTGAGACAAGGTAAAGAACATATTGTGCCAAACAGAGAGCTAGGATCTTGTCATTTGTCATCCTATCTTCCTCCATATTTATTGGGTGATTTCTACTGACCTTGAAAAATTAAATGGTTGTTAAAGATGTAAATTGGTGAAATATTGGAGGGTGTTCCAAATGAGTTTAGAGAAAGACACACCTTGAATTGTTAGCAGATGTAAGGGGATGCAGAGGATGTGTCACTCACTGGCTTTTCAAGAGCAAGAGCCTTTATGAAAGGCCTCACACTCCACCTACACTTTCTACTTCTTGAAAAATTATAGAAGATACAAATAATTACATGAGACTTGTTACAGAAATCATGGTTTTCTGCTTGTTCAGGGTAGCTGATCATTGTCAGAGAGTAATGTTATTCAGAGCCCATTGGGACTTGGCCATGTCATTTTCTTTCTTTGCAGTTCCTGTTGTTTCCTTGTCTCTTTGTGGCAAGAGAGAAGGGAAGTCCATCTTGTGAGAGACTAATAGAATATAATTTAAGAATTAGCCTTATCCCTCATTACTTTCATTAGCAACTTCCGGAAAGTACACATATCTGAGACCATGTAGCTCCAAACAAGATTCCTTGAGAATTCAAGCAAGATTAGAGCCAATGAGTTTTCTCAAGAAATAGGTAGTTAAGAGGTTCTTTAGGGAGCACAAGATCATATCAGTAATGGATGCACATTCTTGCCAGGAAACAGAATCTTTGAAGCAGGGAAGGGACAGAACAACTCTCTGTAACCCTGGTGAACAGTGAAGCATGCAGAAACCACACCAGCAGCTTTCTGCTGAGGGATTTGCAGATGTGGGATTGAAAGGAGAGTGGCCCAAGGTTGAGATAATACATATTGCCTCAACAGTAAAGATTGTTTTCTCCATAGTTTCACAAACTGTACAAGGTAGCTCTCTGCGATTTTCTTTTCTGCTGCAAGGCACATGAGCACCAGAATTAGGAACGATAATGTGTGTTATGGCTATCACAATGAAAATGACAAGAACTGAAGGATAGCTGCTTGCCTCATTATGGCTGGTTAAGTTTTATTATGTTTGAGACTGTTTGTTCTTTTTGAATCTTTTAAATGTATTCTGTTATCCATTTAACCCTTTGTCCTTATGAGTGAATGTCTTGTAAAATTGGATCTCTTGTATTTTCATAACTTTTCTATGGCGATTGCAATGAAATCTCACAAATCTCTAGTTCAGATGTAATATACTTTTATTATAATGTCATTGTACATAAAGCCAAAAGAGGTCCTAGATCCTTGAATCTGATCTTATATAAACACTGCGGCTTGCTCCATTTCATCATTTACTCCCATCTGCAGCTCAAATATAGATTTGGCCAAAATTATGTTTCAGAAAGCCATTGAATCTCGATCTGAGGAACTTTAGAAGTTATCAATGTCTTATTTCCAAATTTGGTGTTACTGTTACTAATTCCTGCATTTAAACATTGGCGCCTAATGACACTGATTTTTGATGCAGCTTTGTAAAGACCTACTCGCAGAGCTAGGAATTTGATGAAGAGGAATTTTTTGTTTAGTCTTTATGACACTGGTCTCTGGATTTGTTATAAAAGATGCTATGTCATGTTTTTATGCCGAGGGGAAAAAATATTTTATGTCAGTGCAGAAGTAATACCACATGGATAAAGTCAAAATTTATGATTAAAACTACCATTCAACTGGTAATAGATTTAAAGATGTTCCTAGCTACAAGACACTCTTATACTTCTATTAACGAGGGTTTTTAATGCATGCTAAAATACTAATAGGAATACCAGTTAGGGCTATATCAGTGCCTTCAACAACAGAAATATATTATACAAATGTGCTTCAGGCTTTCAGGTGAGATGAAAAGATGTACGCCTTTTTCCTGAGTAATACAGTTCCACTTAATATAACCTTAAAAGAAAACATTTAGGTAACAGACTTTTCTAGTTTACTTATTACTTGATAGAATTGTGTTGGAGTTCATCTGATATCATAGTGTCATGGTATAAAGGGAAATTAATTTTACATCTTTTAACTAGGAGGTTGTCTAGAACTAGTTGTCTAATGGTGTTTTACTTTCCAATACCATCATGGTCACTTTTCAGCCCATCAGTCTTGTTGCTGGTGATCTAATTCTCCCCTTATATCCTCTTTCCTGTATTTCCCCTGTATGAAGGGAAAAAAAATAAGGTATATATATATATATATATATATATTTATTCTCTAGAGAGAATATATCTCTTGGGTAGAAACCACATGAAAACCCTTGAGGACCAATGTTTTACATATAGCTCTGACAGCAGTAATTGGGTCTTTTATTCTAACAGTTGCTGTTGCAAAGGAGGAAGGAATTGTCTGCATTCCTATAGCAGCTTGAAAACTTGCTCCTCTACCTGCAAGTGACCCGTGGTGTGAGGTAATGGGAACTGAGCCAAACTTTAAACAGTTTTTATTTGGATTCAGTTGAATGCCAGGTGAGGATTCCTTTTTTTTTTTTTTTTTTTTTTTTGTCCCAAATGTTTCTCTCAGCCCAAGATGAGAAGCAAAGTCTCGCATTCCATTGTTCCTTTTTCTTCTCCTCAGCAGCATATTTTAAAGATGGAAATTCAGCTATCTATATTTCCCTACTTTTGTCAGTTTGGGTCATAGCCTTAATGTTACTTAAACAGTTTCTTTAAAGTAATGGAGCCCTTAATATAGACTTAATAAAGCAATGTAAGGTGGTATGGATTTCCTTCTGTCTAAGGTTCAGAGGCCTTTATCTGAATAATACATTAGATACTTTTATTCACTGGTGAGGCTTCGTAACAGGAAAAACTTTGAAGGCAACATCTATCCTGTCATTAAATTGATAATAGACATGTTCTTTACTTTTTATCCCTTTTGTGGCACATCTTTTACCTCTGACAGGTTTCTCTCGGAATTAAACAGGGACCATAGGATACTTTTACCAGCATATAACAATGTGGTCTCCTAACTTGTTGCAAGCATAAATAACTGTGGTGAGGAAAACCTTATCAAAAGGTTCTTTGATACTTGCATGTTACTTGTATTGTTATTATACATACAATGTTGTAATGAAAAGTCGAATACACTTTTAATATTCTTTTTCAGTCTGAAAGGGATGCATAAACTAGGTTCATTTTAAGGTTTAATTTAAAACTTCCATGAAATAGATGTTGACATTACACAAATTCGGATTCAGTGATATCTACATAACTAATATCCTTTTTTCCTTGAGTAGAATATCTGTGTGTCTTCATTTGAAAATAAAAGGCTTTTTAAAAGGTTTCTAACATGCCAAAATACAAAAATATTTTTAATATATGTATATCAAAATCCCAGATGCAACTGTTCAATCAGAATGCCATATTCTATTTCATGCTTTCTTTTGTGTGTGTTTATAGTTCCAGGGTTAATGATCTCACAAATATCCAACAGATTTACTATCAATTGTTAATAATCTCTGTTAATCAGTTTATGCTGTTGGAGAAAATTAAAAAAATGATTCGTATTTCTTTCTTTATATTCATAAGTCATTTCCCCCACTTAATCTATGTTCAGCTTTTTTACTTCTCATTAAAACCTCTAGCAAGGGTGTTTCAAAAGAAGAATTACCAAAAATACATTAAATTCTGGACAAAGTTGTGAATAGTGTTTTTGATAACTATTTCCAAATTCTCCACTGGTGTAGACAAAAATGTCTTCAGCTCCAGTAAACTGTTTTGTATTTGCCATAAAATCTGACCCTGAAAGACCCAAAGAAAGTGAGTATATTGTTCTTCTGGTTGTATCTTAGCACCCTGATGTGCATCAAAGTAAAAAAAAAAAAAACCCTGCATATGAAAAGAAGAGTGTAGGAGCTACAAATTCTACAAATTCTCTGTTTGATCTATCCTGAGAAACAAAGAAGACAAGAGGAGAAAAAAAAGTGGATATTTCCAGGTTTTACCTGTGATAGAAACAAGTTTTTGCATGGCTTTCAGTGAGGAAATGAAAGTTTTTGCAAAAATCTCTCTCTATGAAGTGTCTGATTCATGCTTTTTGACATTCAGATGATAAAGTCTTTATGGCTTTCTCTGTTAGTGTAAACCCAGCATAGCTTGACAAAAATGTATGGAAATATACTTGATTTGCAATAGGGTAGGTGATTTTGAACAATATTTTATGTCATTTATAGATGCATGTTTTCATCTAAACTGTGATAAATATTTTGAGCTCAATCCTCCACCACTGCACATCTAAGTTAGAGTACACCCTGTTTTGTGAGAGCTGACATATCTATTTAAAAAAAAACAAACAACCCAATAATTCTTACTCAGATTTTAAGAAGAACATAATTTGAAATAATTTATAGCTAAAAATTAGCAAAAATACAGTTCTTTTCATAATGAGCAGTAAATCATTAATTAATAGTTAATTGTTAGTCAATAGTTAATTGTAATATTGAGCTGAAAAAACCAGGCACGTTAATTGAAGTAATGTATATCAGCTGTCTTATTCTTTTCAATTCCAGTTATATCATGAAATTAATGAAATTATTAGCTGGAAATGATCAGATTATGTTCAGCCCAACATGCATAATTTTGGGTTTGTTATTTGTTTTTACTTGTAGCTTTTCTTAGTGGACTCAATATTTTTTTTTCTCAATTGCAGCTTTATACTAAAATTTATAAGTGAGTGATTGACTTAATAAATTAATATGTCTTATTGTTTCTGGCTAAATGCTTTGTAAAATCATGACACATTTCTTTGGCAGTCCCGTAGATGTCACATACTTGTAAAAATTCTTCAGTGGGGGAGATCCATGAGAAGCAGCTATGAAAATAACTGAGAAGTGAAGAAATAACTGAAAATCTAAGAAAACACATTAGTCTGTAAATCTCTAGCTTTTCTTTTGGAATGAATAATTGCTTTCTGCTTTTAAAAATTATCTTTGAACTTTAAATAAAATTATTTTATTGGATACATCATGTTAGTATAATTTAATCAATTCACATTTCAGTTTTGATCAGTTCCCTACTTTTAACTTAGTAGAATTTTATAACACAAAGAGAAGTGTATCTAGAACTGATGTTAACACTACACTTAGCAACCTTTTTCCAAGGAAATTATCAGTGAAGGAAACCGGACGTGAAATGGGCTATTATTGATTCCAAAGGTAATGAGCTTGATTATTTACTTTAGTCTTAAAATTGAGCCAGCTAGCTTAATTATGCCACAATTTTTACAGCATATTCATAAACATATATTGGGATGGGAAAATTCACAGTCTTTTATATATTGCTCTAATGGACTTCCCAGGTATCTAGAAAATATTGTTAACCTTTAGTGATTCATCTGCAAACTTAAAGCTAACAAAAAATATCGGACTGATTGCAACAGAGCAGTTTTGAAATGAGAGGATTAGCTAAGGCAAAAAAGGGGACTGATAATGCATGAAGCTATTGCCTCCGTGTAGATCTCCCTACCTTGTGAATCAGAGGAAGCTGAACTCAACAGAGATATGAAAATGAGATACAATAAAAACAACACAGCTATACTGGAGTTTATCGCTGAGCTGCTCAGTGCTTTCTGATGAATGAGACTATTATTCTGGGAGTTCATGACAAAAGGCCCTTCCTTTGCTGACCAAGAGATTTTTGTTGAAAGTTCATATTCAGATTAAAAAAGAAAAAAAAAAGAAAAAAAAAAAAAAAGAAAAAAAAAAGTTGGCCAGCTGATGCTTGGTCTGTCAGTAGAGACCAACTTTTGATCGTGGTGTGGATAAGATCTGGCTGACACGCAATCCCTCTGGGAAAGATATTTATTCCAACAGAACAATGAGCTTTCTGGAAGAATCATTTAGACAATGCCTCTTAAACATGCCACACCAAGGGACCCTGCTCTCCACTCCCTCAGTCTGCACTGAGCTCCAGAGCCCCACTGGACATTGCAACGCTTTGATGACATGTCGGAGGGGGCAATTTTGCAGCTGCTCAGGGCCAGGGGTTCTCAATACAGTTGAACAGAAAACCACTAAAACACACAGAAATATTGTGGAAATGCTGAAACTCCAGAATCTGACTGTTTGTATGCTGCAAAGTTGAAGTGAAGATAATACCAAAACCAGAGAGAATCATGTTCCTTCGTTGCCATATCAAGGGATATATTTGACTTTTCTGGTATATCAGCAAAAGGATGTGTCTGTTCTCATCATGGATGTATCTGTTCTCATCATGGTCTTAACACCATGAAGTCTTAATGGGGTTCTGGGAGAGAAAAAGAAGGGACTTTCCAGATTTGTCCCTACTTAATGACAAAACATATACTTTAAGTGATGACAGTGTCTAATGGATCTAATGGGATATATGAGATAGTTTAAACATAGCAGGAGTCAATGCCTGTTTTTCCCTATGTTTTTCTGCTTCTAATGCATCATAAATAATAACTTTCACTCATCAGTAGAGTTTCTGCACTGTGAAGTCTCTTCTGGGAGTGTCTTGTGACAAAACTTTGCAAATTCTACTGAAGCTAAACAACAGAGCATAGTTAAGAATCTTAAATTCTGAAGCATGTGTGCTCATTTAAATGTCATGCTTATTTGAATGGCTGAAGATAGTAACTTTTCTTAGCTTTTTATCTAGAAGGAAAACCAAATAAAAATATGGAATATAATGTTTGCTTCAAAATGATGATCTATCTACATTCTTGTGTATTGTTGTTAGCTTGCTCTACTTTTCTCAATGTGTTATAAAACCTGTGTTGAAAATACCTTTACGCTAGAGAAAAAATGTTTTTTTGCTGTATTTTCAGTTATGCAGGCATGTATTAGAAATTCAACTGGAGACGCAGTAGTTAACAGTTTAGGTTACTGACCCTTTAGTTAAAACTAACAGAGTTAATTACATCCACCTTATTAATAAGTCAACAAGAGCTCTGTAAAATTTTGTTATTTAAGGAATAAATCTTTCCTCTTCTTTTACTCTCCTGTAGACCACAGGGCTTTGCTTTGTGTGGCTTTCTGTTTCTCAAAGACATTTGAGAAAGAGATAATGCTGGAAAAAAATCAGTGTCACTTTAGGACAAATCATTTCTTATCGTTGCAACTTTAGCAACATTTTTTTCCCTGTTTTATTTACTTTTAGGGAGGGAAATAAAAGTGCTTTTTTTTTTTTTTTTTAAAATTTTCCCTGGTCCCCCGTTGTTTGGAGTTATTTAGTGATCAGAGGAAGTAATTTATGGGGAATGCAAAATTACCTGTTAAACCCATAACTAGGTGGGATATGAAGCCCCAGTTTTTAGAATTCTTTTGCTATTGGATACCTCATTATTTAATTGTAATGTATGTGGCTTTTAGGCCATACTCACGCATTGTTTTTGCTTCCAGATTTCACTTTTCGACCTGGGGCAAATCACTTAACCTCTCTGTGCTCCCAATTACTCATCTACAAAATGGGCAAAATAGAATTAACCTAATAAAGATTCACATTTGTCTTGTGCATTATCGTTAATGGGGATGTGAATCATAATGGTGGAGTGCTTTGATGTCCCCAGATGATGCTGTAATCATGAAACTATTATTTTGTATTTGGGCAAAATAGCTGAAAATGTATCTGCATAAATTATGCAGAAATAAACTATACATCTAAATAATTGCACGCAGTTGTTAAGCTGCTAGTGGCCCGTGGAGAGATTTGTGAAGTTGTTCCTATGTGCAGCTCCCTCACAGCTTGGTTCTTGCTGAGCCTGGCTGTTCCACCTAACAGTTTTATATTAATAGGGCCTAAATCAGACCTAAGCTTCTTTTGTTCCTCATGATTGATTTTCTTTAGCAGCATTGAAATGTTTTCCGTTTATCCCACTTGGAAATAAGCCCATGGTGGGGTAAAAGGCTGTAAGAGAAGGTCAGTGTGATTTGAAGAGGAGACAGCAGCAAGAAGGATCATGTGAACATCCTGAGGGGTGTTTGGCACTTGCTGAGGGGCTGGGAAGGACATGGTGACCTTCCCCTGGTAACAGGCTGTTCTGTTCCTCCTTCACACACTGCTGCTGTGGAAAGCCTTCCCCACCTCTGCTTTATTCCCATGCAGCCAGACACAAAGGAGGGAGGGATGGGAGACAGGCAGGCTTTCAACTTACCCACTCGAGATGAGAAAGGGGCAGCAGCCAACCATCATTAAAAGGATTAGGGCTCAGGTATTGCTAACCTACAATCATGCTATGACAATGGAGAGATATTTTTCTTCCGTTCCCCTACCAGGGCAAAAATCGATATTCTCACTTTTTGTTTAGGCAACTATCATTTTTCTATCTTGCCAAACCAAGTCATTTAGCAGGATATAGACAGAAGGTTAATATTAGAAAATAATAAATATCCAGATTATCTTGAAGCTCTCCTGTATCTATAGTTCATCACCTTTGCTTTTACTTGAGAAATTTGTTTTCTCTAACTAACCAAGATAATAACCAAACTGAGGCCATCGGTAGAAAGTAAACCATATGCAATTAGCACCTTGGCTTGTGCAATTTTGTTTTCATGTAAGTTACCTGCAAACTGCTGGAAATTTTCAGTGGCCAGCAGTTATGGTCACTGGCCATAACATAGTTATGGAATAAGACGACAGTTATGAAAGAGAAAATTATTACGTCAATCCTCTGGATTCAGGACAACAGCAGCAATAGTTCCAGTCTTGTGAGATGCCTATCTGTTCCTAATCAGTACTGGAGTCTCCTGAATTTCTTCAGGCAATCTGTTCTCAATCATTCAGTATCCAGCACTTAGAAAGATTGTCTAAATATTTAATATCTGATTATTTATTTTTGGTTATGTCACTCATTATGTTTAAGTCCTGTCTGGCAAAGAAAAATGCTTCAATGCAAGCCTTGGCTTTGGCCAGGTAGCATATCAAAGAAATGTAGAGAAAGGTAAGTACATCTAATTAATCAATCCCTGATAAGAAAGTAGGTATTTATACACCACTGACTTCATCAGGAGTTTAATGCATCAGCTTCTAATCACCTTTCTGAATTGGACCATAATTATGGACCAAATCAATTACCACTAATCATGATTTTAAAATCACATTGAGTGGATAGTCTAAAATATTTGTAGGAAACTGTTCTAATTTATGAAATGTACTTGATGGAAAGTTTTCACTCAGCTATTGAAAGAGGTAAGATGGAAGGATAATGACATACAAAGTACTTTTTTTTCTGTTGGAGTGAATTGATAAACAAAACCTTGGGGCCTTTGCTTAATCCTGTGAGTATAAATGTATCAGTTCCCTTCACAAGGGCCCTCCTTTCCGAAGTGAAAAATGAAGTGAATTATGAAGGGTCAGAGAATGCTACGGTAGCATTCCAAGTCACTGCAGGAAGGTAGCTTAAAAGTGGTGGAGGAAGAGTGGGAAGTGATACAAAGTGCCCCAAATATCACAAAGAAGCAAAATATACTTCTGAATAAATATCTCTTTCTTGTTTTACAAGGAAAAGGTACATTTCCTGGTGTCAAGATGTTCCACAGATCATCTCTCACTTTGAATTCAGTAAATCCATCCCTTCCTCCTTCTCCTGCTCCAGTGACCTAAAGGTACCATCTGGACAGAATTTTTCACTTGTCGTTGTGAGAATACTTGCTCTGTGCTGATATTTTTCACTTTCAGATTCTGTAATCTTCTACAGAGAGCTTTACAGATAGTAAAAGAACCTGACAGGAGCAAAATCTTTCAGGCCCCCCTAAGTGAGCACCGCTTCCAAACCTAGCTATTGCCATTTTGCTTTCCTGATTTTTGGTTTCCTGTCACCAATCATTGAAGGAGTTTCCTGCAATAGCTAAGCATCATGAGCTTATGTAACATATTTCTAATCTAATGTATACTTTGAGGAAGAAATCCTCGGTGTATATGTTTGTCAGTTGTGCTGCCAGAGATGCAGCCTTCTTCCAGGCCTTGCTTCACTGCTGGTGAGTCCTGTGTTTCTCCTCTCAAAGCTGGGACCTTTGCCACATACTAAATTCCTTACATTCCCAGGTACAGAGGTCAATGCTTTTTCCTAAAGAAACCAGTATGTGAGGCTTTTATTACTGTAGGGTTTAGGTCTGGTGTTACTTTGTGTCTCAGGAGCGTGAATTCACATCAGGTGAGGGAATCCTTCAGGTTTCAAAATAATGGCCTATGTAAGTAAGGTTAGACTCTAAATGATCGCTGCTTTATGTTTCTCAAAGCTGTACATACACCACTGCTCTTTATACCCTCCACAATAATATCTTAAACATTTTTTTTTTGTGTTAATACCTTGTGTAACTTGCTGAACCACTAGAAATGTCTAACCCTGAGCATTTGTGAAGTCCTCTGATATTGAAAAGCAAAATTTGTGTTCAGGCACTCAGTAATTATAAAATCTATTTCTGAAGTAATGCCTAGAGCACAGATACCTTCATGCTATTATTTGGCATGTTCTCACTTATTCTGTAACAAAAGCAGAAGTCCTTATGTGATGCATTCAACTGATGACTCTTTTTTGGTATGTAAAGTATCTTTACATGTTCTATTTGAAGTAAAAACCACCTAAACCAAATCTGCAAAGAAAATGTAATGTTAATTCATAGTGTTGTGTGGTGTGTCAAATTTATCAGGGTTTTTTTTAACCAACTCCTTAAAACGTTGAAAAAGAGTGTGTGAGAGCATGTATCAGGTTAAAAACCGCTATGATGAAAAATTACTCCTGCTTGAAAGAGTAGGTTTCCTTATCACTCTGGATATATTTGTTTTTTTACTTTTAAAATTATCTGGAATCTCAAGTTATCTAAACTTCTATAATTTTTCCCAGAAACCCCCCTTTTGTTTTGGTGATAAATTTTCCAACTTTCATTAATAAATTATGTTAAGTGCTGATGCCTCCAAATTTACTTAAAGAAATTTAGTCAGTGATGATTGAAAGACACATTTGGAGAAGGAAGAAAATTAGAACTTATTCTCCTTTTTCCTTTTGCATTTGTCCTCACACTGTTTCCAATTCAAAACTGCTTCTTTGTTTTCCACTCCAAAACAGTGTCTTTTTCACAAATCTATCTCATTATCCATTGAACACGTCTGGCATTTTTATGCACAAGCAATGGATCCCAGTCCCTCTGAGTATATTTTATGATGTCATCAAGGTCTCAGAAACTGCCATTCTGCCTTGACTGAGTCCTGGACTGTCCGTGCTACACTATGCTATAGCTATTTGCAGTAATGGACAATGAAAAATGTTTTTCAGAGAGAAGGACCTAAGGCAGTACCATCCAGACTTTTCTCTTTTCTAAGCTGTGACATTAGCAAAGGACTAGATAGATCACTACTATTCCTTCCACATGCAATAGCTAAAATCTCTCCTTGGATGCAAATTCCAGCTGTCCACAATAGTCTCAAGTGCTAGTCAGAAGTTAATTGTACCACAAATAGAAAAAAAATAATAGGAGTCAGGTAGTCCATGTGCTGAAAATTATATCCATTCTTTGGTGATGTAACTCAGATGGAAGAATTTGTTTCTTGTTTTCCTCTCACACATTTAGCTTTTGACTATGCTGTTCTGTTTCGTTGCATTCTGCATTCTATTCTTTTCAAGGAATGCAAATAGTTTCCTCTTTCTGGAAATATGGGGTTCACAGTGCTGCCCCATGTAATGATTGCTACATCTTTTTTTTTTCTTTTTTCAAGTTATTGCAATCTTTCGTGCAATGCTTTTATTTTCGATGTGTTCCAAACAGCACAGGTTAAAACTTCAGGAGGGGAGCAATGTGTAGACATCCAGTGTTATCACTGATGATCTTTCCAGACACAACGGGTTCAAACAGGATTGTGGTACAGTTTGCCTAGGAAAGTCTGGTGGCATTGAAATCCAAAGATCTGAATCTCACTTTCTTCCTCTGATGGGCTCAAGAATTGTGTAAATGTGTGTTGAGGTATGTGAATTGTTTACAAATGGCTTAAGTCAACTGTGAAAGAATGGGTAAACCTTTACAGGTATTTTCCTTTAATATATTTGAATGCAATTGTAAATGTGCAAACCTCAGAGAGGTTTGAGAGAAGCTTTTTTATTAGAGGAAGCCCTATTAAATATACCCCTCTTTTTTCTGTTCATTACTTTTCAGGGTTCTTTTCTATCCAAAGGTGGATAGTCTGTATCTTTCACAGAAAAACAGTCCTGCAAAGGACAGTAAAGGAAAAACTGGATATCACTAAAGAAGGTAGATGAGGTAATTAGGACTGGAATAAAAAAATGCATGTGTTGGGTATTGCTCTAGTGCTTTCACCAACTATTCTCCCCTTCCTCCTGAACTCAGGCAAGCCAGTGATGTCCATACTTGCTTAATTATAAAGCCTCATTATTTCTTATACCACAAAGTTTGCTTTTTGTTCTTATAAGGGCTTGGCATAATCCCTTTTTTTTTTGTAAATGCCAAGAACAATGCCAATTAGCCTGTAATGGTGATCAGTTGCAGGAGAAAGAAATCCAGCAGTTTGTACATCTCCTGCTTTGCCTTGTGCAGGTCAGTGCTGAGTTGTCCAATGCTGTCATCCTGATAAGCAATAATCTACCAAATTCCTTGTAAAATGACCAAAAGGAGAACATCCAATTATCTTGCAGAACAAGAGGAATAATATAAGCATGCTTATGTATTGCACAACTTCTGCAGCCTGGAGACCAAGTATATAGTATATATAATCAAGATGTTTTCTACTTTTTTCAGTAGTGGCTGGTGTTTCTGAGTGGAAAGTTTAAAATGAATGCTCTTCCAAGCAGGACAACCTCAAAGCAGTTTATTTCTGCAGCAAGTATTTTTGGAAATAGAGCCCTTCCCTTTCACATTCTTTGTGCTAATGTTCTTTAAACACCAGTTCAAATGCACACTGCCACTGTCTCTTTCTCTTAATTAAACTTCCAGCATTTCTAGACAGTGTCCTAGTCTTCCTTTACTGTGTGCCACACATTCTTGTATCAGACATTTTTACCCTTACTGGAACAATCTGCTTGCTCCAGAATTATCTGGCAGTCCTGCTCAGTCTATTTATTCCATCACATGATTGTTTTAGTGTTGTTTGAAGCGCTATTTTGGAGCCAGACATAATCATATTATACAGTTCCTCACCTTATTAACTGACAGAGAACTGTTCCCCATTAGACAATTGATCCTGGGCAGATGAAGCCATTAAAAACAGTACTAATTAGCTGAAGAGTGGAGACAGTAATACAGGCTGCATCACTTCCTTTCATGCTTAGGGAAGTTCATGTTCCAGACAAATAATAATTGATATGTAGTCTTCCTTAATTGTGGTTGTTAACAGCCAGTATTATAATGACAGCCTGACAATCTCTGTCTAGCCTATTGTATGTTTATTTCTGAATCCAAGAACCACTGAATAACATTTTTGGTTTAACTTGAACTTCATAGAATATCCTTTAAATGTCAATGTAATGAGAGCTGGGCAGATAACTCTAACTTATGAGTTATTCGTTACGTGTCTCCAGGTGTCAGATGTTTGTCTTGGAAGACTGGATGTCCATAATTACATGGAATTATGGCATGGTACATTAGAATAAAATAAACAGATGGTTTGAATGAGAATAAAAAAAAAAAATACTCCATTAGATACATAACCAGGAATGCTAAGCATCTAAGTAAATTTCAGTCAACTAACTGTACCCTATGGAATAAGAAAATCATAGAGTCCTTAAACAAAACAATGCTTTTATTTCCTCTTCCAAAAATGCATTCAGTTTTTAAAAATCTCCATGTATATATGCACATGTAAATGTGTTCATGTGTATGTATATGCAATGCATTTAATGCAGGAAGATGGCAGTACGCTCTATAATTTAGTTTGTGAAAACAGTTCAACTCTTATCCTCTATCTTCATTTATTGCATTTCTTTCTGAGCTAAAAAAACCCCTAAATTCAAAGTGATTTTTTGTCTGCAGGTACTCTGACCAAACACTCAGCTCTCCTAAAATTCAACAAGCTAGAAAAAAAAATCACAGTAAAAGCAGAAAACTTAATTTCAGAAAAAAAAAAGGACATCTGAAACAGTAAGCTTTAGACATATTTTAATGATTTGATAAAATTGCTTTTGATAATAAGGAGTTTCAGGCATTTTAAAACTGATTTGAGCTTCAAAGCTATTTTTTCACTTTCCACCTGTTTTTCTTAAAAAGGAAAAGAACTGAAAAACTCCCCCCAAACCCAAAAAATACCAAACCCCACAACCCTAGCCCAAGGCAATTAAATGTAATCAAAGAAGTATGTGAAAGAGATTAAAAGACAAAAACATACTGAAATTCTAAATGTTACTGCTCTCAAAATAGCTTAGTAAATATATTTTTTCTTACCATTTCCTTTGTTGTTCATTGACATACTGCTCTTCTGTTATCAAAACTTCCTGTATATTTGGGTTTAAAGGAAAAAAATTGTGGTTTCAGAATAATGCTCTCAGTTAGTTGATTTGGATTTTATTGCTGACTGTGGAATCTTGCATAAGTTGCTGACAGCCAAACCCTCCTTGCTTTATTTATTTGGGTAGTCAGTCCTATTAAAATCCCTTGATGAAATTCTGGCCACACTGAACTGAGTGGCAAGACTCCAATTAATTTTATGGGAACGAGGATTTTCTGATAGTATTTTAGACTGCTAAATATTGGGCAGTTTTCCTGCCCACGGGAGACAGTTGAAAGGAAATAATCTTTAAGTTCTCTTCCAAATCAAAGCATTCTATGTTTCAGTGATATATCTAAATAAGCAGATAAACATAGTCTCATCTTGCTGCTCAAGATGAAGTTTATCATTCACATTGACAGTATTAACACACAAGAAAATGGCAATTTCATCACAAGCTACAGATTTCAAGAAGAGAAAGGGCCTGACCCTTGTTAGCATCTTGACATGTCCTAGGGTCTCTTTCATACAGTCTTGATGATTCAGGCACCTTCAGGAAGGGGGCAAATTTTGTTATACAAAAACAGATGTTTGGATTTTAGCTCTTCTACAGTAATGTGAGTTTCTTATCTCTTGAGTGAACTCAGCACTTTGATGAAAACCTTAACACTTCCATTTTTAAATTTTTTCCCAGTCTTATTCAAATTGTTTATCAGCTTTCAAGATGTAGGGATAGAATGCTCCCTTGACAAGTTTTCTGATGATATGAAGCTGAGGGAGTGGCTGATACATCTGAAGGCTGTGCTGACATTCAGCAGGACCTTGAGACACTGGAGGATCTGGCAGAAGGAAACCTAATGAGGTTCAACGAGGGCATGTGTTTGGTACTGCACCAGGAGAGGAACAACCCCAAGTACCAGGACAGGCTGGGGGCTGACATACCAGAGAGCAGCTCTGTGGAGAAGGGCCTGGGAGTCTTGGATCACAAGTCAACCATCAGCTGGCAGTGTATTCTTGTGGCCAGGAGGGCCAGTGGTGTTCTGGGGTGTCTTAGGAAGAGTGTGGCCAGCAGGTGTGGCCAGGAAGAGATCCTTCCCCTCTTCTCAGCCCTAGCCAGGCCACATCTGGAGTGCTGTGGCCACTTCTGGGTTCCTCAGTACAAGGAACTACTGGAGAGGGTCTGGCAGAGGCCATGAGGGTGATGAGAGTTCTGGAGCTTCTCTCTTATGAGGACAGACTATGGGAGCTGGGTCTGTTTGGTCTGGAGAAGACTGAGAGTGGATCTCCCAGCTGCAAATAAATACCTCCAAGGCAGGCGCCAAGAGGATGGTGTCAGATTCTTTTAAGTGGTACTCAGAGGCTGAACCAGGAGTAACGGCTGTAAACAAAACCACAAGTAGTTTCACCTCAACATGAGCATGAACTTCTTTCCATTAAGGGGGCGGAGCACTGGAACAGACTGCCCAGGGAGGTCATGGAGTCTCCTTCTCTGGAGGCATTCAAAACCGAACTGGCTTTGTTCCTATGTAACCTGCTCCTGGTGACCATGCACTGGCAGGAGGGTTGAACTAGATGATCTCTGGAGGTCCCTTCCAACCTTAAGAATTCTATGATTCTGGGTTTTTTTTTTTTTTTGTTTGTTTGTTTTTTTAACCTATTTTTTTCCTGCTCTTTCTCACAGAATTATACTCTTTAATTCAGGGAGAGTTTGGTGTGGGTCAAAAAAGGCACTTTAATTCAACAATAATTGCCATGATTTTTTTCATATCAAAGTCACAGGTGTGGCTGTGATTTCAGTGTCTTTTGGATTAGGTGAATATCAACTTAAGGTGCTGTTGGCAGAAATAGCTCAGGAGTAAACAGGGAAAGAGAGTAACTTTTGGTCCGCTCCTACAATGTATGTTCAAATAAGGGAATAGTTCTGACTATTGGTTAAATAGGGAGAATGATGTCAAATACAATAATTCAAAAACGCTACTGAACTAATGAGTGAAGTTTTATAAGACATGAAGTTCCTTTTTACAAAAAGGTCTGGAGAAGGATGCAAAAGCAAGAGATGATGGTAACTGAAGCACAGCTAGAAGAGAGTGTACCTGACGTGTTGAACAGTTACCTCCATTCATATTCATTTATTAGGAACTCGTGCTACAGTTTTGCAGTAGTCAAATCTTAATAGACCTATTTAGAAATTAATAAAGCCTGGGAAGAATATTTGACTGGATTAAGGTTGGTAACACATAAATATTTTTATACTTATATCTATACCTATGTTCACACAGACAAGAGTAAAACTAGATATACATTTTACTGTGAAATATTAATTTAATATTAAAAAAATCTACAAAGCTTTTGGTAGATTTTACCAATCAGATGCTGGAAGTTATGGTAGTGTCATCAAGGTCACAGAAACAACGCTGGCTTGTACCTCTAAAAATTGGCATATTAGCAGAACTTGACCATTAGAAGAAGTTTCCGGTATTTTTTAATACATATTAACTGTCTTTCTACCAACCCTTACAATTGTGCTTCCTCTGATGGGAAGATCAGAGAATAAAGGACACAGATAGCTCTGTGATTTTACAGCTTAAAAAAATAGTAGGAAAATGACTCAATATATTAAAATGTTTTCGCAGTGACAAGGGTCACAAAATCCTCAGAATATATATATGATAGATATATGTCTGTCAGATATATGGTCTCACTTGTCTGCGTTGAACTTCTAGGTTTAGTTATTTCTTTGGAGGAAGCTCATGGATTTGACTTTCCCTCAAGATTTTCTCACATATGGTTCTGTGTTGGTTTTTTTTCTCTTTCACAGTCTTAAGCTTTTCATTGTATTGTATAATAGTCTCCTTTCTGACCCAAATCAACTGAAATGAATGAACAAAGACAGTTCTGGAATAAAAGGGGACATTTATTAAAAAGGTGGTCACTGGATATAGGCCTTTTGCTCTCCCTGTGCTAATGGTGTTGGTGTTTTCAAGCTGTCTATCAAACTAGTTTAAATCTTTTAACATGCTATTTCTCACTCTCAGTCCCCCACTATGTCTCCTAGTTGTCATTCAAATTGTTCCACTAAGAGAACAAATAAATGCATGCCAGGAAAACTAGCAAGATGATATAATGAATGAGTTACAATAAATGCCCCCAGCATAAAACAATTATGTACCTGCTATTGTCAAAAACATTCAACATTCCCTTTGTTGAAAAGGAAATAGCTATAAATTATTCACTGGGGCACTGTAACTCTTTTCTTTTTTTCTTTCTTTTTTTTTGGTTTCTTCCAATTAATTCTTCCCTGAACATCCCTAGGTATTTAGCTGAGGGTAGAAATTTACATGCAGATAATTTTAGCTGTTTCTTGGGATTGTCAAACTGAGTGTCCAAATTAATAATAGTAATAATAATAATAACAACAACAATAACACCATATTTTCCCATGTATAATCGGAGCTTGGTTATTAAAAAAAAAAAAGAAAAAAAGAAAAAAAAAAGTGTCATTCAGGATCAGTAAAGGTTATATTTGTCTAGGGGTAAATATAAGTGGTCTTTTAACCCAGAGCTTCTCTCTTTCCTCAGCCTGCACTGCCCTCAAGCCTCATTTTAATTTCAGAATTTGCTTCTTCCTGTAATATGTACCCCAACATCATGCTATCCTCATTTCCTTAATGACATTTTTTTTGTGGTTTTTCAAAAGGTATAGATTTCCTGTGGATTTTCAAGAAACAATGGTTTTAAAGAGACTAACTGAAGGTGCAGATTGTACAGTTCTCAAAACAAAAAAAGAGCAATTTTTATATATCCCTTATTTACACCTCCAAAAGTAAGAAGCTTTCTGACAGATTGCCCATGCACCGAGTGCCAGAGTTATGTCAAAATGCAAGGTTGATTGCATTTTGACATAAGAAGCTGTGGGATGAGGTCCAAATGGGGTGCTTGTTCCGTTTTATTTTGAATCCCATAGAACATCTCAGCAGGGAATCTGAAATAATTAAAAAAAAATTAAATTTTTACTCAGGAATGAAGTGGGTTCATTTTATTGTCAGCAGTATTTTATTTTATTCCAAAACTGGGCCAAGAAAATGCTTATATTTTGCATGGCACTAAAATGTGCCACCAAGAAGGTTTCTGGATTTCATCTCCTGCACAACGTCTCATCCTTGAGAGGTCTTGTCTTTTGTGTCTGCACCTAATAACTTGTCCAGGCAGAAACAGTGATACCCAGATGAATTTGCAGAATTTTAACTTTTTGGGCGTGAAGGGAATGTCTCCAAGGTGGTCCATGCAACCTGCCACAAATGCCATGGGTGCCCTGGCTACCTCTCCAAGCCGAAGGAGGTTTGTCTGCCAGGTCTGGTGTATACAACAGTGGAATTTACAGTGCTGCTGTAATTGCTAGACTGGACTGTCTGTGGTATCCCAAGGCTTAAATGAGGAATGGCCTAGGTTAAATGCATCTGGAATGCAGGAACCACACCATATAGCTAAGAGCACTGTAGTGACAGACAAAAACTGTAATTACTTCCCATCAGAGTACAGTGTTCAGTCATGCTCTTCTGGTTCACAATCAGCATCTGAGGATGATGTAAGAGGCACTGGTCATGAAAGAGAAAAGACAGTGTGAGAGACCCTACAGTCATTATGAAGCAACAATCCAAAATCCAAGAAGGAGAAACACAAAATGGTGATGGTATTTGTTTTCCTATGATTTTATGAGAATTACACCTTCTCTATTTTTTTGAAATAGGTTGTTTATTTGCTATGTGTTGGCTAGGTGTCTGCTGGTTTGGTGAATCAGTGTCACTAAGGGTTCGCTAAAAGGAAATCCCATCCTTTCAATTACCAAAATACTTAATAATTTAAGGAATTCTGTCCATTAAAAAGTGCAGCTTAGCAAGGAACATTTTGTTTAGTGAGATTTGTATCCAAAGCAAAGGTTAAATTGAAAATCGGCCTACTCCTTCTGTTGCAAATTATGTCTATGTCCCCTTGTGAAATGGTCCTGAAAAATCAGAATGTTGGGAAATGGGAAAATATATTGTTGATGTTTTAAATTCTCCCCCCCCCTCCCCCCCCCTTCAAGCATATTTGACTTCACATTTAATGTCTGAGTGTTTATTCTCACATAGTTCAGCAAATAAAGTATTACATGAAAATTGTTGGTTTAGTCCTTCTCACTAATACTGGTAGCCACCAAAATACAGAGTAACAATTATGGCAGTTAAAAGCTTTGGAATAAATAATTTGAATACTATTATGATGACTTTTGATGAATACTAAAATAAATGTTTTTTAGGAAGAGCACAAGGTATTTGAAAGGTCAAATAGTTTATTGCCTTGTGCTAAACACAAAATGCTTTTTGGGACTTTCATTTTAAACACTTATTTATCAATTTATCAGAAAATGAACTTGACACAAACAATCTTATGCACTTAGATAAAAGTGTGGCTTTAAAAATTTCAGCATTTCCAGAAACTAAATACTGCTAGAATTCTATTTGCCGGAGCCCGTATTCAGTGTTTTAAAAGGTAGATACTTTAAGCAGTAAGTGGATTATTCAAATTGGCTTTCTAAGACGCTTCTCAGATTGCTCACTAGTTGTGCACTGCCTAACAAGAAAAGAAAAATTAGAGCAGGGGTAGTTTCCTCAGACATTGAGTGGGGTTGAGCTGAATATTTTGTGTATGCAAGACAGCTCTGGCAGCTTTACATGTATTAATTCGAAAGCTGGTGCCCTATTTAGTCACGTGTTGGCTCCTTGGCCCTTGGCTTCTTTATTTCTTCATAAGGATGCCTACATGTGAGTTTTGTAACCATTAAATGTAATTAATAGCAGAACATTTCTAGAAAGTCAGACATAATTGATTTCTTATTTTTTTCTGTGCTAAAGATCAAGGGGCTATATCCTTCTTCCGCCATTATGCATGCAGAGCTATAGGAGAATGGACCCTCTGGGACAAGTCTAATATCCGGTACACTGCTGTCTACCACAGCCTTATTATAAAAAGCTTTCTACTCCAGCCAAGCTGTGAAAAAGCTCATGCTGTAGTGGCTGCAAAATGAGCAACTTTGATTATGCAGTCCCCATCAAGAGTAAGGTTATAAGTTAGCAAATTGAATTCCCGAGAAGAACTATTCATCAAATAAATCTGAATACCAACAGTTTTCAAGGAGATTACAACCCATTTTGGGGCACTAAGAAAAGATGATGTGTTTGATGGAGAGTTTGCTCTTGACTGTATCTTTTACTTGTAAAAATTAGAGCTAAGCGAATTTTTTAATGTATATTAAATCAAATTAATTTCAGAAGGACCACAAGTATTTAGGAGCTCAAATGGGTGAGAAGTTTCTGCCCTTAACATAAGAGATATTATTTTAACACATTCAAAAAAGCAAAAGTTAAATTATTCTTTCTAAAAACATCAGAAGAAAAACAAACCCTATTTGCTTTCTTCATCAAAATGAGCTTTTTTGACTTTAGCTTTGAGCTGAATGTAAATAAAAAGTCATGTGCCTTATTTTAGGGGACTCCAAGGTACAGAAATGTCCTGCTGCAGTCAATATATTTATGAGATCCTATTTCAAAATGTTGATTGAAGAAAAAGCTAGTATAATTCCAAATAGTGTTTTAAAAAACATTTTATTATGACATTGATACTTCTTGATCTATTCATAATAGTTAATATATTTTTTTTAAACCTGCCTGTAACTAAAGAGTAACCATTCTTCCTTTTGAACTAACTGATATGAAAAAGAAATATATTGCTCCATGCTTTTTCTCTTAGTCAAAAATTAAATTTTTGCATTTTCTAATAGGAAAGGAAAAAACAGATTATGCTGGTCAACATAAGGATGAAGAAACAGTGATGGCTTAAGCCATCCTTTTCCCAGCCTGTATATTTCATTAGCCAGGGCAGAAGAGTATTGCTTATAGTAAAGGAATTGCATGGAACCTATAACCCAGACCAGATCTGTGATGTGTGGGGAAAAGAAGTTCATAGTGCTTCCATGTTCATCCTACACTGCCATGAAGAAAAGATATGATTTTAGTGAACTCCTCACCAGTAGCTACAAGAAAGGAAGATGGACTCAGGTATTAGGAGGGTGAGGACACTTTAGACAACACTTGGAATACAATAAAGAATCAACAAAGACTTAAGATAAACTAAAGAGCTTTTCCAAAGGATGGAAGAGGCTAAACTCTTGCTTTCTCAAGGAGAGTAGTTTTATGTAAGATGACATAAACCTCCTGTTTTCAGGAATTTTATTTTATAAAGACAAGAAAGATTCTGTCTGTACTGAAACATGTGAGCCATTTTCTGAAACAAATGCTACAATGCGTTATTGTAACCACCACACATTATATGAAGAGTTCATTGATAGGACTTGCACTGAAAAAGTAATAGTTGGAATCCAAAAGCACGTAGATGCTAAAACACAGAGAATTACAACACCTCTGTGTTGACCTTGTTCTACTACATGTCCCCCTTTGCAAAATGTGTGGAAGGTTAAGTGATGTAACAGGAAATGTGCTGAAAAAGAGCACCAAATTGCAAGCAAGCCAAAGGAGGAGACACCTAAAATTAATTCGTAGGAAAATTCTGAGGATTTTGTTTTCTGTAGGTTATTTCATTTTTCCTGAGCAGGGGCTTCCAGTACTCTCTGGGATAAGAGCCCAACATTCCTCAGCATTTCCTAAAGACGAGACTATGTCTCTCTCTATTCAAAGCATGTGTTCCTGTGAATTCCACTCCATGGGACAAAGTACCAAGAAAAGCCTCTTCAGAGTACCCACCTACTATTAGAGACAGTAGATCTTCAGAGAGTCACAAAGTTCTGTTTTCAAAGGCAACACTTCATCTTTGTTTGATGTTCACTGCCGTTGCATATTCAGACAGAATGACAGAAATCATATTTCTCCCTCACTCCTTATTCTGGTGGGCCGAACAGATCAAGTTTCTTTAATTTTTTCCCATATAGGAAAGAGTAGTTCTGACCTCTGTAATGCATTTTTCAGTACTCCTTTTCCAGTTGTAATTGACCTTTTTACGTAGCAATGTCCTAAACTGTAATAAAGATTGTGGATAGCATGATTAAAAAAGCAGCTATAGAATGAGAAATGAAAAATTTAGGAAGGGAGGTTTTCCACACAGCTTTACTGCAATTTTATGATTGTCTTCTCTGGGCAGACCTTTAAGCTTACACATCTGTGAGAGATATCTCCTCTGGCAGCGAAGGAAGGCTTTTTGCAAGCACTTTAGCCAGTCTCTAAAAGTTCATTAAACTGTTAATTGAATCCAGTTCATAATATAAAAGCCTCTGTTTTCACTTCTGTTTCAGTGTGAATAGAACTCTTTCCTGCTTCCAGATTATGAATTACCTAGTCACTGAAGCATCAGAGAGGCAACAGGGAGGATGCAGTTTTTCATTTTGTCCCATAGACTGTGCTGCAAAGGAATGTTGACTTCAGATCCTAAAATCTTTTGACTATCCATGGAGAGGTAAGTGCAGAAAGAACATCAAGCCAAGCAATTCCTGAGGCAATTTAGAGGCAATTTAGCTCTTTGTTTATCAAAAGTTTGAAATAATAGGGTACATTACGCAGAAGGGCCTTAATTGATATACAGAGGCGTTATATCAGTGCCACACTCAGCCTCACCCTGCAATACAGGCTGATGTGGTTTATTTTTGTATTACTTATGTTGCTTTCTGCCTTATCATCTGGTATTGAAATATCACTTTGAGAACTAAAAGGTCTAAAAATAACTTTGAGAATGAATTAAATGGCACAACCCCAATTCTGTTGAAGTTTTATTCAGCAGTGAATAACTTATGAACAATTTTAATGGCCCTGAATGCAATCACTTAATATTTTTTGGTAAATATCCATGGATTTTTATAGAATTATTTCCTAATATATTATTGTTGTGTTGATAAATTTCTGTTGTGTTATTTATTTTCACAAAAAGAATGTCTTGCATGAAATATTTTGTCATCTGATTTGGGAAGGCAGACTATGATGCCAGGACAATTTTTTATATTTTTGTTTTGCCTCATCCTTTCATCACAGAAAAGGAAAAAATACTGTCTTACTATCTCTTGGATGATACTTCTTTCTTCACATGTAAGGATTATTTTCTGTTTTTTTGCCATGTCTATGCAAGGATATTGAGCAAAGGCTATTCAAAATAATATAAAAAATGAATGCTTAGATATTAGAATTGAACTAATCCTTATTTGAGGCATTTACTGGGAGAATGAATGCTGAACATAGCTAAGTATTTTTCCTTTGCTTTGAAAACAAATACTTGCTTCAGTTTCAGCTAAAGTAGGCATGAGGCAGAAAAACACTTTACAGGCATGACAGAGAATTGTTTGCAGGTTTAAGTTTTTTCAACACTGTAGTCCTACTCATATCATGCATCTCCTCTTGTTTTCAGAATTACAATGCAACATCAGGACAAGTTGAGAACTATGATCACATTAGTGGTGTTTTTCTTCCAAACAAATACATTTATAAAGAAAAATAATGTTTGCAGGGCCCAACCAATATGTATGGTTTCTTGTTTCAGTATATTTCACACAAAAAGGGACAGTAAATGCAGAGTTTTAGCAGGAAACTTGCATGTTTCAGCAGGTATAATGTGACAACTGATGAATCTTAGCCATCAGCGATGATTTGGAAGGAAAGATCCAGCTGGAGATGTTGATATTGAGAAACTGAGAAAATAAGATCTAACATGGAATCTCTTTCCCTTAAGTGGCTGCAGAGTTATGTGTGAAATACCAGTTTTGTCACATTAAAATGCATCTAAGTTCCAAATATTTTGAGATTGATCTCAAAGTCTCTCTTATAATGTCTCAAAATCTTCCCAGACATCATTTTCAGGATGAGAATAATAAACAGTATGTGCACTGGCAGGGATACCCTCTGGAGGAATGAGAAGCATGCCTGTCTGATAGTCACTGTACAGTGTGTAAGCATACTGATAGGTGAGAAACACTGAGAAAACCAAACAAACCAAAATGTAGTTTTTCATTTTACTTAGGCATTCTACACTAAAATTACCTGCACTCTGAAAACAAACACATACACTGCTGATTCAAGCTCAAATTTACATCCAGGTAGCACTGCTGCTGTTGAAAATGTTTTCCTCTTCTTACAAGAGAAAATATTTCTATACCAAAGAAAACATGTTTCAATTAGAGAAAGCAAAAGACACTATATATTGTTATGGATAATTACCAAAATATTTATTTTTAAAAATTGATGGTAATTTACAGGTGTATAGACATTGTAAATGGCTCTTAAAAAAAAAAAAAAAAGGTACTAAGTTATTTTATATATGCCATGAAGGAATTGTGATCTATTATGCAGGAAGGTGTATAGTGCTGCAATTTGCTGGTGTGCACATGAAGGTGACAGAGTTAGACCTAAATAAAAATTGCAATTAAACCAAGGAAAAGTAATAATTAGAGACAATGTTGCCACATTGCAAAAACAATGCAGGAAATCTCAATGAGAAACTGTGTATAAGTGGATGATGACTTTATTTTAAAATTACATGAAACTTGAAAAAATACTGTGGTCCTCCCAGCTCACTCTCTCATACTCACATGTTCACAAACACCAGGATGCTGCTATCCAAGGAGATGAGACACTGGTTTGTGGGTTCTTAGTTTTGAAGTTTTTGGGTTCTTCTTAGTTTAATTGCCGTACACTTTTCCTTGGATGGGTCTTTTTGTTCCTTTAGAAAATGACCACAGTAACTCTCTTCACCCTGCCCCACCTCTGTGAGCCTCAGGATTTAATCACTCTCTTTTGTGTCTCCACCTGAATGCTCTGTGAAGTCCAGCCTAAATGTTCGATAGGATTTTAATGAACTGCTAATGTGTGTTCATCTATACATGTTCATCATATAGTTTTACCTGTCTTTGTGTCCCTGGTGTTTCCACAGCTGTATTTTCTCAGTAGTTGTCCATTCATATCAATTTTAACGTTTCTATTAAAATTCTCTGCATAATTAAGCTGTAACTCTAACATGTTTACTGTGTCTCCCCTTTCTGATGTCTGAACTCCATGAATTCAAGTTCATGCAACCTGGATGCTAATTTAATTACTTTTAAGGCTTTAGTGATTCTTACAACATCAATATTTAGAATCTAGAAGTAATAAATAACAGCAAACTTTTCTTGTTTTCTTGTTTTTCTTGCTAACCTTTAGGCTGTGTAAATAACAGGATACATGCCCTCAGTCAAACTGCAGTGAAACTTCTACAAATCATTGCTGTATCCAGAGAGACAAGGTTAATTTTGTACAAACACATAATAGAAGTAACTGGACATTTTGTCAATAACTCTTTCATATGTATTCTTCAGAGCAAAACCCTTTCTAGTGTATTTTTGGATGTGTTGGGCTTTCTGGGACTGGTACTTTCATTTATAGCATGGCCAGTGTGCTGTAAAGGTGTCTTATTGTACATGAGAAATGGAACTCTCTTTCTATTCAGGGATGTCCATTCAGAACAAGTCACATACTCAGTTCATGTCCATGTTTAGCTAGTCCTAACATAATGTCTAGGACACAGGTGTAAAGGGGAAATAATAAGACTTCAAAGAATCTCCCACCTGTTCTAAATTCTTTGAGAAAGTCAGAAACCACAGTAATTGCTAAGATTGTACAATCCCATACCAGAAGACTGCCACTATCCTTGTATTACCAGAACATAAATAGTCTTTCAGACTTGTGATTTTTTTTTAAGTTAAAAAGATAAGAAGTATGGCTTTCTTTGTATATATAGATGTATTTGGAACCAACAGTAATATTTGAATTGAGGTCCTTTCCTTTTGCAAGAGGCTTTTTGCCTGTCCGATTTACCTCTCCTTTTTCAATACACCACTACCAAATGTACTGATTTTCTGCAATGTACTGCAAAGCCTCATTTATCCCTTCCCCTGGATGCAAGAGAAACTGTACTGCTAGTGCATGGTGAATATTTTGGGACTTTGTTTGATACCTGGAACTTTGGAGGAATGAAATTTCGTTGAAAGGATGCTATTATGTTGATGACGTTGTTACTTAAAGAACTGTAAGAGCATAGGCTGCTCACCTATACCATTCTGTAAATCTAAATAAGTAAAACAGAACTAAAAAGAATAGGCCAAACATGCCACTATAGTTTCAGAAAATCCTTCTGGTACGTTCTGGGTCTAAAGATTCAAGCCAAACCAGCTTTATTTTTCTGTTCAGCTGCATATGCTCAATTTAATCATCAGGTACATGACCACACCTGTTACAGTATAGGTATCACATGCATTCATACATATATTATTTTTAAATAATGCACTACTAATGATTGCTTGCTACTGTGCCTGTTTAGTGGGTATAGGTTACATTAATGTAGTCTGTATATATTCACATTCAATTTATTCAGTACAAACCTGAGCTTCAAATTCCAGATCTAAATAAATAATTATTAAATTGGAAGCAAATTAGTATTTGACAAGAAATAAACAGATTTGCTGTTTTTACGTTGTTATGCCATTTAAGTGGCTTTATATGTTAATCGAATACAAAAGTTTTTTTTATTTACTGCTAAATTGATTGCTGTTACTTTATAGCTTGTCATGAAGCATCTCTTGGAGATCTTTGAAAAATAGTCAAGGATAATTTAAAATCAATTAGCTGAATAGAGAATAATTATCCTTTTTCCTGTCTAGATAATAAGGTTCTGGAACCATGGAAATGCATCATGTTTTGTAGCTACAATATATTCTTAGAAATGGAATGCTAGTCACACAAGCAGGGAAAAAGAAATTTGATCAAGAATAATTTTATAATATTAATTTATTGGATGACTCCTCTTAGATGTATTGTGAAAAGTTAGATGATGAAACATTAACACTGTCCAAACTGATACTGACATCTGATCTGTAAAAATGTGTTTTCCTTTAAGAGGGCACTCTTTTCTTACCATGCTCTCAAAGCTTGATGTTGTTTCTACATGTGATGTAAGCTAACACAACTACCTGATTGTAAATTGTAAGTGGAAACTTTTTTGTGGTATTACCTGCTCTATGAGGTAGTGACAAAGTCTGCATTTTGGAGAAGTAAATATCAGCAAGAAAAATCAGTAATTTCTGTTTAAAAATCACTGCATGGAATTTATTCTTGAAAATGTTCTTATTTAATGCAGTTGTCTGTAGAAGTTTTTCAAACTAAACTGAGAAATAGGTATGTAATACAAAAGGTAGAAATAAAAAATAGAAATAAAAGGTAGAAATATGCAATATTCCTTTCTACCTCTTCCTAACTAAAAAAAAGGTAAAACCACCAAAAATCCCCATCAAAACAAAACAAAACAAAGCAAAAGTTGAAGTAAAAACAGTTAGATATATAATATAAAATACAATATCTTCTTCATGGTCTGATCTTATAGTAAGAAACCTTGAAAAATCATTGTTCCCGCTTTCCAGGATTGTATATCAGTTCCAGCTCTAGGCTTGAAGTTCAGATTGTTAAAATGAATAGGTGTTAAGGCATCTTTGAACTGTAAAACATAGTTGTACTCATTCATTGAGCCACAGCAGGATCTGTGTGAAAAACAAAAGTGTGAAAATGTGTATTTAATGGAACCCACATATATATAAATCTTTCAAATACAAACAGAAAGGGAAAAAAAAAAAAACAAACTCTTGTGTATATTCCTAAATTAAATCTATATAAAATGGGATCAGACCAAGAGGATGTATCAGTAAGCTAAAGTGAAATACATTACAAGAATGCTACAATTTCACTAGAAAGAGAAAGAATAAATTCTGGAAATTTAGATTCAAGGTAAATCTTAATAGAAATCTAAGCCTCAGAAGGACACAGCTAATGCACTCAGATAACCTTAGCTCTGCCCATTAACAATCCTTTTAAACAATCAGGCAATTATTTTCCTGTAATTGTTTTTGCACAGTCCAATTAGATGAAACCATTCCTGTTAGATTGTTTTCATTTTTATTTTCTCTTGTAGTGTCACTACAGTGTGAAATTAATGTTTCCCATATTGCTCTGCTATCTTAAGTCTTGTTTACACATGGGAAATTTTTGGGAAAAAAAAAAAGTCTCTCTGTTGATGACACCAATTCAACTGAACAAATGCTGGCGGCCCTGACAAAAGTCTTAGCTCACTGACTGCCAGCATCATTTCAGTCCTGCCTTAGTTAGGCTTGCTCCCAGCTGGGAGACCTGGCACCGTGTTGAAAAGGGCGTTTATTGTCTAGATCAGAGCTCTCTACCCTGCTACTTTTAATTGCTGCAAGATGTCCTTTTCAGATAGGTGTCTTCAAAGTTGTTGCCAGACTGGTGATAGACAGTGATGGGTCTGAGACAATTTGAATAGTTTGGGCAACATAAGAAAGAAAAACCTGAGCCTGTCTGAGTTTTTGAAAATCTTGGGGAGAGGTATACACTCTGAAATGGAACATGATAATTTTCTATCCTGTCTTTTTTTCTTGACATTACATTAACCTTTGAAGGAGTCCATTAAGATTTCATGTTAAAGGTGATGACATATTTCCCATTCAGACTATTATGTACACTAGGAATGCAAGACTTCCATTCAGGCAGGGTACACAGTAATTTTGATGTTTCACAGTAATCACCATAGAAATAACTTCACTATCTCCTCGAAGCAGTTTAGCTAAACTGTTCCCTGAACTTGCTATTATAACTTGTTTCCTATCCCCACTTCTTTCTTCAGCTCATCACCCAGGATTGGATTCTCCTAAGCTTGGTTTGTCACTGGGATCCTTACTCTTTATTCTCCTTAATTCCGTCATCCACTCAATTTCCCACCAGAAGTTCCTGTCACCCTGCAAAGACCCCCAACTTCTACTTGTTACTCACCTTTTCTCTGTCCCAAAACAGATGAGATAGAGTGGACAGCATGCTTTAAAGGAGCCATCCATATGTCATCCTTTCCACAGAGAAAGGATCCATTGTTTCCAATATGAACAATTCTGAAAACATGGACAACAGACGACCTGAAGCTTTTTTGACAATTTTAGCATGCAATTACAAATCCAGTCTGCTTATTTTTCATTTCTATGCTTGCATTTGTGTGTCATAGCTCCCTGGGTTGGTATGACATAATAACACATGTTTCCTAGCCATTAGGTGAATGTCAGAACTTGCAGAACTCATAGGAAAGTTTTCATTCTGATGTTTGCAGTGAATATCCAAGTTTTCCAGTTGGTTGAGGTTTTCTAATCGCTGTCCTTTTTATGGTGTGGATCAGGTTTTAACATCATTGACCACACCAAGAAATCTGTAATTCCATCACTTGTATCCTATAGACTTTTATTGTCTGTTCTTATATTGAAAAACTCAAGTAGATTTGTCATAATAAAATCAACTATAAAAATTCTTTCAACTGCTTTAAAGTTCACTTTCATAAACAAAAATAATAGACAGAACACTTTTATTTCTATCAGCTAAAAGTAATGAGTAGAATTTACCAAAATTTTCCATGAATGGTAGATGTAGTTAAGGGGATTTGTGTTCTACGTACACATGCTTTGACCATACTTGTCTCAGTTTTTCCTCATTTTCTGTATGATCTCAGTTCTCTTTTCTGATGTGAACTTTCAGTTTTCCTCCATGTCTCAAATAGTCTATCACAATAGCTTCATTTCCCTGGAATGTTACTGCCTATACGAGAGAGAGAACTATGCCAAGTTGATTTTCAACTTCTTCTGTTGATGGCCCACTTGTGCTGATTGGTCAGAGACAACAGATAACCCTTGAGTTCATACTGCTCATTAAAAATTATTTTTTCATGCTGAGCTCTTTAAGTCTTCTCAAACACAGATACTGTTTTTCACTGGGTTTTTTTGTGTTTTTCACAACTTTTGTGTAAGCTTCAAAACTGGGAAATTTCTAAACCCCTGTAAAGTGTTGCAAATTGAATCCAGTCAATGATTTGAAAAAAAACCCCAACAACTTGGGAAATTGACAGGCAGACAAACATCTGAATGCTGGAATCCTGGGAATGTAAGGGACTCACCTTTCAGGACAGCTTCTCTTTCACTCTGTGTGTGAGATAGGAGGATGTAGGGTATGGTTCTACACCAACTTAAACAAAGACAGCACCAAAGAGTGATCCAATTGCTAACCATGTGTTCTTGCTCTAACGTTGTGCCAACACTCTTGGTCTTGTGTCAAAGAGAGGTGATCCATCTGAGAAGAAATTTTCAGTATGAAAGAAAAAAAACACTTCCTAAAAAAAAAAAAAAAAAAAAAGTACACCTGTGGTCTGCTAATTTCATGGCCTTATACATTAAGTCACACCTATGTGTTTGTCAGAGTGAGAGATGTGTGTACACACATATACATTTGTGTATCTCATGGATAAGGATTCATCAACAGTCTAAAAGTGTGAGAGATTTTTCTTTTGAGGGAGTGGCAAGGGAAAAAAATGAATGAGAGACAAACTAGTCTTTTCTAAACTGACTCATCCTTATTTGCAGTCAGCAGAAAGAAAACTGAAGCTCCTATTCAGGTGCAAGGCCAGCATCCCACTTCGTAGGGCTCTTCCAAAGTAGGCATGACTGGAATAAGAGAAAGTGAAATTTAGGGGGAAATGCAGAGTGGGGGTGGTGGAGGGGGAGAGGGAGAAAGAAGGAGAGGGTTGTTGTTGAGACTAATGTGAATCAAGTGGGTCCTGAATTTAACAGAAATGTTTTTGCTCTTACATGTTACAGACTTGGGGTGACAAGAGCTTCAGAGAGGTCTTTGAACTGCTGTAACATTCTTTAATTTTTATGTATTTTTATAGGTTTGAAAAAAGGAAAAATATATTAAAATGGAGGTTTTTACTGTTACTCAGGTGGACTGATTGTTGAAAAATAAAATTGCATAGATAAGTTCTGTCTTTTGGTTTGACAAATTTAGTCCCATAAGTCACAATAGAAAAGCAACTGTCATTAGTGTTGTATAAAGAACAGTACTTGTTTCCAATACTTGAGATAAAACAAACAAAAGGAAGCAAATCTCTTATCTGGTTAGCTATTCTAAGGCTCTGACACAGTGTGTTGTGCCCTAGCCATGTCCTTCCACAGTATGTGATGACTGCACAGGATAGAAAATGCTCCAACATGATATACACTGCATCTTGTGTTGGGTGGGGATTATTCATAGCTGATCTGAGCTTTGTGAAAGCTGACTGTAAATGCTGTTCGATTGCATAAAGGAGTTTGATATCTGGCTCTTTTTCTCTCTTTCTCTCTTCTTTTTTTTTTTTTTTTTTAATAGGTTGTTGATTTTTTTTTTTTTCATATAAGACTTTATGCTTTCTCTTCCCCATGGAAGCATTTGTGTTGGTTTATTTCATGACTCAGGTTTTCTTTAGCAGCAACAATCAAAAGGAAAAAAATAGAGGAAGTAGGCTTCCCTTAGCTGCTCCTGTGTCACATTCTAGGATAAGATATATTTAAAGCTATTCTTAATTTTTTTTTTTAAACTGGAAAAAGTTTCCTTATGCAAAGAGAATAAGCACTAATTGATTGTGTAATAAATAAACATACTATCTCTAGACTCTTGCTATTTAACACTGCTTCAGCACCCCTGCCCTCAAATCTAACAACCTGCATAAAACCTGGGGAATCTAATTGACCTTTTGAAGAATTTATACATAATGTGAAAACACCTGCATCTTAAAAAGGTGTTCAGAAGTTCTTGAAGTGTTTGAAATAATGCTTTCAAAATGTTTTCAGAATGTGTAGTGCTTAGCAGGTGCCAGCTGAAGCAAGTTCTACAGGTATTAGTCTGACCAGTGTTCACCTTGTTTGTGCATTAAAGTTACTCTTTATAAGCCAAGGTACATAGACTCCATGCTGCTTAAATTTGACTTAAGGCCAAATGAATTGTACATATGCATAATATGCTAGAACTTTTTTCTTCTAATCTTTGCTCCAACCAATGACTTGCAGATGTTTTATATGATCCTATCATATTTGGAAGCCAAAAGTAACTGCTTTGTGTTACTATAATTCCAAAGTCAGATGTTTCCTTTCCCTGAAACATTATTAAATCTAAGAAAGAGGAACATGCTAAGAGTATTGCTGGAAAATTTTTATTGCAATTGCTAAATATATGGAAAACACACTGTGTGTGTCTACACGTGTAACTTAAGAGACAAGAAATGTGGAGATTTTTACTCAAGTTTACTGATTTAAATTTGGGCAAAAGATCTTATTTTCAAAGATAAAATGAGTCATTAATATTCACAGAAGCTCAGCATAGCTGAGGTTGAGATCTCTGAGGGTCATAGGGTCCCATCCCCCCTTTCAAGTCATGGCCTTCTATAGCTAGTTCCTCAAAACTAGGTCCAGACCTGTTTTGAATATTTCCAAGGATGGTATCACTTCAAACAATGTTTGCCTTTTTTTTTTTTTTTTTTTTTTTTTTTTTTTTTTTTTTTTTTTTTTTTTCCCCCCCAGAATTAGTAGAATCTAATTAACTGAAATTAAGAAAAAGTGAGTGTCGAGAGCCTTGGGTATTAATCTTAGCTCAGATTCTTTGCTGCATACCCTCTGCAAGTCCATCATTTTTCCATGCTTCTTCTGTTACTTTTTGAGGACTGTCTTTATTTAGATTGCAAACTATTTGGGATGTCTCCCACATTTTTGCATAGTGGGCTTTATGATCTCAGTTCTTTAGCATAATTGTGCAATAATAATTGCAGATATGCCCCTCTAACTGACACCTTAATGGGAGTATTTAGAGTAAGGGCCAACAATTTAACATAGAATTTGCCTAGTAGCAAGTAAGGTCCTTAGGAGTTTCCTTGAAAACACTGAGTCTACTGCAGAAATATAAAAGGACTGAAAAAAAACGCAAACCAAAGTGGTTCAAGGATTACTGCAAATTTTCTTTGGGGGGCATAGATCCAAAGACAGCCTGAAACACATTTTATCTCCTGGGTTCCCTGGGTGTTTATAAACTACAAAGTAAGCAAGGTCAAATATTGAACCCAGGAACAATCTCTAACCCCAAAATCAGCTGGTGCAGACTCATCTGTGGCTGTACTGTTCAGAATCAACTCCCACTAGAATAAATTGACTGTATTTGTACTATCTACTTTGGATGATGTTTTGCTGGGTCCATCATGATCTTTTTCTCACTCAGAGAAAAAAAAAGATTTTATTTCAGAATATCTGCAGTAATGTGAGGTCATATTGGCAGCCAAGATCAGGGTCAGGTGGAACTAGGGGGACACAAAGGGGCTGTGTCAGGGCACAAACCATGTTGTGTTGCTGTTGGAGGAGGTATTACAGGATGGGAACGAAATTGTGTGAAAATGCTTATATGCATTAACAGTGTATGTAGTGCAAAACACAGGATCCCCAGTTACTTTGAGCTATCAGCACGAATGTCAGTCTCCTTTATCTCTTTACTAGGGTCCCTAGTTACATCACCATTATGCCATTCACCTTTTTGGTGTAAGAATATTGTATGTTTTGCTGTGATATGGGTAACTCTCACACGTGCAATTTTCTCTTGCATCCAAATATTGTTCAGCATGGCAGTGTTCATTCTACTGGGAATGCTTCTAATAACAAAAAAAAAATTCAACTTGCTACAGTATTAATCTTGCAGAAACTTTTAATATTTACTAAAGCTGCATATATAAGGGATATAATGACACACTACTGTGTGCCAGTTTCTCAGAAAAGGTTTTTGAGACACAAGACCATTATAACTATAAGAAAATACATGACCTTTAGTATTTCATAGTACATATTTCTTTAAAAAATGCACCTATTATTAACAAGAAAGCAGCCCACTTGTTTTTGCTGACACAAAGCTGCTGACATGTGAATGTCCTGACCATAAGAATTTGAAGCTTAAACTTGTGGGATATCCAGAAATGCATTAAAAAGGTATATGCACGTGAATTTGCTTAGGCCACATAACACCTTCCCATAATCTGAGGGTTACATTACATAAGAGAGATTTGTAATGAAGTGTTACAACATCTCTCTACGCCTCAGCTTCCTTTCCTGGAAAATGAAAAATGTGACATTTCATTTCTTTCGAAGTAATTTGAGATCTACAGATTAGAAAAGGTAGCCAAGGAATTGCTGTTCCCAGGAAGTTCAGGGGTAAGTCCAACCTCTATCACAGAATATTACAATAAAGCAACTCACTCAGCATACTAGTCTATTTGCAGTCCTGATTGGGCCTTGATTTTTTTGGTGCCTGTTATGCTTTTCAGGGTCCTCAGCAGCACAGTGTGACATCTATTGCAAGCCATGGTAAAAGGTTTGGGGGTTACTCTGGGTAAGGGCTGTTTTATGTTCTGAGATAGGTTTTCACCAGTCTAATAAAGCTTTCAGTGGACTTTTATTGTCATTCGTAGCTTTATTAGTCTTTTATCTGACTGTTGCTTTGGCCTTTCCCTTGATTGACTGTGCCTATAGCAGGAATGCTATGTCAGCTGAAATACTCTTCACTCTTTAATTGTAATGCTCCCTTTCAGGGAATAGAGTTTCCAGAGAACAACTCAGCTGCTGTTATAGCTAAACTTAATGCTTTGCTATAAACAGCTCCATGACCAAATTGTCTCAGATTGTGTAGCATATTCTTGTGACAAAATGTTTCACTTTTATTTTTTAATGCAGGTATATATTATAATTATCTCACATTGTTTAGCTTTCCAGAAGCATTTGAGTTCTAGTGGCCCATGGCTTGGAGGAAGCTCGTTTACATATTGAGAGAAGTAACATGGAGTTTGCAGGTGCCTACAGTTAGAAATGTGGGTCTCTGTCCTGCCATAATGTACACATTCTTCCTCATCAGGGACTCCTAAACACCAGCAGGAAAGTCTGATCACCCAGGCAGAATAGCTGCTACACTGTATGTACTAGGGACAGAAAGCAGTGTCAGGGTTAATAAATTAGCAGTTAATTGCATAATTGATTTGGTGTTGGTTTCCTAAACGTATAATTATGTAAACTTTCTGTTAGAATTTATTGCTCAAACCTGTGTTAATCTTAATCTGAGGGCTGTGTGGGACGTGCCTCATCCCACTTGGTAGAACCAGTTGATGAAACTGTTAGAGTTGTCTGGTATTTATTTCATCACTTCTTCTCACAGGTGCTGAGGCCTCTGCCAGGACTCTCTCCATCAGCTGTTCTTGCTCTTCTTTTTCTCTTATACTGTCTTCAGGCTCCAAGTCCCATATCCATTTGGAAGAGCACAGCTCCTACTGCTGTTCTGCTCAGGGTATAAAACTGTCTTCCTTTTCTCATCCTTTCTATCAGACCAGCAAGTTCACAGTTCAACAGTGGGGAAGCCCATGGGCTCTTCCCACTAAGACCCATGATTAGCTGACATGAACTCCTTTTTCTCCCTTGTCTTGGAAGAAATTGAGTTTGGCACTGTGTTGAAATGATAGAAAAATGAAAGATAATTGCAATTCTATAGGTACATAATTCATTTTTAGGACAGAGGTAGTGGGTGACCTTTGCTTGTATATTTTTAGGAGATTTCTGAGTAGATTCACTTAATGAGATCAACTGTATTATTTTAGCTGTACTTTGCAGAAATCCAGGTGAAAACTGCTTTCCTTTTCGACATTTTAGGAACAGTTCTTGTCTTACATGTCCTAACATTCCCTGATTTACACTGCAGTGTGAGTGATGAAAGACCGTGAAGCAGGACATTCCTTTAGTAATGTGATGGAAATGATCATTATCCCATGATCTCAGGGATATCACCAAAAGAGACATGACGTCCTTAGTTCTGAGCTTCATGCCTGCATTTTTGCTGTGACAGCAAAACACTTAGGTATGGGATTCATAGACCAAATATGTTGATGAAGTAGGGTAGCCAGTGGGAAACAGCAAAGTCAAGGAAGGATTTAAAGCACCTCTTTGAGATGATTTGCTTTTGCCAAATGTATATTTAAGTACACATAATATATCTGAGTGCAAATGGTTACACGTTCTTTTATTTGCACTTACAGTCTTTTTCTTTTATTTTTTTAACAGCATTTGATAGTCTTCCTGTGACCTTGTTCACCCTTTGAATTAATGTAAACACGGAGAGCTCTTTGCTTGCCAATGTATCTAGGGCCAGCTGGATGGCTTTCACCTCTGAAACTAACTCATGAATGGTACCAAATGTTTCTGTGTGAAAACCTACTTCCTCTGTATTTGGGGTTTTTTTGTGTTTTTTTTTTTTTTTTTTTTTTTTGTGGGTTTTTTTTATCTATTATTTTGAGCTCATCACTTGGCACTGTCATCTGATCTCCCTCAGTTCCTGCATTTAAATGATACATTAAAAAAAATGCATTTGCATGGCAGCAGCAGGCAGCAGGCAGCAGGCACAAAGCAGCCCTCAAGGAGCTTTTCAAGACAGATTCAAAAAATATGTAGATATGGCACTTGGGGATATGGTTTAGTGGTGAACATGATGGTGCAGGGTAAATTGTTGAGCTCAATGATCTTGGGGGTTTTTCCCAACCTGAACTGTTCTGTGATTCTGTGATATGCCATGACCACATGCATTACATGCCGATAGAAGCTCAGGCTGGTGTTCTTGCAAAGTGTCACCTGCTGAGATGGTGGGCAGCCTCAGCTCATGTCCAGCTCAGCTGGCTACGAAGAGCAAGGCTGTACAGTGCTCCCAGACCCAGCAACTGGAGCAGATGTGCAGCCTGGGAGTCTGTGAGGAATGAATGGGGCTTTACCTGGGGCTCAGGAAACTGCAGAGGGAATTGCCTTAGAGATGAGCACTTTTTAGATCTTGTTTCCTTTTTCTCTGCCGAGCTTCTGCAAGCCTTGCTTTAAAGCCCTTAAAGCACGGGATTACTCCGGAAATGCCAAAATGGGATGACATGCAGTGGCATTCGCAGACAGTGTAAGAGAAGACAAATCTGTATATCCTTTGTTCATGATAGTTAGATATTTTCTTTCAATATGTTCAAATTGCAATCACTGAGAAAAATCCAGACTCAGGCTGCTAACTTTGGTGATATTCTTAACATGTTGATTTGGCCCAGCCATGGCAGTGTGATGAGATTATACGGGCAAAAACCTGCAGGAAGAGAGGGTTCTGTCAACTGTTCATCAATTTCCTACCAGTTGTGGTAGACAATATCAGTTGCTAGATTCTGCCCAACCCTACACTCATTTCTGTAATATTTACATTGTCAATTTGTCCACAATGCTGGTGCACTAGAGCAGAACTCCCTGACTTAGTGGATATCAAAATTATGTTTGGGTTTTTTTTCATTCTGGCACTTAACAGGCAAGGCTTTCCCACAGAAAAGCAAGAGCATTTCAGTAAACAAGCGCCCTAAAATAAATGCTGTGCTAAAACACACACACACACACACACACACACACACACACACACACACACACAGAGAGAGAGAGACAGAGAGAGAGAGATGCTAACCAAATTTTTCTTTTAAAGGCTACTCTTTCTTTCCTTGGGGAACAAGGCAGATCTAACAGGTGGAAGGTTATTAAAATCATAAGAAAGATGAGCAGGGCACAAATTTATCCTACAATATTGCACAGAATAATCAGAAAAATAGTATAGGTCAAATTCTTACATTGTTTGACCTCAGGAATTAAGGCAGGTGCAAATTGAAGTAGTGCTAAGATTTCAATATTTAGCTCTGTTTGGTATAGGTCACTTTTTCATTTAGCACAAACTATACTTTGCTCAAAATCTGTGTGATTAATGCATTGATTTAGCTTCCCAATGTGCATTGCTGCTAGGCAGATTCAGATATTATTTATTTTTATTAGTTTATAATATGTCAATTTTTCTTGCTTATCTGTCAGCTCCCACAAAAATACATAAATCAAAAATATAGCAATGTGGACACTAACAAGGCATAATTATTGTAGGGTCTGTCCCCTTTTAAAGAAAAATACAATTACCTACCAATATGTTGCTGGGATTAGGTCAGAATTTGCATAATACTGACTCATATTTTCTTAACAATTTTAACATCAGACAATAGGTTTTGCAAATCTATATGCCTTTCCTGTTTTTCAGTTTTATTTTTCAGGCTAAAATAATAAGAAGCTCAGTCAAAACAAGATAATTATTGCAGTCTATCCCCACAGAAAACTTTAATTACTCCATGGCATGTTTCTAGGATTAGGTCAGATTTTTATAAGGCTGATTTTTTAAAAAATAACAATAGGCAATTAAGTCTGCCAAACTATAATTTATTACAGTTAAATTTATTCATTTTTCCACTGATAAATATTTAATAGAAAATAACTCAATCACTGCAGGAGATTAAAGAAGATTTGTACCTCAATATAATCTTAGAAAAACAGCGCACAGTTTTCTGTTCTTGGCTGTAATACCAAACAGCATCAAGTTAAATGACAAGATGAAAATAGTTGAAAATTTTTGACTTCAGTGAAATAATAGGTGTTAATGTATAGGATTATGAAACCCCCAGTAGCAGACTATGTAACAAATAGATCCCTCCTGAAATAGAGAAAACTGTGGTTGGGATCTAGGGTTAAATAACCGTGATATATTTATAGAGGGCAAGGGATCACCATAAAATAAAGCAGCAAATAGTAAAGAAGTCAATGTAAAAGAGAGGCCGGGGATTTAAGGTATAGACATCATAAATTTTCATCGATATAAACAGTTCATGTACCTCAGGACCAGAGTTTTAGCTATAATTTCAGGTCTGACCTATAGGCTTTTGGTGTTCACAGTGCATGCACGATCGAGATGCCATCTGAGGAGGTGAAAAAAATGTTTCAGATCTATGTGATTTACTCATTTAATCATCCCCAAATCCACCCCAAACACAACAATACTGTGTCGAATATCAGTACTTGAGAAGATTTTATTGTCCCACTAAATTACATTTAATTCTTACTATAACATCTCATATAAACAAGTATAGTGAATGATTTCCTCCCTAGTGTGTTCTTCGGGAGACAGGAAAAGACTGTTATATGGAATGCATAGATCTGGAAATGGTCACCTTTTCTCTATCCCTCAGATCTCCAGAATGTGCACAGATACTTTCAGTAGCAGTGGATGGTTTTCTTTTTCGGCTTCAAGATAATATTTTCTAGTTTAAAATAATAATTGTGAAACTACCACAAAGAACCATTTGAGGCTTTTAGCTTTTTACTAATTGCTCTGAAAGAGAATTCTAAATGATTTCCAAATGACTTAAATGATTTGGCTAAAGAGCATCTTATTACAAATGGGCTGGGTTGAAAACATTGTGTCAGCACTAAATGAGGCTTCTTTTCCCCCCTGCCTTTCTCTAATGGGCAGATCAGAACGTGTAAAGCACCCTTCCTGCAATGACTTTTAAATGGGCTTTGGCTCAAACCTTTATTTAGACAACGTTTTCTTTTTAATGTAATTTACCACACTATGATATTTGCCATTACCGCATTCCTTGCAGTATTCCCTATCCTTTGAATCTGAAATCCTTCAAACAATGTGGGCAAACTTAACACCAGTGTGCAATAAATACCCGTCCGGCTTAGAGCAGATGCCTTCAAGCCTGTCAGTAGCCCTGCTTTGGTACTGATGACAGCTTGCCGAAGAATTTCTGACTTGGCGACTGGTCCAGTAACCCTTAAGCAAGAGAGAAATCCTTACACGCGTGAATAATCCCATTAGTTTCATCAAAACCAGTTGCATAAATTATGCAACTTGAGTAATAACCTGCAAGGCGCAACCCAATGCCAACCCACCATTTGCCCTCCCAAAGCCCAAATGTGTTATGCCAACATTTTTGAGGCTCTGTGATGCTGTTGAAGAGACCTCTGTCCCTCTGTGCTAACGACAAAGGCAAGTGTGTAAAACAAGACCGTTTGACGCAAGTAGTCTTTTTCGAATACTAAATATCAGCAAGAGATGCCAAACAGCTTTGTGGCTGAAGGGCAAAGCGTTTGTGAAGAGCCACTAGGTTGCACTGTTGTATAGAGAACCAGCTCTCTCGCGCCGTGCTGCAGACGGGCAGCCTCACGCTGTGCAGAAGCTTGTAAATACTGTTTTACAGTTTTCACTAACAACAGAAGTATATGAGATCAAGAGAGAAAGACCGGCACTTGGAAATCTTTGCTTTCTCCTCAAAGGCAGGTCCAGGTCCTGGTTTCAGTTAGGTGTTTTTGTTCTGTGTAAAGTGACCTGAAGATAACCACACTTTGGAATCGGAGTTTTCCCCCCGCCCCTCCCCGGAGGAAGGAGAGGCTGCTGGGGGACAGGTTTGGAAGGATGAACCAAGCAGTTATTCTTGAAGAATTCTTGACCTGACACACATGTTCCTGGAGATCTGTCTAAAGCTGCAATGGGCCTTCCTATGTGCACAAACTCCAAACACACGCTTCCCTGTTCCTCCCCTGGTTTGGCACTGTTTGATGGCACAGACAATACAAAAGCACACATGAATTACTTCCCTATGTACGTTACACACCGTGGGCAATCACAAACATTATATGCTGTTCACGTGTGAATAATTAATTACAGCTATATTATATAGTCATTCTTTCCACTACCATTGTCCAAAGTAAATTTTTCCTTTAAGAGTAATATGGTTTTAATTTAGGAAGCAGGGTTTCTTTAACCTATTTGACATTATGCAAACCATCTTAAAGGAGGTTTAATGCTATTTCCACTCTGTCTGCTAACATAGCTCCCCGCCCAAATGTGAGCTGTGTTTTATCAAGCAAATTACTTACAGAGGATTTGGTTCAAAAAGACATTGGGTTCATTCCTGTACCCATATTTACTCAGCTCTGGTGTAAATCTTTCTGTATTTTGCTCTGTGGATTAGCACCTCTCTCATCCTCCCACTACCCCTCACTTTAGGGCAGTAAGTTGAGACACCAATAATGAGGAGCAGAGCTGGTGACTCTCTCGATCCTGAAGCTTTGGGAGTGAATAGCTCATCCCAAAGGACCTGAGTCTGTGCTGGGTTAGTTTAGTTTACTACAAGTCACACATTTGGGAACTATCTGCTTCATGTTTGAATCTTTCAGTAACGATGTTTCTGGCTGCTAATTAAATTCTTACTGCTCCAACACCAGAGAAGACAAGCGAGTTCCCCTTTAAAAGGGCACATAGAAGAAAACAAACTTCACTGATTATAAGAACATGTGTTGCATGCAATTAACCCATTACTGGGCCCTGGAAAGGAGAAAGCTGATCTGAGGGGAAAGAAGGACAAAAAAGAAGTTGAAAAACGTAATAGGCTGAAACTGAATTTTATCTACCAGCCTTTTTAATTTGGGGCTTAGAGGCTTTTTGCTAATGATCAGCTATACTTGCCTCTTTCACTTTTTCTCAGATGAAGCTGATGATTGTACTTTGTTTCACCTAACATTAAAATAAAACTAGTATTTTTCCATAGGATCACAAGCACCGACGGTCCTTTTCTGGAGAAAATAATTGAGGTGAACAGACATAGTGAATATTCTGCAGTAGGTTTGCCTTCATATTTAATTGCCCTTGTTTTCAGATACACACGTACAATTTCATGAGCATTTTACAGTTAGGCTGCCTTGCCTGCGTGTTTTCAGAAAGTGAATCTGTAGTTATATTGGCAAGTATTCTCACATGAAAATTCAAATGTGCAAGTGTTTATCTTAAACTGGATGCTCATCCATCCAGGCAAACAAAAGACTTCTATAATCTTTCTGGCCAAATGTAACCGAGCACTGGGGACAGACTGCTGCATATTTGCAGAAAGTGATTTGTGCTCAGCCCTGGAACTTGCCCATTTCTCCTTGGAAAAAAAAAGAGTGCTTGATTTGGCACAGCACATCCTCTAATATGCCCAGTTTGAATCATGGGATGTGTTGTAATAAAACTACTTATAAGGGAGAATATCTGCTTGCCCAGAACATTTTCTCTATTAGCATGGTATGAGTAAAAATAAGAGGACATAGAAGAATTGTCTGTGCAGTTTCCAGAGGGAGGGAGAGATTAGTCCTTAGGATAAAAGGAATCTTCTTCAAGTTGTGTTTATTTCAGTAGGAGCTGCACATGAATGCAAGTATGTGTCTTTAAAGTTCTCTTCAGAGGAATAAGACCTTAGTTAGAAATAGCTAAAAGAATACACCATTTTTGCTGCTGCATTGCTGATACTGGTCTTTATAGAACCAGATTTTTATACTCACTTTGAGAAACCATTGCCCATAAAATAAGCAGTAGCATTTCCTTTTCCTGGAAAAACACCATTCACTGTTTCTGTTTTCTGAATGTACAGTAAATGCAGGGTTTTTTCTTCCTCCTACTAAATTTCTTCCTTAAACAGAAATAGGCATCTTAAAGCAGACCGTGTCTTAATGGTCACACAAGTTTTGTAAGTGAATACACTGCCTTAATACAAACAGAGAAGCAGAAAGAGCACATGTGTTCACAGCCGTGTTTATCCGGGGATCAGGCAGATGTCATGGCAAAGTCTTTGTCTGTCTATCCTGTTCCACAGGAGCCAGCTGTGAAGGACAAATCTAAGGTGATGAATACTCCTTGCCTTACCCAAATGAAACTTCCGTAAATAAGCTTGTTTGCTTAGGTAATGCATACATATATGCATATAAGGAAAGGCTGCCCTCATAGCATGCGTGTCTGTACTCCCTTGTCAGCTGGGATGCTGACTGTAAACACTGCCCAGGCTGCAGCCTCTGCACGTGAGATTCTGTGCTCTTTGGAGGGTGTTCAACTGTTGTGAGTTCAAAACTGCATATACCTTGTGGGAATGACTGAGATTCGAGCCTGGCCAAAAGGCAATATGGATGCAATAGGTTCAAGGCCCTGGGGTCTGAGAGCCCAGACATATACCTTTCAAATGAGTGCAAGCTTATTCAGTGATTCTCTGTGTAAACAATGTGAAGAAGACAGGGTAAACACACACACAAATACACACACATTGTTCATTTTCTGTCTTTGAAAAAGATATGAAAGGAACTAGTCAGCCCACAATGATACAGAATTTGTTGTAATTAGTCTTCAAAAGCTAACGGATATGATCAAAGTATGGAAAACACATCTCAGAATAAAATGGCTAGGAGTTTGGACAACAGCTCCAGCAGTTATTGGTGAGGATATTTTTTATATAAAATGTTGAAATTCATGTATAAAAAATGGATGCAGGATGTATATAACTAATTGAAGTAAAATGAAGAGTAGATCATATCCATTCTCTCCTACTTTCCCGTCATTTTGATATAGTTTCTTCTGTCTGAAAGTAGTTTATATTTATTGTAATAATTCTCTATCTCTTTTGCTTTAATTTGCTTTTAATACAGATAACTGTTTGACTGTTAGAGAACTAGCCCAGGGAACTAAGAAGTTGACACTCTTCTGTCTTATTAAACTAGTGAGCAAATTTAACCTGTGACTCTCTCACACAGTCGTCATCAGATGAATGTGTTTCCACCTCGTTTTTTAGAGCAAGTTTGTATAGGATATGACTGCATTTTCATATTAGAATTCAAGAGGGCACATGTGTGTGTATACAGTGCTGTATATATTATGCATACAAAGTTATTGTTCAAAAGACTGCTATCAACTATTCCCTTGTAACACCTCTATACTTGAAACATGGTGCTGTAATGTGCCTGTACCAATCAGAAAACTGAGCGATCATAACCTCTTGCTTACATCTAAGCAAAAGATATTTCAACTGTCGCATCAACAGAGTAAATCCCATTTTATTGAGTATACTTGGAATATAAAAATGATAAATGCTAACAATTAGATGTGAGTCATATGTGTTTTGCAGGGCTTTAGAGTCTGAGCACACAAAATTCTGTAAGTCTGACCTTCCAGAGTCATCCAGGGTGTATAGGGAAAGCTATGTAAGCAGGTTATGGAAATGTGTGATTAACCCTTGCAAAGCTGGTTAGCAAAATGAATGCTTTATTGGCTCTCTCATTAACAACTGGTAGATCTGACCCACTTAAATATTTATTGTCTCTCCGTATAAAAAGAACTTAGAAAAGCACTGTTGTCTCAGAAATTCTATACATGAGTTTTTCTTGAAGATTTGGTCAATACAAGAGCAGGCAAATATTATCACTGGAAAGCATACTTTCCCCCCAAAACCAGAACCGTATTTCCAGGTCTTAAAAGACTTGCCATACAACTTGACCTGGCACTTCTCAGGCATGCTGCATACTGAGGACCAGTTATGCTTCTTTGTTACAAAACAGATGAACATCAAGGCCACCAGATGTAAATAGGGATATATAGGACTCCCTGCTTTTTTTTTTTATACTGATCTCACATGTCACTAGCTTGTTCTCCTTGTGATCATCAGCAAAACAGAAAAGATATCTAGATGCTGAACTTAAAAAAACATCAAGACACCAGGTAATAGTCTGTTATTAACAAGAAGTACATTTGAAATTTTGGGGGAAAAAGTATTGAGAAATTTGCCTGTCTCACAGGAGGGAACCTTGGATGCTGTCCTTGGATCTTGTTAAGCTTTAGTTTCATATTACTCACAGGCTCATTCTGTGAAAATTTAATAGTGCAGGTCTTTATATTTCAGTAATTCATTGCTAAAAGACAGAAGAATCTTTCTGTTGTATTCCTCTTCTGACTGTAAAGCTGTTTCAGCAGTGTGTCACATTAAGGACAAAATAGGGGAGCTAACTGCTAAAACAGAGAGGGTAGAAAATCCCTTTATGTCCTGGCCTGTTAAGATTTTGCTAATTAAGCAAAACCAGTACCTCAGTTCTTTGCATTTGGCCAAAGAGGGGAAAGTCATACATATTTTTTCCTTTCCCCTAAACTCTGATTTTGTACTTTCTGTAAACATGAGTCCCCCTTAAATAGTTTACCAAGCAGAAGCTCGCTGTCGTGGTGGAAATTCTTGGTTTTGCTACTGTCTACAGATTCTTTTGGTTTGTGTGTTATTATCCATGCTTGATTCATAGAAGAAATAGGACTCAGAGTTTCTTCTGATCTGAGATGCCTGGCTCAAGTTGTAAGGATGCATGACTTCAGCACACTCTGCATCACAGTCCAGATGACAGGTGTTCTGTTGAAATGCACAACTTTTAAGTCCTGCATTTAAAAAAAAAATTGAAACTTTAAAAAGTATCTTTAATTTCACCCTCTGGGGCCTGCCAGGCAAACAGCTGCTGAGACACTTGTGCTGCTGCCACCAGGCTGGGAAGGGAAAGCCCTGTGAGCAGGCACTGCCACAAATCTGCAGCTTGCTCGTTGGCCTCTGAGCACATGCAAGTAAAAGCCTTGGATTAATGCAACAAACCACGGATACTTCTATGCAGCTGAAGGACTGTAGTGTTCCTGTACTTGAAGTCACTGTTCCCTCTGAACCATGCTCCACTCAGAGCTGAGACAAGGTTTTGCTGTGTCTGAAGTGTCAGATTGTCTCTCTGCAGTGTCTGACAAAAATGTATCAGGGGTCCAGGTTAAGCCACTGGCTATCTCCTGAAACAGGGATTCCTAAGGGAATTTTGGTATTTTGAGGAAAAAAAAAAATTAACACAAGCAGGAATCCAACTTTCTTTTGGAATGCATCCAATCTCAATTAGCACAATCTTGCCAGGCCAGAGAAGAGGGGTTTTTTAATCTCTCTCTATTTTTATTGATAGCCCACGTGAAGCTGTTTCCTGTCTTGTGAAGATTAAGATGCATGGCTAGTGGGAATCAGCTGGGGAGGTGATGGATACAAAAAAGGTGGGATTTCTTGTCAAGCAGTGGGTAGGGCAGAGGATGCTTGATACAGACTCCAATTTTATTTCCAAGTGAAAGACACTTTTTTTCATTAATAGCTATATGTGGGCTAACTGCATCTCCTTTTCTAGATGTCCCTTCTTCATGCTAACATTCTGTACCAATGAATATAAATGACTAATCAGTTTTCCTTAACCACCTCAACATATCTTATCTTGAAATTGAAATGCCTACAGCCAAATTTATTTCAATGCTGACCCCTACCCTTTTCAACATACCTTATTTTGAAGCCTAATATGTCTTTTCTCATAGCTTTTATTTATAGGCTTTATTTTCTATAATATTCTTTTAAAAAATACCACATGCCCTTTTGCATCTCCAATTCTCCTCTTTTCATAGGTGCACCTTGATGCACACAGAAGATACAGGATTTGACCAAGATTCCACAGGATATCAGGGCAAAAAAAAATAGAGCTTTTAGACATCCAAAACTAGCATCCAGCATTATTCTCTTTGGAAGCTGGCCTAGTGTAACATTTTATGTAAAGGGTTATAATCCTTGCTGTTCAGAAGGAAGCTCTAAAGCCCCTGAAGCCTATGCTCAGAAGTGCAATGTTGGGTTGTAGCGTATGTGTGTACGTGTGTCTATCCCCAGGGAATGGGGGGGAAGTTATTAGTTAGGCATAATGCAGTGTTCAAGCTGGAAAACAGACGCTTTTCCAGAAGGAGCAGTATAGGGAAGAACTGATGAGGCATTTGGATGAAAGGACTTTGTATGAATGGAAATATGACCACAAGGTACAGGATGACTGGAAAAGGTGGAAACACCCTGTGGAGTCTTATAAATAGTGTTGTCAGAATATGTAGTGTTAATGGAAGCTTCGTGATCAATGCTAAATTAGTGAGGGAGATGTAAAAGGTATCTTTTCCTTAAAAAGGGGAAGCATACTAGAAATTATGTTTAAAAAATTCACATTTCTTTGACAAGATCTGTTTCTCATGAAACTTGTTGATTTTGATTGTGCTACCATCCCTTAATTCTTTAATGGCTTCATTTTCTATCAGCATTTCTATGACTTTGAAAAGTATTAACTGTACAATAACCTGTCTAGCACAGTCATGTCTGCTCCCTAAAAAACTTCCATTTTCTTTTGTTTTAAAATTAGTCTAAGCTCTAAAAATGTTCTTTTTTTGTTTTAATTTTTTTTCCCCCTAAAGAAAAATATATAGAGAAGCTTGGGAATATTTTTTTTTTCTGTATTCAGCTTGTGGGGTCAGGCTTTCAGTGCTCTCTTAGTTATCCAAAATTTTTGCCTTAGCAAGGTGAGACTTCCAGGCTGAAGAGATTTGGAAGTGCACTTTCAGTCGCTAAGGAAATAGAGGTATAAACTTGATAAAAAACCCCTTTGTGAGAACTGCAGTCTTGGACATGAGTCCCCTGAGGGAAATGTTTCCTCCAGTTCGTGTACCCCTACTTAGTGGTAGAAGTTTTTGAGTGAAGATCAGTAACCTGGAACTAAACCTGAGGAGTTTAGCTTTGTATCAGGTTTTTTTCTGTGTACTGAAAATCAAGAATCTGACTGTAGAGCATGGAATACATCAGATAAATATGGATTTTATTTTAGTTCACTATTATTAGAATGAGCCCATATCAAAACCTTGCCTTTCTCTAGTTTGTCCAGTCTAATTTGGATCAGTAATCAGAATCTGAATTACCGTTAGTGCTGCTATTTTGGTTTCTTTGTCTTCATTCACTCCTAACACTTCCAATGCGCAGCTAAATAGAGCCCTCATATGCTGAAAGCACTTGGAAAAGCTCATACATCATTCATCCAGAGAGGAGAAATGAAGTAAGAAGGAAAGGACTTGAGTGTCTTTGTTTCTTCACAAGAACTGAACACAGTACTGAAAGACTGATAATAAGGTTACCATTTAGGCAGACACATTATTAGAAATGCAAATTTAGACAAGCAAATGCTGAATATCTCTCATTCTAAAAAGTCATTTTTGCTAGATTTATTTATGAATTCGTTAGAAATGTAATCCCATTACTGACACTACTGGTTCTTGTGCATGGCAATGACAAAATGCAAAAGAAGACTTTCAGACCTTCAGACCTTCTTTTTAAGGAATACAGCCATCTTTTCACCCAAGTATTCAATGTTCTCATTTAGAAAAAATGTATTTATATCATCATATGGTAGAGCCTTGGCAATAATAACATCTCAATTGCCAGGATATACTTACAGTGGGTGGCTCTGGCTCTGAACACTCAATTAAATGCATTTTTTTCCTACAGGGTCCCTGTGGTACATTAAGTTTTACTGATCCCTAATAGCTTCAGCATCTCTAAGGAAACTGGCCTTGATTTTATTAACCTAAAAGATTGAAGGCTAAAAATTCTTTAACAAAGGTGCCTTAATTGCTTTCTTATTTCCCTTTGTATATGCTGGGGTAGCCTCCACTGTTCATTCAAAAGGATTTTATATTTGGACTCAGTAGTTTTCTGAGGGATGTCTTGTAAGGTTTCATGGTTGTTGGGTTTTTCGGTTTTGTCTTTTTGGGTTTTTTTTTGGTCAGAGAAGATTTGAATAGTGTTGTCAACTGTGTTAGAGGTTAGAACCTTTCCCTCTGTCTTTGAAAATCACCTGATTGTCTGCCTCACTCCATCTCTCTGTCAGAGTGACTATTAAAGCTAGAGCAGTGTGTAGTGATACATACGTGATAACCAGCAACTTTGGCCTAAGAGCTTATCTGTTTACGGTGTCAAATGCTATCTGATAATCAATATTGCTGCTCTTGTGCTATGTGTCCGTGTTTCTGGAGGCGTGACTGTTTGTGGATGCGGGTTCTGCTTTCTATCCTTTTGCCTCTTGGTGGTTGTCAGCCTCCATATCTGTGCTTTTCAGCAGGTTTCATTAAAATCTGTCTGTAGCAGTCAGAAGAAACCTGCAGCTTTGGAGGATCCCCAAGCCTTAGCGAGCTGTGTAAACTGTGTAAATCTATTTAAAGCCAAGAGTCTTATGAAAGAACCTCCAAATTTCTGCTCTGTATATTAGGGAATTGTGGATGAAAGAGATTTCTTTAAATGAATATGCTGCTGTTCTCAGTTCTAGTGACTACCCTACGGTGGTCCTGCTTTTTTATGCTGATTCACCTATGTTTTGCAGAATCCAGACTAGGAGTCCTTTGTCCCCCAAGCATGGATATAACACCAATAAACAACCCCAGGATAAATGGATGAGTTATAATTTTGCTGATTTTTTTAAGATGAAAATTAAGAGGTGTTATAGTAAAAGCATTTCTTTTTTTCCCCCTTTTGCAATTTTAAGACACATTGGAAACGGTGTGTATACTTATGAAAGTGAAAATATTTTATAGAGTTTTGTTGCAACTAATACCTTACAACAATACAGCCAACTCAGAGCAGGCAGTTTGAGCGTCAAAGAAAACATTAGGTATTTCTGATACAACACCTCTGTGTGAGAAATTTGCAGTTTTACATATTTTTTTCAAGTTTCATTACTCCATGTAGGATCATGGAATCATTTACATTGAAAAGGACCTTTAAGACCATTGACTCCAGCAATTAAACTAAAACCAAATCCACCATTAACCCTGCCCCTAAGTGCCATACCTACATTTCTTTTAAATTCCTCCAGGGATGCTGGCTCTACCACTTGCCTGAGCAACCTGTTCCAATGCTTGACAACCCTTTCTGTGAAGAAAGTACTCCTAATACCCAATCTAAACCTCCCCTCGTGCAATTTGAGGTCGTTACCTCTTGTCTTATTGATTGTTACATGGGAGAAGAGACGGATCCCCACCTGGCCACAGCTGCCTTTCAGGTGGTTGTAGAGAGCAATAAAGTCCACTCTGAGACTCATTTCACTCAGGCTAAATACCCCCAGCTCCCTTAACTGCTCTTCATATGACTTTTGCTCCAGCGCCTTCCCCAGCTCCACTGCCCTTCTCTGGACATGCTCCAGCACCTCAATGTCTTTCTTGTAGTGAGGAGCCCAGAACTGAACATAGGATTTGAGGTGTGGCCTCACCAGTGCCCAGTACAGGGGGTCAGTCACTGTCCTGGTACTGCTGGCCACATCATTGCTGCTATGAGCCAGGATGCCTTTGGCTGTCTTGGTTACTTGGGCACACTCTGGCTAGTGTTCAGCTGCTGTTGGCCAGCACCCTTAGGTTCTACACTGCTGGGAAGCTTCCCAGTCACGCTCTGGCTCTGCATGGGGTTGGTATGACCCTAGTTCAGGACCTGGAACTAGGTCTTGTTGAACATCATACAACTGGCCTCAGCCCACAAATCCAATCCATCCAAATCCTCTGCAGAGCTGTCCTACACTCCAGCAGATCAACACTCCCACACAACTTGGTGTCATGTGCAAACTGACTGAGAGTGCCCTTACTCCCCTTGCTCAGATCACTGAAAAAGATAATAACAGGACTGGACCCAGTGTTGAGCCATGGGAACACCACTTGTGACTGGCTTCCAGCTGGCACCACCACTGTCTGGGAATGGCCATTCAGCCATTTTTTTTTATGCAACAAGCAGTGCACCCTTCCAAGCCATGAGCAACCAGTCTCTCCAGGAGAACAGTCTGGTGAACTACGTCAAAGGCTTTACTAAAATCCAGGTAGACAATGTCTATAGCCTTTCCCTCTTCCACTGAGTGTGTCACTTTGTCCCAGAAGGAGATCAGGTTGCCCAGGCAGGACCTGATTCTTGACCTCCATCATTTTGCGCATAGAGTGCAAACCTGGGCTGGCTGTGCCTGCTGCCATGGCTGTCCTGCATCTACCATGGGATGGCATTCAAGATTATCTTCTCCATGACAGTCTTCCCTGGCACTTGCTTCAGGCTGAAAGGACTGTAGTTCCCTGGATCCTCTCAACCCTTCTTGACTGAAATATTTCACCCCTCACCTCTCTCTTTCTCCCAGTGTGGATGTTTCAAGTGCCAAAGAGATGACTGAGGAGCTGTTTAGGAGATACAGTGAAACATAAGGAATTCTCGAATTTGGAAAATATTCCATAAAACTGTAGAATAAATCTGTGTCCTCTGATCTGAACAGAACTGAGGCACAGGAGTCTGATTTGGCTGTGAATGATGCTATGTCTTCCAAACTTTTCAGACTCAGGAGCACCACCTATCTGAGCTCTTCCCTTTAACACTCAACTTTGGTTGGGGAGCTGCTGATCAGTGCATGGGCTGCATGTTACAGTGGGTTATATCATGATGAAGCAGCTGATGCACTGAGAAAAAAAATCAGGTCTGCTGTGTTGTGTAAATAACAGAAAATTAATTCCCTTAACAAAACAGTATTGTTACGAATGAAGCTTTAAAGTCTGTGACAGACCTACGTTTTTTAATACAAAAGTAGAGGTGTTTTGCCTTGCAGCAGAGCTGTCTGTCTTTGCGACTCAGGAATCCTTCAGTTTCCTCATTTTGAGGATGTTGCTTGTTTAGGTCCTGCTGTCTCATATTCTGCACTAAGTTATGGCTCCTTATGCTTTAAAAATTGTCATGCCGAGGACTTAATGGCATGAAAAATCACATAAAATATGATGCAGAAAATAAAATGCAGAAAAGACACTCTATCTTATTTTTTTTTAAAAAAATATTATTCACTATTTCCTAAAGATACTTGGAAGCTGCATATTTTTCTTCAATGGAGAAAAGGAACCTTGGCTCTCATGAGGATGGTGGCAGGACTCTTGTGTTGGTGAAATCTGGGATGCTTTTACAGGGAAGAAGGCAGCCTGTGGGGAGACTGTTACTGGGAGGAAAAGTCTGGGAGGAGAAGTTCTGGTGATGCAGCTGCAGGGCTTGGGAGCTGCCCTGGGCCAACAGCTGGGGAGAAACCATGCTCTGCTTTCCTCCAGAAACATTTGCTGAAACACATCAATGTCTGCTCCAACACATTCCCATGATTAGTGTGGTGGTCTTTTAGCACTGACCTCTACTTAGTGTTCAGCTTGACATATTAATCTTCACTGAACTAAAAGTTAATTCTAAAATAAACCTGTTAACCCTTCTTTTTGCAATCACTCCATTTGCTGCAAATTATTCTGGGACAGATTCTGCTGTCATGAAACTGGGGGCAGGCCTTGTCACCAGCTGGAGTGGGAGCACAACTGGGCCTTTTCTGGATATTAATTGGCTTTTCTCCTTGGGAAGTATATTTTAGCATCCCTAGCAAAAAGAATTGTACCACAATTATAAAGATGAAGCATTTTAATTGTGTGCAAATATTTTAATAAAAATATTTTACTGTGGCAGAATGAGTCACATGATCCTTTTCTTTGGACTCTACACTACCCTTTTCGGTGATCCACTTTAAAGACACTCCTCTAGAAGGGGCAGAAAATAATATTGAAATAGGGTTGAACTAGCTTAGAAAGTATAGCAGAAAAATATCTTTGTGACTCCTTTATAACTAAATGCAAAGGATTTAAGTGTATCAAAATGATGTAATTTAAAAATTTTCTCTTTCCAAGTAGCAAAGACTTTTTGGAAAACTTTTTTGGAATTTTACCATTTTTGTTCCTATAGATTTTACTTGGGGTTATTCAATTATCTTATTTCGGTAAATTGGTTTGGGGAATCTTAGTGGAAACCACTTGTCCAGGGAAAATACTCCTGGCTCTCTTGTTACTTGTCCACATCTTTAAAAGGGCCAGGTCCTTTAGAAGAGGGCCAAGCTGCTTCTCTGAAAAGTCTGCTAAAGCTTCACTTTGTACTTTTCAGATTGCCCTTTTTGGCCTCTTTTTCACTGTTGCATGTGAAGTGAGGGCTGGCTCTGTTTTTGAAACAGCAAAGCACCTGGGCATGTTTGCACTCAGCCATGGGCAAAGCAGAGGAATGTAAGCCTGACAATTTCAGTAGTGCACAAGTCAGCAATTTTTTCTCTTTCCAGCTGAAAGGAAAAATAGCGACAATCAAGTCACTAATTTTAAAATTGCTCTTCCTAAAAACTAAATCACATAAATATGTAAGGTTTTTACTTTGCTTTTCCTAAAAGAAATGACACTACAAGAGGCACACAAACTCAAATGCAATTTATTTTAGCTCATCTTCTTGAAATTAATATTTCCATGATCTAGATGTATTTGAATTAAAAAAAATCTTGTGCTGTCTGACTCCCTGCTTCAAATGTCAACTCCGAAGAAATCTCTTTATACACTGTAACCTCCACTCTCTTCCTCACACCCCACACTGTAATTTGTATCCATGGTAATACATTACTGTTTCCAGCAGCCAAGGGGTTTGGGGGAAATTATGGGAAGAAAAATCTTTCACTGTTAAAGTTGTGGTAAAATGTCATCAGTTTGACAGAACAATACAACACTCCTAGTGTGAAGCTCCAAACAAATTGGAATTTGGTTTTTTTCAGGTTTCATTACAGACTTTGGAATATTGAACCTAGGCTCATCGAAACATTTTCTTGAGTTTGCTTTTACACAGACCTTAGGCCCAGTTTCAAAAGAATCCCGGACCAGTTTTGAGCAGTTTATGGGCTGACTTTAACATAAACCAGATCACAGTTAGTGACTTGGCTGAAATTCACCCTGAATGTTTAAGTGAAGTTGAAGCTGGAAGTGAAATTTTGTGAGTGAGAACCCAAGCAGACTGGAAACAAAAAAAAAAGTTAGGAAAATACTGTGCATTGATCCTGCGGAACTTCAAACAACAGGATTTGACATCCTAAGAAGAATTCAATAAAAGCTAAAGAACCAGTTAAACTTTTTATTCCATTTGGGAATTTAGCTGTTATTTTTAAATAAACAGAGTAACTGCTACATCAAACAAATTATTGAACGCAACCTGAGATTCTTGTGATGCCTGGTATAATATAAGTGGCAGGAGAATGTCATATAAAACCTTTAGGAGAAAATTTTTAAAAGCTCTTAGCATTGATTTAATTTGTCTGCTTTAAAATTAATGGGAGTTGCATTACTGTCTCTAGAAACAGTATGAGCCAAATCCTGGACATTTATGGAAATCCCGTGACTAGGATATAAAGACAGTGAGGTCCTAAATGAAGCAGCCAGTAAAGAACTTCTGCCTGAAATTCTCTGGTTGCTTTGTAGCTGAAGATGGAACTTAGGTTTCTATCCTAAATATGAGTCTGATGCTTATTTTTTATTTACTTCCCCAAAATCACCATTTCCCTTAAAAATGGAAATACTACATTTTTTTCTGAGGAAGATTTTTATGAGTTGGATAAGACTGGATATATGTTTTTTTACTATAGTTTTAGCTGTCACTGAACTGTACTTATACAGTCCTAGTCAAAAGGTAGGCAAGATTGTTAAATCTCAGACCCACAATTCTTACTTTAGGCACTCTCATCAAAGTCTGTATAAGCATTCTTTTTCATGTTATTTCTTTGATAAAACTGGCCTGTGTCTGAATGTTTTCCTCTTTGTTTCTCTTAATAAGACTCTGTCATTCCAACCTGGGTTGTTGTTTTTTTTTTTTTTTTACTTCAGGACACCAAACTGTTTCTAATGTTTTCTTTTCCTGCCACACTCTTCCTGCTATTGCTCATTTCTGATATTGATACCTTGCTTCCCCTCTTCTGTCTAATGATGTACATGTCAAAGCAGACCACCTTTCAAAGTGCCCTATGAAAGAATGGGGGAGGGTGCAAGCCAGCAGCAGTCAATCTTTGAAACATTGAAATACGGAATTTGGAGGACAATGGCAATTGTTCAATTAAGACAGAAGCTATTAGAAATTGGTATAAAGTAGGTTCTGTTTTTTTGTGAGAAAGGCAGCTGAAGTTTCACAATTTACCACTTAATTATTTTTAAAATTTTTTTTATTATGTTTTTTCAAGTAATGCTTTTAGCTTTTGTAGCCTAATAGGCAATTTTTTTTGCATCCTGTCTTCATGGTTGACTTAGTTTCCTTAAAAATATTTTTATTAGGCAGTTTGCTAGTAGGCTGGTCTTTCGGTCCAGGAACATCCAACTGTTGGAATGCACACAAGGTCATAGCCCATATCTTCCATGTTTAAATTAAAACATATGTAAGAGACAGGACTTGTTTTTAAAATATAGGTTTAGCATCATGAAACAGAGGGCCCAAGGGTCCTATAGAATCTATAAGCTATTAGCATACAAGACCACTAGATTTATGCCTTCTTCAGAAAATTTACTGTAATTTTACAGTATTTTTATATCTGAACAGCATTAATTTAGAGAAAAACCAATACAACTGTTATAATGTCACATATTACTTTAATTAATTGAGATTGAAGACCCATTTTCTTAAGTACTGTAAACCAGAGGGTCCACACCTGGGGTGCTTACTGAGCTGCAATCTGATTCATATGGGTAAAGCAGGACTAATGCAGAGTATCACTGAAGCCATTTACGACTGCAACAGCATAAATGGGGACTTAACCTGAGAGAGAAGACAGGAAAAGAGAAGGAAGATGTGAAAGCTGATTAACCTCTGAAGCAGTTTTCCTTTGGGAGAACCCAAATCTCTTGGATTTAGAATAAAAGAAGAAGTGATATCCAGAATTAAGTCACTTGTCTCTGAGACCTAACTTTTGTAAATAACTGGGGTTTTTTTTGAGTTTTTTTTTACCTTTAAGAGTAAACTTGCTTTGTAATTTGGAGGCTGTAACTAAGGTCAGTATAGGTAAGGTAAAGAAGACACCACTATTGAGGGAGAAAGTTGGGGAAAAAAAGGAAAAAAAAATATTGCACAGAGCCACACAATCACAAAATGGTTGAAGATGAAAGAAGCCTCTGGAGGTCAGCTGGTCCAGCTATCCTGCTAAAACAGCTCATTTTCCAGGATCATGTTCAGATAGCTTTTGAATGTCTCTAAGGAGGGACACTACACAACTTTCCTGGGCAATCTGTGCAAGTGTTCAGTTACCCTTACAGTGCAAAACTCTTTCATAATGTTCAGAGGGAATCTGCTGTATTTCAGTGTGTGCCTCTGGTCCTGTCACTGGTCACCCCTTAGAAGAGCCTGGCTCTATCCTCTCTATACCCTCCCTTCAGGTATTTCTATACTTGTCCATAAGCCTTCTCTTCTCCAGGTAGAACTGTTGCATCTCTCTTACCTTTGCCTTAATGGAGCTGTGCTTCAGTCACATAAACATCTTCACGGCCCTTAGCTGGTAAAGCCAGTATGTCCATGTGTCTCTTGGGTTGGGAAGTCCAGAAAGGGACCTGGCACTCCAGGTGTGAACTCAACAGGTCTGAATAGGGCACTAGAGAGGGCAAAGGATCACCTGCCTTGAGTTTCTGGCAATGCTTGTCTAATGCACTCCAGGGTAGCACACATCTTTTTTTTTGCCACAAGAGTAAAATGCTGGCTCATGTTCAACTTGGTGTCCACCAGGAGCCACAGGGTTTTTTTCTGAATTGCTTTCTAGATGTGTAGCCCCCAGCATGTACTGGTGCCTGGGTTTATTCCTTCACAGATGCAGGACTTTGGACTTTCCCTTCTTGAACTTCCCTTCCCTGTCTCTCCAGCATTTTTAGGTTCTTCTGGATGGCAGCAGAATCCTCTGACGTATCAGACACTCCTCACAAGTTTGTGTCATCAATAAACTTGCCTAGGGTACACTGCCTCATCATCCAGATCATTAATGAAGACATTGAACAGGACTGGATACAGTACTGACCCCACGTTACACTTCTATTTACTGGCTTCCAACCAAACTTCATGCCACTTGTCACTGGGGATATTCAAGAGTTTCAATACACCTCATTGTGTGCTCATCCAAGACCATACTTCATCACCTCGTGTCTGAGGATCTTATGGCAGACAGTGTTGAATGCCTTATTGAGGTCTAGGCAGACAATATCCACTACTCCCCCATAATCTACAAGTTAATCCAGTTGTTCCACCATGAGCTCAATTGTATGTGTTCTTTTCAGAGTCTGGCCATACTGGAAAGCAGTGGTTCTGAGGAGTGAAGTAGGCAAAGTGCACAACATTAAAGCAAGAAGAGGGAAGAGAAGTACCTGCTTAATCTCTGATAAAATGAATGTACAGCTCTCTCAAAATCCTGTGAGAAAACCCATGTCCCTTCCAACTGGGTCTTTGCTTTAGCAAGATTTTCTCCCTTAGTGTCCCACTACTGTTGGCCTGGTTTGTGTCTTGTTACCTGCTTGTCTGGGATAGTGCTGTGCAAGCTCTCCTGAGAGGATGGTAAATGGGAAAACTTTCCAAATCAGTCAGTGAGGCCTGTCTTTTGGTGGTGTGAAAGAAAAGAAAGTAAATGAAAATAATAAGAATAGAACATGTCCAATCAGGAACCCAAAAATTGCTATTGTGAGTTAAATCATTCTTCACCAAAACACATACTGGATACTATGTACTACCTTGAATTAAAGTTGTGAACACTGGTAAATTATAGAACTTGTGCAGTTCTTTTTGTGACAACATAGTACATACTTGGTTGTACAATCTGGTTCTGAACAAAAGAATTGACTCACATTTTATTTTCTTGGAAAAGTGATTTAACCTTTGATATTTATCTCTACATCTTTGTGCAATATGCTGTTTGTAGTAACTTCTTTGAGGGAAATTAAAAGTGCAAACATATTGTTTATCATCCATATTCTTGTCTTGATGGTTTTCTCCGGACTGTCCTGTGTTGCTCTCTACTCTGCTTTTTTTATTTTTCATTTGCTCCATTTTTTTACCGACAATCCCCAGGCCTCTACGTGACTTTTGGCTTTTCATTGTCTCCTTTGCTTCATCTTTATCTCTCCTGTTTTTTCTATTTTTTTCACATTTTCTGTTTTTATTTACTTCTGCTTTTCTGCCTCATTTGATTGCTTTTGGCTTTGTTTTTTTTTTTTTTTTTTTTAATAATTTCTTTAATTGCTCTTTGGTTGCCTTCCTTTTCCTCCTTCCTCTGGCCTCCTTTGTTTCAGGCATAGTAAAATGAGAACTACTCTCAGTTCCCAATGAAGATCAATACAAGTTGAGGAAGAAAAGCATTGTCCCTGGTTGCTTAGTTGCTTATATCCTTGCAGAAATTTTGATTTTAAAATCTTAGAATGTTGATATATGAAATGATCTTTTTGGACACTTGAAGGTTCTTTTGAAGCTGACAGAGGAATGAATATTTGGGAGAAGCTGGACCAAAAATTAGAACCATGCCACATCATCTTTGCTCTAGTATTTAACCCAAAAGAATGCAAAGAGAATATTTTTTCATATAATTTTAATATATGTGTATAGAACATTAAATTTTATTCTTTTATGCAAAGATCACCATATGTTTTGAAAAAAAATTAATTTCTTCTCTCAGTCTTTTGGTAGGAGTACTGTTATCATCTGTATTTCACTGATGTGTACATAGCTGGAGCCTGTGTTCCCTGTACTATGCCTATAAATCAAGGACATCTGCCTTCTTGCATATCCTTGAGGTGTTAATAGTTTGGGAGGCACAGATGGAGGTAGTCACCAGATGGAGGTAATGTTAGTTTAACTGAATGCATTGGAAGATCATGGAGAAATATTTGTTATTACTCGTGGTGCTGATTATATATATATATATATAAAATAAGGAGATTAAAAAGGTGATATTCTCTGCTTGACTCTTTAGTTGTTGCCAACTACAGTGATTTTATCAGAAGTCTCATGATACTGGTATTTTACTTGAAGTCTAGTCCTTGGAATCAATTATCATCTGATAATCTTGGCTTTCATTTAAAAATAAAATTGAGTTTCTGAGCTTCATGAATATAGAAGAAAACTTGGAAACATGGATTGAATGCACATGAAAGGCTCAGAGACAGTAAGCAAAATAATCCAAGCTTATTTTTTAAAAAATTATGTTTAAAAATAGCTGTATCACCTGAAGGAGACTGACTTGCAATTTTTGTTACCTTATGGTATGTAGTGACTCCTCAGTTAAGAAAAGGTAGGCCCTACTCTAGGTAACAAATAACATTATATGACAATACAGAGAAAAAAAGAGAGCTATGAATGGAATACAGATGGATACTCTTGTGAGGGAAAAGATGTTCAGATTTCTCTATCTTGTTCATTGATTTTGGGCAGGATATTTTCTTGTCTCAGGTAGGTTACGTGGAACAGTCACATTATGCTTAGTTTGTTTAGGAAAAAAATGTGTAGTGTACTTTAATGGCAGATACCAAAGATCTTTCCCAAGTTAAATAAGACTAATAAGTTAACTATGAGTTAATAGCAAGGCAGAAAAAAAGAAATTTTAAATGAGCCATTAGAAAAGGTGCAAGGAGTTTATAGGTTGTCCTAAGATGTGTTCCCTGCACTATTTGCTCTCCCAAATTCCCCGTGAAAAAAATGCAGTGTTCATATTGGATTAATTTTCAGCAAATATTGGACCATTCTAAGTTCATGATCTGTCCTGTACTCCCATATTGTCTGTTTAGGTTGTCTGGAGTAGCATTCAGTGTTTACAGCTAAGTTGAAAGAGAACAAAAACCAGAGACTGGCACACAAGTTCAAGTTTCTCTTTGAGCAGCCAGTTTACCACCTCATTTCTCTGGTGGACCTCAGAATAGACCATAACGGGAAGAAAATTTGCATGATGCTCAGATTTTGGAATGTATTTCTTACTTGCTGAACAGGGCAAGAGGGAGGCCGGGGGAACTCTTTCATACATTCTTCCCAAACCTCATACAAAAAGTGTTCCATTCAAAATGAAAGGTATTTTTTGTTGCTTTACAAGGTGCCATATAAAGAAGGCAAAACTTGTTTCCTCTGTTATCTGTTATTGCTGTATCATATTGAGGTAGATTTGGGATCTGAGGACCTCCACAGCACACACTCCATCACAGATGCTAGAGTTGGCAGTGATGTAGCAAAGCACTCTATCACATCATCTTTGATGTGATATAGTAAATCATTGTAAATACAAACAATCTGCATGATCAAATCTTGTACCTGTTTTAAATGTTATCGCTGTGTAAGGTAAGGCCTTGAAGGAAACACCAGAACTTGGTTGGTTTTTTTTTTTTTTTTCTCTGAAAACTTTATTTTAGTAATGAGGAATTGGAAGGTTTCTAGTATAGGCTGGTTACACTCACAGTGGGAATACCAGCTATTCTGCCCAAGATACAGTTTTGACCAAAAGAGTTAATATTCGGAGTAAAAAACCAAGTGGCTTTTCTCTAGTTAACATAAGTTCCTGTTTTATTTGTTTCATTATAAAGAAAAATATCAAAGGAAAACTGAAAGCAAAAAGGCAGTGCACGCAAACAGGGAGATTCCCAGAAAAATGAATCCCTCTAAAACAGGTAGAAAAGGATAACCGCGTACTTATTAGGTTGTTCCCTATGGATTTTCTTTTCAGAATTCTTTGTTATTGCAAGTTAAAATCAACTACTTGAACATTTTATCTAAGAATTTAAAATACATATCTAGATATCTTTAAGTAGGTTACCTGTGAACTAAAATCAAAAAAATACATTATCTATAGAACCATGACTTTAAAAATATGGACTAGAGTTCAGATCTTGCAGGTCTGAGCTGCAGTCTTGTTATGAGTGTAGGGAAAAAAGGAACATGGATAAAAGAAATTGAGCAATGATTAAGAGAATGCATGGGTCCTGAGATCCTAGTATTTTGAAAAGTAGAAAAGGTACTTATTTGATCATAGAGGTTAGGCTAGGCAAATGATACTATCTAAAGGATTACATTTTAACATTAAAACCCTGTAACCTCTGGAAATAAGAAATAATGAGGCCTTGCAGTTCTGGTATCAAAAGTGGAATCTGCAAACATTTATTTAAAGAGAGAGAGAGGGATATTATTACATGACATGCAGACAACTTAAAATATTATACAATTTTGAAGCAGTGAAAATATGTATAAATATATAAGCTTACACTTTTAAAGAACATGTATGTAAGGGAGAAAAGAAGGAAGAAAATGCACTCATGGCTTTCCAGTGTGATGTCTGAATGCTATTAAAATCTCCAGTTGTGATGTTGTAGCAGGTCTTTGACAGTCAGCCATCTGAATACCATTTTGACAGCTTAGACACCTTTTTATGGTCACGCCGTAGGAAGAACAATTATTTTGCACCCACGGCTGGGAAAAAACCTCACCAGAGTCCCTTCCTCCTCTTCCTGATTTGAATGTTTTGTTTTCTCTGTCATAATAATTTACCCCTTGATATGTGTACTAGGGAAGCCCTGCCGAATTGCCTACTAAGTGTTATATTTTACAGGTACAGCAGAATCAGCAAGATAAACTTAAAAATATTTGAGACAGAGAGGGAAAATAGAACTGCATTGTCTAAACTGATACTCATGGAAGCCATTTCAGAGTGACTTGACAAAAAGACTTAAACAGGGTAGGAGATTTTGGACTGAGGTCCTGAACCTACTCCCATTAAAATCAATGGTAATTTTTGCCACTGAAGTGGGCAAAGCAGAAGAGCTTCCTGAATTTTTCATTGCTGCACTTTCAGAATGATTCGTGATGTTCTTCCTGGCCTGATTACCTATATTATTTTCAACTATTCCATCAGCTATTATCAATGTCTGAAAATAATTGATCTTTTATTATATACTAGAGTAATAGAAGCTCCAGCTCATCAGACTTTTCCCAGAGTACATACACTCTTAAGGGGCAAAAAATGACTAGCGAGTATTCCTCGGTTTTCACCTTTTCTAACTATCAGCAATTTGCACATATACAGTGTCTTTAATGCAGAAACCATTAAAATACAAACATCCCAGAGGTTTGATTTCATCAGTTCATTCCTACTCTAAATACAGACTTCTTACATATGAAGGAAACTGTGCTGCAGCATCTAGAAAAGAAAAGACCATAAAATTAGAATTTAAAAATGATCAAGAGACTGGATTAAATTTCTTCCATTCCCTTTCTTTGCTGAAGCTTTTGTCACTGAAATACAAATGTCATGAATGTAAGAATAAAACATCTCAGGCATTAGGATTCTGTGATAGCTCATTCACATGACAATGACTGCACTGAGAACAGAACATTTTGCAGAATGTAGCCATTCTTGTGGCAAAGATTATAATGACAGGGAGAAACGGTGCAAAATTAACCAATTCTTGCATCTTCCAACAGTAATCTAACAAGCCTCCTTGTGTTCTGTATAATGTGTTATATTAGACCCAAAGAGAGGGTGAGAGGGTGAGAGAGAGAAAGAGAGAAATGAAATACTGCACACCTCGAGTCATAATTAAACTTATCTACTTAGCCCTACAGTAAGAAATCAGCTTTTGCCTCTGCCATTGCCAGCAGGTGCCACTGTAACAAATAGAAAAGTACTCTGAAGATTTTGGAAGACTTGCATGTTGCTGGGGCAGAAATACAAGAAAGCCCGGCAGTAGCTGGAGCCCCAGGGCCTTCTGAGCAGCCCTGGGGAGGTGACCTCAGCTCCCTATGCCTCATGCCCCATATGCAGGGCATGGGTGACGGCATAGAGCTGCTGTTTGAAGGGTGTCAACATGTTGCTCAGTGGTTCTCATGGGTGATAAAATCTTCCCCAAAACTATCCCATGAGCTTTTGCAATTTCTGCAGTACAAACTGATGTATTCAACCCATGTTAATTTCAGACCTTCATCTAATTAAGTCATGATAGTGGTACCCCAAGTACCAGTGGTGGGCTTTCTTTTAAAATACAGCCCATTCTGTATATTTGACCAGAGAGTAACAGGGCCACAAAAAGAACATTGCTTCTCTCTTGGCTTAGTTACATTTTAGCTGTTGGGAATGTGCGCAACCCTCTCCTTGTCAGCTTCCTCTGGAGTGGTGCTGTAGATTGCAGGTCAGCCCTAGGGTGTGCTTGCAGCTGGCTGTGCTCTCCTACCCCCAGCACAGCTCTTGCTGAGAGCCCTGGGGATGCTGTTTTTAGTTCATGTGTGTTTCTTTACAGGCATTTCCTGGTTTGGCAAAACATCAGTTGGGGCCTTTTCTGTACAGGAGTTTGGCTTCATTTAGGTATTTTTTGTGAGCCATCAATATTAAATCTTGTCTCATGAGACTATTTCATCCTGGCTGTATCTGAGAATCCTTCACCACAGAAATGTAAGACTTCAGTAGTCTGACAACCTTAAGCAGGTTTACTGGTGTAACTCTATGCCCACCTCCAGTCTCAGGGCCCCAGAGTGCCATTTCTTTCAGAATTCAAAAGGGAATCTGCCCTTCTGTAGTAGAATTTGGGGAAAGGAAGGCTCTGGGTTTACATTCTCTTCTGCACTCCTGGAGCTATGAGGATAGGAGGGGAGTGAAACCTTTGCATGTTTTGAGATAGAGCTGCATCAGTTTGTGCAAGAAATTATACTCTAGAGATGATAGACTCTATAGGAAAATGGATCATTCCCAGGCTACATTCCTGTAAACAAACTGAATGTGACTGCTGACATTCATTTCCAACGTTCATGTCACTTCTGCAAACAAATGTCCATCTGTGAAACAACTGCGGGCTACTGTATGACCCACAGATCTTGGTTTTCTGGTATCACAATCTGATAAAGATTTATTTCTTCTTGCCTTCAGAACTTACTTTAAAAAGATGAGTTTCACTACACAGAAGTTGCTGCACAATTTCCAATTTCCCATTGCATTAACTTTTAATAGACTTATTTCTCCTTGTGAATAATAGGAAAAAGTATTCCTGATGCATAGCCTCTAACCTGAATCATTTTTGGCTCTCTCTGCAAGTGCTGATGAAGACTATCCTTCCCTGAGTCTTTATCTGAAATATTGCTAATGTGAGCCTTATCAGAGGTACACAGCGTGCCTTCTCACCTAATTTTCCTATTCCTGCTCTGACATCCAAGAGGTTTGTGCTGTTAATTACCATCTAGAAATACTCTGGTGATAGAATTTCTATGTTGTGTTAGCTCCAGATTTCTAACATTGCTCTGTTAGTGCACATACATTCCTAATTTACAGGGATGCTCATGCGTCAGGGGATATTTTTACCATAGCTGACGCTTGTCCTGAGGATGTACAATTTTTTCATTGTCCCTTGAAGTTCTTGAAAAGGTGATGACAGTCCCTCTTTGTTCTGGTCTTGAAGTTGGTAATTTCTATTAGGTCTTATTGCTCTTTTCTGAGGTATTGGCCCATTTTTCACACATCAAAAACTGTCAAAATATTTACTCTCAAATGTAAACTAAGGTTTAAAGATCATATTGTTTGATACGAATATCTGCTGTATTGTTTAATCCTCTCTTAAAGCTCTTCTTTAAGCTGCTGTGCCTAGAAGTCACAACTGCTTGGCAATGATATGCTTAGAAAAGAGTCAGCTTTTCTGCTCAACCCATTTTATTTTTATTTCTCTCCTTTTTCCAGCCAACATGAGCTTCGTTGTCTGCTTTGTTCACCTGCATCATCCTATCTGAAAGCTCGGCTGTGAATCCTCAGGGAGACTTTTCTACTTATCTGTGTTGTACCTATCACAAACCAGCACAATTCCTTGACTGCTACACCATAAATAATGATAACATGACAAAAACATTGGCAGAAAATGAACAGAACTAGAAAGCAATATTTTGGTAAATGCTACTTTTTTGGCTCCACTCTTCAAGAATCTATTACAACAGGGTTCCTGCATGAGCAATCGAAAGGTCACATCAATCTATGAACACTATTTTGTTTCCATTTGAATTTAGGCTTAGCTTAGTCCTGGCAGGGTTTGGTCAGAAAGTCATTGACATTAGAACATTTCTTTTAGAGTCGGTTCTGCACTTACAAGAGGATCTGTGAAAAAGACACTATTCAGTTTGTCCAGAAATACTGCTCATTATATGGAACATTTAAAAGAAAACAAGATCAACCATCCAACCAAACACCCCAAAAATTCTGTGGATTTCTGTACATTTGGCATTCTGCCAGGAAAGGAAGGAAGATTCTGAAACATGGGATTCCTTTCCCTCTTTTCTGTGTTCCCTCAGAAGACAAAAGTTAGCATTCACCGGGAATAGGAACCCAAGCTGACACATGGTATATATTCCTTAATAAGAAGAGGAGGACAAAATTTTTTTCAAAATAAGAAAAGATTGCTTGAAATACATTTTATTCATTGTGGTAGAAGAGTTGGATGTGAGCAGTGAAAAATATACAGTTATGTCTTTTAGCTTTAATTCTTTTGGAAGTTTACCCATTTATACACTTCAGAGTTCCAGGAGCTTGTGTATGCAATGTCTTCAGTTAGATTTTGATCTGTCATTAAAAAGTTATAGAAAATCATTCATTTTGAGAGATTTCACTGTTTACTTTGGCATTTGACATTTTCTCAATTAAAGGTTCTTTGTAGCTTTGAATTTATTCTTTGATTCAGATACATTTATACATGCACATATGTATATTTACACGTGTGCATATATGCACATGAATATGAATTTACATAAATTTTTATATATATGTTTGTACATCTGACTACCAGTAGTATTCTTTTACATGCTTTCTGTTGAGAATTAAATTATATTTATTCCAAGGGCTCAAGGATCTATTTTTCTAGTTACTTATCCTTGGCCTTCCTCACTGGAAGGACTATGCTCTATTTTCTCATTCAGTTTAGCCTTTCATAGTTAAGCTCTTTTGATTTGCGATGGATTGTCATAATTAAAAATTGCAGCTACTTTCACAATGCAGAGACAAAATCATTAATTTATACCAGTTTATTTTTTTTAGGCAAATGTTATTCCATTTCATAAGTATTTTTTTGTAAAATTAGATTAAGAGTGGATTTCAGACAAGAATTTTGGATTTTCAGATCACAAGCAAATGGGTTGATGGTCCCCATGTTCAGTCAGCGTCTATTATATTGTGGGTAATAAGCAGTGAGTAAATTCTATGCCTGAATTGTTCTTCAGGAACTTAGAAATTGATTTGAGTATATTGAATGATACTGTTATTTTTTAAATGTTGCTTGTGAACTAATCAGTTGTTCCAGATCCTTCCTTTCTCCAAATCCTTCTAATGAAAATATGGTACAGCAAAAATCTTTCTGACATTACTTCAGACTGATTTCATTCCATGTTTAATTTTAGCATTCATAAATCAATTATGTCTTACTGTGTAATCAGGTACCTTAGGGGCTAGGCCCAATAGTTTTTCAGATTTATATTCTTTGCCGAGCTTATATCACACACAGATTTAGAGTTGGATTCCACTTCCTGTTACAAATGGGTATTTGAAGTAACTCTGGTGAGATTAGCAGAGCTACGTTCATGTAAATGAGGGGAGAATCAAGCCCATGGTCTGTCGAACTACATATATTTAGATAGCATGCAGACCTTTTTCTGCAGTCTGAAAAATATTTTATGATATCTTTCCAATGGGTCTATTTGGCAGACTTAGAATATTGGAATGCCAGGGAATTTCTAAAACTGAATCCATAAAGGACGAAATTCCTTTGATTGGACCTTATCCCCAGTCTGTCAACACTCTTCTATCACTTTTAAAGCTGGCAATTCTTGGATAGCATCAGTCACAGGGATTAAAATCTTGGGTTTGTGTTTGTCTTGATTCTGTCTCTTCTGGACTACGTAAATATAAATATTAGACTGTCATGTTTTACTCAGAGATATATCAAACCTGAAATCAGTACAAGTTTTTGAGGGTAGTCAAATATTAGAGCAGATCTGAAGAGGGATGAGAGGGTGTTTGGACATGTGTTTGTTAATATATGCCTGGACCACTAATAATCATCTTATAAGATGAATTCTTTAGCAGCTTCAGAATGCACTGAGTTGTTTCATGTATCTTCTCAACATAGCAACACTTGATCTGTTCATTTCCCTGAACGCATATTATCTATCCATAAAATGTCATATTGATTTTTAAATACCACTTGCAAACTTCATGCTGTCCACATCCTGATCTCAAGTGGCTTTGAGAACTACTGATAGCTTTTTTCTGCTTCACTTGTTTACATATCAGTAGTAATCATTTTTTCAACATTATTTGGATTAATTTTAGATCTAAGTAGATCTGGATTTCAATGAATTTACTTCTGTGACTTAGTTTATTTTTATGATAATTCAAGCAGTTGTGTTTTAATGACATGTTACTGAAAATATGCTTTTGTGTCAAAAGAATGTTTTCATGGAAATAACATTTTAATTTCATATGGGGTTTCAGGTGAGCATGCTTCTAGAAGAATAATGTAAAACAGTTTATGAATTAGCTAATCAGTCACACCTAAGCAAGAAATGCCAAATTTAAATGCCACAGATTCTTAAGAAAGGTATTTGTCCCATACATTTGATAATCCTTAAGAGCAAGGGAACTGTACTTGCCCCATTGAAAGTCTGAAAACATAAAAAAAAGATTAAATTTAGTGAACACTTTATTAATTTTTTTTTTCCATTCATATCTAGTAGAGACTGTGTTTTACCTGACGTTTAGTTTTTCAGAAGATTTCAGTGGCATTAGTGTAAAGTTTGTTGAGAAGGAACTCAGTTCTTCAGTCTTCTAAGGTCTCCCATTAATGGTTTTTTTTTTTTTTTTTCCCTGATAAATTCTTCATTACTTTGGCTTTACACAATTTAGGTCATTCCTTTTTACTCAAACGTTGGGAAGCCATGATACTTGGCATACTCCTCTTTCACTGTCACTCCCTTGCAGTAAATAAAAATGCTAGAGAGGCTTGGTGACAGCAGTACCAAGTGGAAAATATAACCTCAGCATCATTTCAAATGAAAGCAGAGGCAGCAAGGAAATGTTCTAGTATTGAAACATTAAAATTAAATCCCACTTCAAGCAAAACCCTAATTGGGAAGCACATCCCAAGCACAAAGGCTTCACTTCCCAACAAAGAAACTATTAGGCTAATTGATGTGGCCCCCATACAAACCTTGGGTGGATCTGAAGTTAGTTGTTATTCTGGCCTGACTTTCCAACCACATTCATTTTGCTAAATTGCTTTTCTATGAGAGAGTGAGCTGATATACTGCAAGTGTTACTAATTCTATTGAATCACTTTTTTTTTTCCTTTTAAACAGATCAAAAACTCAAGCCACTTTCTATTTTTAAAATGCTATATTTCCATAAACAAAAGTGGTCATTTGAATAACCACCTTATTAAGATTTTGTGTTCCTGAGAAGGAGTCCTGTTTCTTCGTGTTTATTACTAACCACAGCATTAAATTATGCAAATCTTAAGAGTATGTTTCAAAAAAAGACCTATATAATTTGGGTGGTTGAGATTTTTTTTTAAATCTGTGGGTGTGATTTTAGTGCTGACAGAGGTAAGGGCTAAAAATCCATTAGACCTTCCACAAGGCAGTCAGAAAGGCTTTCTTAAGGCCCAAAGCAGAGCTGGACACATAATCAGCCTCTAAGATATGTTCCTTCCAGAATATTCTGGAGCAAGTTTAAAATCCCAAGGGGGAGAAAGGATCTTATACTTCCTGAGAAGAACTTTTTCTTTCACACTTCTTTGCAGAGGCACAAACAACCCTGAAGATGCTGCTTAGAACTTTTCCAATGGGCTGCCTCTTTCTAGCGGGCATGGGGAACACAGTTTTATGTAGAAAGATGGATGCATGGAACAAGTGGCACTTTAGGTAAAAAAGTGTAAATATCTAGTTCACTTACACCTGGACTTTTGAGAGACCAGAGTACACTTTTAGTGAGGCACTTGACAGACACCCAGCCCTTCCAGATCTAGACTGCAGAGGCTGTGGACTCAACTTCTGCGTTTTGGAAAGAAAAGTGATGCTGCTATTGTCACTAACTATGATGAAGAAAATGTTTTTCCTCGGTTTAATGCCTTTTACCCAAGTGATTTAACAGCTCTGCTATGTACTGACTAAGAATCTTGGCCACTGTTGTTCTAAATACAGAGCATATCATTCATACATTCCTGAATTCACACAACTTTACTCTTTTTGTGGACAATAAACTATGAAAAAATACATCATTAACATTTTCCTTACTTTCCTTGCATGTTTATTTACTTTCTGTCTCCATATTGTAACTCTATTTTTATTCCAGTCTTTATTGTTGTTTTTTTTTTTCCTTTTCCAGTCTTTTTTCCACTTTTTACTCTTCATTTTTTCCACATTAGATTATGTTTTCATTTCTCCCTTGTTTTGGAAAGGCTTTTTAGATTAATTTTTGTACTGCATCTTATCACTTTCTTGCTTCTGTATCTCCTAATGTATTTTTCTCACACTGTCTTTGCTTTTACTTCCATTTCTCTCCATTTTCTCACTTGTTTCCCATTTCTGAATTTCCTTTCTATTCTCCAGAATTACACTAAAACACACTGCAGATAAATGTCTTTGTGGGGAGTCTTACCTTTGAAAGTATTTTATAGCCATGAGATGCTGCTCCCCACCATCCTTGCAGAGATTTATGTACAGACTGTGTGCTCAGATCCCTAAATGCACATTCAGCTGCTTGGCATTTTTGTCTGAGCTTTAATAGTTTGAACTTCATCCCTGAGTTAAGTACAAGAAATCACAAAACGTTCTCCTGTACTCAAATCTGCAAACTTGTCACAGAGGAGAAAGTCGCTGGTAATGAACTTTTGTTTGAAAAACAGAAAATTATAGAGCTCCTTTTCCTGTGCTACAGCAGGCAGGGCCCTGCTGTTCTGAGAGTTTCCTATGTTATCTTGAATGCTAGGCCAGCCTGGGAATGGAAACGGCTCTCCTGCACGACTGCATCACGATTGCTCTTGAGCTTTATGTGAATGGGTGTCAGTCCCCAGGAACCCTGGTCACCTGTGAGCTGGTGGGTGACGGGGTTTTTTTCAGAATGCACCTAATCATGCAGAGTCCCTTTATGGAACAGGGAGTTTATTCCTGACACCAGAAGAAGAATAATCCAAAAAAGTCAAAAGAATCTTTTTGACATACTGAGAGGACAAATCCTTTTTCATGATCTATCATAGAAAGGCTCTCATCACACTAATGAGGTCTCTCCCTGGCAATCTCTTGCTTCAGAAAATAAATCCTATGTTGTAGTAAGGATTTTTCATCATAATCTCTGCATTTTGTGTGTTTTCTTTCAGGCACTTTTCTTTGGTACTACTTTTTTTTTAATTGCATCATGTGTGTCTATTCCCTAATCAATAATCAAAATGCAAGGTAGGGTTTGGCTTTTTTTTTTTTTTTTTTTTTTTTTTTTTTGTTTTTTTTTTTTTGTTTTTTTGTTGTTGTTGTTGTTTTTTTTTTTTTTTAAATAATCTTTTCAGTTCTACTTCTCCAAGGGTGCTACTGCTCACCAATTTCATCATGGAGAAAAAGCTCCAAACTTTCTGACAGCTGGAATGTGTGGTTTTCCTTCATTATCTTCAACCTATCTCTGTGTCCAGAAAAAGAGAATCAGAGTACCTCCTGGAAAGCATAGATCTTTCACCAATTTCACACAGCAAATGTCTTCATATGTTTCCTTAGTAAGTGGAAGATTTCATAAGAAGCTTTGTGGACAGGCAGTGGCTCCTTCATTTGTGGCTAAAACATTTGTTGCTTTTGTAATTTGCAGTGATTGCTTAAGAAAGGAATGGTTTGGTTTTGGAAAGCTGCTTTGAGTTCAGTGGGCTCTGTGCATAGTTAGTGACAATGCTTTAATTTTGTGGTGGGAGTGGTGATGCAGCTTGTGCTTCTTGGAGTCTTTGCTGCATTCTTACAAAATACATGTCACGGGAAGCCTGTTTTTAGTTTACTTCAAATTTAAAGTAATCTCCTCCCCCTGCTTTTATTAGACTAAGGGTCACTTCCAGGAGCTCTGGTGGCAAAAAGCAGCTGAGCAACAAACATGTCTGATCCCTGGAGATTATCTGATAAATCTCCAGTGACTAAGGGCAGATGTTCTGGCTTGTATGCCATCTCCTTCCAGTGCATGGGAACTGGGGCTGCAACCAGAATGTGACAGTGTTGAGAAGATTTACATTTACCAGAAAAATCTCTTACTCTTACTCATAATTTTTGGAACTCTGCCTGGGGTTAGGTTGGCACAATGGTAGGAGGGTGACAAGTTGGCTAAAAATCTTCTTTGTTCTCTTCTTCTCAATCAGATGTGAAGATTAAGAAAGAATATGATCTTCTCATATTTTTGTTTGTTATCTTGTTTCGCTTCAAAAAAAATCAAAAGAGTAATAAATGGAGTAGCATGTAAAATATTTGTAGACTTTGTACATCACTACCTCCATCCAGCAGAGCTGCTTTAATTCTGGGATGCCTGCACCAGGCACTGCCGTTGTTCTGACTTGTTTAGAGCACACACAGTGCTACACATGGATGTATAATGGAGGCTGAGAGCCTGGAATACACACATGGCAGTGTGCTCCATATGGTAGTATGTGTGTTGGTGAGAGAGAAAGAGAGAGAAAATAACAGTATCCATAGCTATGTCCTAAATGAAAAACATTCAGTAATTCAAACTGAACCAGCGTTGCTGTTTGTAATAATGTAGTGTTAAAAATTAACAACTAAGTTAGGGATTTATTTTGTTTGTCTGTGTAACCACTGAAAGTACATAGAGGAGACAGGGCTGCTGTTTGAAAGTAAAGTATCTAAAATGCTTAGATAACTAAATTACATGGTTTAAAAAAGAACAAAGCTTGTCATACAAGATGTTACAAGTCCGTAAACTGTACTATACCATTATAGAAATGAAAATGATGAAAAAATATTTTAATTTTTTTTTAATTTACTAGCTGCTGCTATATTTGCTATAAAACGATTTTTAAACAGTATAATATCCTTATATGGGATATGTTAAGTGTTCACATAATTACATGCTCCATTGTAATTCAGATCACTGGTTTCAGGTCAAAATCCTGTTGTCTAATGAAAAGAAACATTTTTAAAGATGAAAAGTAAGAAAAAAGCTTCTGAAAGTTCTCCACTATCTCATAAAGTGCCTCTAGTATTTTGCTGAATTCCCAAAAATCAAGATCTCTTAATGTTATTTTTGCATTCCTATGTTTCTTTGTACTTTGAAATAAATTACTCTGTATGAAAAGCCTCCTCCCAGCTGTACTGTCCTTTGTCTCTCAGCAGGGGCAGTCATGTAGAGTGGGACAGAGTCAGGGCCCATTATGCAATGTAAAAATGCTCAGGGCTCAGCAAGCTTCTCCATATTGTCAGGTTCTCCCCAAACCCAAGGTATCACTTGACAACAGACAGAATCTGGTCTATAATAGAACCTAAGAGCTGAAAAAACTCTTGGGAAGTCATCCAATATATTCCCCTACACATGACAGGATTATCTACAACCATGTCACTTCTGACAGATGTTTTTTTTCCAGCCTACTCCTAAAAGCCTTTAATGATGAAGACGTCACATTCTGCCTTCTTTTCTGAGGAAAATAACTCCAACTTATGTATTCTTTCATTTTCCAGCATATTTTACAGACTTCTGACCTTTATTTCAGATTTATTCCAATCTTTTAAGCAATGCATTGCCCCAGAACTGGCATAGTATTCCAGACGACTCCATTTTAGAAGAGGAAAACTACTGAGATTCCATGTCCTGTCAAAAATTGAATTTTTGTTGGAGCTACCTAAAATCCATGCTGTGAATGTTGCCGGTGTGTCTCAGAAGCAAACACATTACCAGTGAAAGCAACACATTGTTTCTTCGTTAAACATTAAGAGCAATCATGCAATACCTGCTTTTGCTTACTTTCAACAGTTGAAGAGATGCTGACCCTGTTACTGAAACCTCAATGTACCTAGCCTCTTACACAGTTTGCAAAACTTATATGGTTCTACAGTACTTAATATCATTAAAATCTTGAAAATTTTTAGTTTCCTTAAAGGGGCATTCACGGTGTTCTCTATAGTCAGCATACATGACCATAACAGGCATACGATTTCAAACTCTGAATCCATGCAAGTGGGCTATAAGTAAACATATACAGTTATGACTAAGCATTGGCTAACAGGTCATGGTGGAGAGGACCAACCTGAAAACAAAGGCCAGAGCTACAGCTATGATGATCACTCTTGGCAGAGGGTAGAGGTGTGTTTCCCTTTTCGGGAACAAACAAGCTAAAGTATTTCAGTGGAAACTGCTGCAGCTATCAGAGGTTACAGCTAGACCAGCAAACTGGAGCCCCACCCAGTCCTTGTCATCCAGAGCCATGGCTGTCTTGCCTTCAACCCTTCTGAAAAAACAGAGTAAGCATCCCATTTTTTTGTCCTGAATAGCTTTTGCTAGGAAAGTATTGGTCAGCAGAGTCCCACACCATACAGGGGATGCTGCCAACACCTAAGCAGCAGGGATGGCTATAAAACAGTGTTGCCATTCTGGCAGGGGTGGACAGGCTGAGGCATTCTGAGCAATGCTTCTTCCATCTACATGCATACATGCATACATTCCTGTTCTGGGAGACAAACTAGCAGGAATAAGGCTTTCTACATTCAGTTTAGTCCACCTTGGTTTTTCTTTTCCTCTTGAGAAATCTCAGCTGTAGGCTTGAGTGAGTTTTTTGCCTTTTCTATCACTGCAGAAGTAGAAAGGTAGTGCAGAGCCAAAGTCCTTCTCATATTTTTCAGCTTAAATAATGGTACAAAATTAAATTGTGGTCTTTTTAGGCCCAATTTCTAGTAAAATAGTCTCTGTGAATTTCCTGGGGCAGACTTGGTTACATCATGCCCTATGACATGCTGTTGGCATATGGCAGTAGACTGTAAAATGGGGAGAAGCGAATCAAAGGCATGTTAATATTAATACATCCATGTTGCTTGCTGCTTGAGGAATGCAGTAGAAAGGGAGTCATATGTAGTTTATAGAAGAAATGAATGCATTCCAGATGTTAATCATGCAACCAAGCCTTGTATATACAAAAAGGGTTTTCCCAGTGCCTATATTTGATCTCCACATAAAGAGATGGGTTTTATAAAACCCTTCCCACTATATGTCAACATAAATCAGAGATATTTTTCATCTTCAATCACAAATGTAGTAAATAATACCTATCTACTTTAGCATTTGTTTATTCATAAATATTTATTTATTAATGAGATACTAACGTGAAATGTTAGTAGAAACCTAATGCATGTGAATGTCCCGAACAGAGTTTCTGCTCTATCCACAGTTTCTGCTGCTCTTGTCAGGTAATGTCAGGATGGCAGAATATCCTAAGGTATACTTGAAGGTGGATCCTAATCCAATGGACATGACAATTCAGGAATTCTGCAGAATGTGGTATTTGCCTTGGGGAAAAAAAAAAAAAAGGGAAACACCAATATTTAGGCTGCTGCTATAGCCTCTTCAGTATCAGAAAGTTGCAGTATGTATATTCTGTTAATCTTAATCTGAATCAAAAGCAAGAAAATACACTGGTTTGTTCACCACTGTGCAAATGTTGTTATGGTGGAACTCTTTTAAACTTTTGTGGTGTTTTATCTGCTCTTTTTGAGTCTGAACTGGAGGCAGACAAAGCCAAATACAATGTCATATTGTATTACCTTTATATGTTGACAGAAATTAATGCCTTTCAATATTAAATATTTATGTAGATAACGTGATCTCTGTATTCAATCTAAAATATCTATGGCAACTCAAAATTAACATTTTCCCTATGCTTTCCATAAAAGGTTAATAAACAATCGGTAGACTTGAAATTATATCTCTGAAATAACCAGTTGTATGACACAGAAAGATCAACAGATTCAAGAACATTGTTAGCTGCTGCTGGTCAAATTGAGAATAAGAGAAGAGATTAAATTCTTCAAGTTATTCGCTGCAAATTATTTGCTCAGATTTTATTATCATAGAGGTGTTAAAATACACAATATGCATAGTATGCAAAAATGTAGAAGGCTTCTTAAAAAAATGAAGGCACCAACTTGGAATGCAATTTTGTTAAATTAAAAGGCTGGAAAACTCCTGTTCTGTTATGTTTGAAAGTCTGTGGGAAGAGAGGCTTGAAAGTTATAGGAGGAAGAAACCTCTGATATTTTCTTTGCTGTAACAAACCTGTAGAGGTTTTGGGATGGGTCATGTGTTGGATAGGTCCCAAACCAGCCTCTCCCATCCGGGAGAGCTAGTCTGAACCCCGGGCTCCAGACCATGAAACTTTTCCTATCAAAGGTGACTTAAGCAGCCTCTGTTTTTTCTGCCTCAGCCTGGCCTTTCCAAGCACTGCTGTGCCACATGACATCTCTCCTTACTTCTTACAGAGAAGTTTGTGGCTCCTTGTTAAATAACAAGCTCAAAGAAAAACAAAAATAAAGTCAAAAAGTCAAAACCAACCAAAAAAAAAAAGTTCAGAATACACCTGAATATCTGTAGGTTGGCACAGTCAAGGCTGGTGTACATGATGAATACAAGAGTGTAAGAACAGACTGTATACCTACACTGAGGCCAAGTCCCTTATGGTGCTGAATTACAGCTCAAGTCCATGCATGTGAAGAATGAGTACTGTCCCTCTTCTCTCAACTTCTAGGACAAGTGATGCCTAAAGTCCTCATGTAGTCAACATCATGATTTTCATGCAGAAATCACTTTGTGCTAAATTTCTTAGAGGGCATGATATATCCTGCACAATGATATATGTTCTGGCATTCTCCCATTACCTTTGCCTGCATTTTTAGTGGATGACCAGGGTCCAGTGGAGGCAGACAAGAAAAATGTGGCAGGCCTTGGCATTATTTCCATGGCCGCAAACACCACATGCCACTTTTTACCTGCGTGCTGCCTTTCTGCACTCAAAGCATTATATCTGAGCTTCAGCTTTCCTATAGGCAAGACAGGGATCTCAGATAAACCCACTTACCCTATTCAGGACGAATATGTGAGCTCTTTGAAGTCAGTCCTTTCAATCAGGGCCTGGTGGGAAATGCTGGGAGTAAGGACTCTTGGAAGAGATGCAAAGTACTCCTATGCAGAGTGATGGAAGAGTTAGTGAGGGATGGAAGCAGTTTCAAGGGAACTTTTCAACTACTTAAAAACTGGTCTGTCACTTGAGGAAAAGCTGGTCTCTAGGATTTACAGACCTGGGGCATCTGCTTTTGAAATGGCCATAAGAGATTAAGGAATTACTACCTCATAGGTGTGGTTTTTTTTCTATTTGCTGCTCAGCAGGCTGATATTTGGTTTGGTGTAAAAGAGAATGAGACTGCTTAAACCCCTTTGGATATAGGCTCCCCTCTTTCTTTTTTTAAACATTTCTCCAATTGTTTGGGTCTCCCATACATCACATGTCTTCCTGGCAACAATGCTCTCCAGATGGCCTAATTTTGTCCTGGAGGGGAGATCCATGGCAGAATGCCTGCCAGACTCCTGCCTAACACCTAGGAAGGGCTCAGGCCCATTTCATCAACTGGGTGAGGGGTAGCAGAAGCTGCTGGCTGACATGGGACAGCTGTCTGGGAGACTGGGTTGCACTGCTGCCTCTCAGGGAGCCTTGGTATGTCCTTGCTGACTGGCCCTTTCCTGTGACTCTGAGAAGTAGCCCAGAAGTGAATGCTTATGGGTTTAGCTAGGAATGATACACATTATTCATCAGGCTCTGAATGCTTAGCACCTCCAGACTCCTCTTGACTCTTTATATTTAAGAATAAATCCTAACAGTCCGAGTTCAAAGTATGTGCTGACATCCTGCAGCATTTTTGTTAAAGAATGCTGGGCAGAAACTGAAGAGAACTGAAGAGTTAACAGGTGTTTGTAAACGGGCAGGAGAACCCCCTCTGATCCATGGACCTTCACCAGGAACAGCTTCCATGGCAGAGGAGAAGAGGAGCTAAAAGGGCAAGAGCCAAAGGATTTGAATGGAGACCAGCAGGGCAGGACCTCAGGAAATGACTAAGCAAATACTTACACAGGACATCTCTGAGGTAAGCAGGACAAAATTGGTGCATCGCTTTGAATGTCAGCAATGCAGATTTGCAGGTAATACTAGGATTTTATGTGTATTCATGGAAGAATCCAAAGTGCAAGAATGATTTGCTGAGAAAACTCAGTACTGATACTCAGGATACAGTACCTTCTGGGAGGAGCTGAGGTTTCCAGAGATTGTCAAAGAATAATGGAATCAAAGAATCACTCCAGAGGGGTCTCAGCAAAATTATACTCCTGTGGGTGTGTGGGCTTTAGCTGAATGCAGAAACATCATAAAACACCAGGTTTCAGTGTCTGCTGAAATTTAAAACAAGAGGAATTTATCTCCTGCTTTATAATGTACTGAACACTTAATTCTTTTTAGTAGCATTCTACAATGTGTATCTCTGTTCTCTCTCATTTTAATCTCTGAGCACAGAAGAAGGGTTTATGTTCCCTTAAAGTATGCTAGAAATTTGCAACTTGCCAACATTAAAACCATGGTAATAATTGTATTATTTCAGGAGATTTTGCCGATGGTACTGAAATATTTTAGATTATGTTGATCTGGTTTTTGTGGGGTTCCCCCTCCCCCAAGATCTTATATTAAAAAAAAAAAAAAAAGAAGTTAAAACTCATAGTAGTAAAACTTTTTTGTCAAATCTGAGCAGCTTCACTAATCATAAAAAAAAATTACTATCTCTGACTATATCCTGATGGGTTTCTCTCCTGTGTCAATTCATTCTTAGATGAGATGGCTTTTTTATCTATGTATGAATAAATACATCTGCTCAAGACCCCATCTTTCCTTTCACTGACAGAACTGATAGTATTGTATTTGTCCTTCAGAGTCATGCAAATGGAATTCCCAAGCTCTCGGTATTAAATGCTGGCAAACCTGAATATTTTCTTTAAAACATAAATGAAATTATTACTATACCACTCCATTTTCACACTCTTTATAAACTACTGGCAGAAAAAGGAACGATAGATAATAAGATACTCGAATCACTTTCTTACTCTGTAATTAGCACATGAAAAAAGAACTTATTGAAAACAATAATTCCTCAGTCATTTGTCTTTATTTTAATTTTGCTTTGAAGCCAACATATTTTCTCTGATATTTCATTAGCAGCCATTTTGTAAATGAGATTCTCACTAGTAAGAACCAAGTTTGAGTGCTCTACTGCATTAAAATTTAACATTTTTCTATGGCTTAATATAAATTCTTCTTAATGCAGAGGGTCTTTTCTGCAATGTTCATAGTTTAAAAGGCTGGCTCTAATTAAGAACATAAGTGCCTAAAAGTAAAGTGCTTCAGTACCTAACTCTGAGACATCTGGCTTCTCAAATGTAGCCCAAAATCTGAAGCTACTGAGCAAGGGTCTGTGCTTAAGGGAAAATTTCAGCATCTTACAAAAGGATCCAAAACAGCCAACAAGGTGTAAGAGTAATTTATAGTAAAGTTTTAAAACCTCCTACAAGGCCTTCTTCTGCCAAAGGGAAGTACCTTAAATGAGTTTTTAAATGTTTCCTAAAGGAAGCTCAGTTTATTTGAAATAATTGAGTGTTGCTTTTTCCTCTTTAAAAGGATCAGTCAGTGGGGACAAAAACCAACACAGACAACCCAAAAAACCCCATTAGAAACTGTCTTCGGAATAAGGGCTGAAAATCAGGATGGTGTGCTGATGCATCATGAACTTTCTGCAGGTCTGCTAGGAGCCTAAGCTTTACTATGCATCTGTGAAACCATACTTCTTGTGGGATGTCAGGCCAGTCCCCTGGAAGGGAAGTAAGAAACATGTTTTAATACTCTGAGAAATGACTTAGCTACCTAGGCCTCCACAGAAAATGGACAGCACCTGGCCTATAAGCCCATTTGGCAAAGACAACTGGGGGTTCTGTGGTTTGATATGAACTTAGCTTGTCTGTCTGTGCTAGGAAAGTGAAATTTCTTAGCTACAAAAAGCTATAGCTGACTATCTAAATTCCTTAATTTGCTTTAGGCTTGAATTCTTATTTTTTACCCGAAGCCTATTTGTTGCATTTTATTAAGAGTAGGGTCCAAACTGCTCTCTGGACTGTTCTGCTTTCACACCACATCTCCATCAACAGAAGAGACCTTGAGGATTTTTGCTGTTCTTGCAAAGTGAGAAGTGTGAACAGGAGACATGATTTCCAAGCAAAGTAGTGACTTGCTGTTGCTTGAAGATGTGCAGTGGTGATATAGCTTCTTGAGAAGCTTGGTAACAAATGTGTCCACATGGAGCTGTTTTAGCTGTCAGGGAGCATCCTTGACCAGCTGACTCCAAGTGTTGTTGATGCTGTATTGGCCCCAGATTTGCTCAGGAGAATTAGTGTGCCTTCTTTACCCCAGGACAGGCTGCAAGATAAATATACACATATATAATAATAGTTGCTTCAGAATCCTTTCCAAGGGAACTAAGAGGGCAGAAAAGCCCTACCAACCCCACACTGTGAGGTGGAGTAAGTTTCTGGAGTTTAAAACAGCAACAGTGCTACCCAATACTGTCTTGCTCAGTCTTCTAAACTCAGTCTTGTCCTGACTCTTTAGTTTCTTTCTCGTTCCCCTCTTCCTTGTACAGCCTCTTTTGCCTTTTTTGAAACAATTTGTTAGTCATGAGCATAATACAGAAGGCATAAGAAGTGCATATCCATGTGCACTGTGAGGATTCATGTCTTTCCAGAGTTAGACTCTGTATATAAATTGTAACCACACATATTTCTGCGTGTTGATTTGCTAAGTTTAAAAGTGTAGTCATATGAGCAATAAGCACTCAAATCATATTGTTATGTGCTCATGGCTGATTAGCTGACTTGGAGTGTAAATGTGACCATCAATAAAAAGCATAATGAAAGCTTGTTACTTTTAAATATACTTAAGTCAGAGGAAAAACAGTTCAGCATGACTGTAGAAATAATAATTGGTTCATTACCTGTAATCACGCTAGTCTGCTCACAGTATCAGAGGCTAATTGGAGAAAGGAGAGGAAAAGGGAGGATATCGCTGCATACACAGGTGTGATCTCTATATCTACATGCATTTCACTGTGTTATATGTACTTCATTAATATGTACTTTTAGATAAAACAGTATAGGAGGAATATACAGCAATGCGGTAACAGAGGTACTTGAGAAAATTTAAAAGTACTTTGGAAGAGAAAGAGAATGATTTGTTCATCAGCTAAATTTAAATAGAACTAACTCATATTGTTATCCAAAGCACTAGAAGTGACACCGTGTTTTAGTAGAAATTCTAGTATAAATCATTTTTTCAGAGAGGCAAGGTATGTTATCAGCACATATCTTTTCCTTGCAAAAAAATGACACGGAGTTGTAATGGGAAGACCTTTACTGTATATTGGGTGGTCTCTTACTACATTATTCAGAGTCTCGCTCTCAAAGTTTCCTTTCTATTTCTATAGTAAACTGATGATAAAGATTGTTTGCCTGAAAATATCCTGTTGGTTCTGACAAAAAACTTGGTCTCTGGTAAAGGTTACAAAATTTTATATAAATATTTCATAAACTGCTTCATGGGAGTAGCTCCTCTCATTTGTCCATTGTATTTACTACTTGGTTTTGGTTTACAGGAATATATTGTAGTATAGAGCCTTCTAAGCATTAATATAGACATCATATAGACTCAACAATCAAGTTGCAGTATCAGAGCAAAAAGTCTTTGGGTTATCAAGTTATGTCCACATGTACAGCTTTGGGAACAGTGCAGTGTCAGAGATTTAGGGGTCATCTTCTTTGTTCATTGCTATAAACATACTGTTTCAGGGAGGGCTGAGATATTTGTATTTCTCTAGGCAATATGTGTCTCAGCATGGTAATGCCAGAGTTTGGAAGGGGCAGGAATATTAATTGATTGCTGCTTCTTTGTTTATTATTTCACTTTTATGTATTGTTTCTAATGCTGTTGTTATGGGAACTGGTTGAGATAGTTTTATATAATGATGAGAAGAGTTGTAGGACAGAGAGTGGGAAGAGTAGAGTACTCTGTTATACACCAGTTTTTTTTCCTAGGATCTGGCAGCAAAAAAACCAGCCAGGTTTCTACCTTAGGCAATACCTATGTATTTGTTAGGGGAACAATATGGCCAAATGACCACCATCTGGTTAAAATCTGTGTTGTGGAAGACAGATAGGTTAGATAAACCCAGGCTTTGGTCTTCGCCAGTAAAGCATTTCTTAAACTTCTTTCTTATAGAAAGGGAGGGCTATTATCTTGAGAAAATAACCAAGACAGTGACAGAGAGAGGAAGACTCGCTAAAAATTATGTATTTGGTTGTATTTGTCTTTGCTTTCTGCGGTAGAACTTGGGGATCTGGAAACTAAATATCTCTCCAAAGTTTATAGCATGTCAGGTGCATGGATATTTTTATGACTATTAGAAGGCTGCAATATTTCAAAGGCCACAAGGACCAACTAATATTTGAATAAGGTAAAACTCCTCTTTAACTTAGAGTATTCATGTTTATTTTCACTGAGGGTTTATTGGAATTAGTCCTTCTGTGACCTGCTTGGGAGCTTAGATCAAAGGACCAAAGTCTCCTAGCTCTAACATTGACCCTTAGGGAAAGAACAGAAAAAAAAAGGCAGTTATAGAGTGATCCTTCCCATGGTATAATTTCTCAGCTCCCAGCAATCAGCTTTTTAGTGATTTTTTTTCTGAGCCAGAGGTTGCATCTGGCCTTTCATGTTTAATATCCAATGATGTACATCTCTTCTATGAATTTCTCTATTTTTTTAAAATCCAGATAAAGTTTTACCGTCAGCCTGTTCCTATGGGCAGTAAGTTTCACAGTTTCCTTGTGTATTATATAAGAAGTGCTTCCATTTGTTTGTTTTAACCTCTTTTTTATTTTATTTTTTTTTATTTTTTTTGAAAACCAAATGCTGACAGTAATGACACCATTGTTTTAGTGCAACTGCAGACATACTAGGAGTTTCTGCTGGCAGAGCTGTGATGATTAGGCATCACTTCTTGTCTATGCCAGAAAGTGTGCTGGCAAAAGTAAGGGATATGCTCTAACTTAGGTAGACTTCCAGGAAGACAAAAAGGGGAAACCTTAATTTTCACCATAACATAAGAGATATTGGTCTGCACTTGTTGAGAAAATCCTTTTGTTTTGGTGGAATTCAGCTCTATGATCACTTTTGTTTCAGATATATAAGTGGATCTTTTGCTTTTTCTGAGCCTCTTACAGATGCCTAACTGGGAAAAAAATTATTTGTACAATGAATATTCAACTATTGGACAATTACATTGTACTACAGCTACATGAGTTTAACTGTGCACCTTGTCTCCCTTTGCCAATATACTGCAATATGATTTCTTCCTCTCTGGTGGTCATCCTCAGAAATCCATTTCATAAATAAGCATCTGGTGGCATTGGTTCACAAGTACCCAGAGCAAACAGCAATCATGAAATCATGTGTCTTCTCCTCCACTTAGAATCCCTCTGTTTATATCAAAGTACAACCGATCCATAATTGAAATTACAGCTCTGAAGTACAGAAAGATGTACAGAAACTTTATGTATAAATGAAATGCTTCTTGTCCTTTCATGTTTGTGAAAATTATCTCTTGAAAACTCATTTCCTTCTTGTGGGCTTGACATCTCAGTTTTGTCTTTCACCATAAAATGATCCACAAACCAGTTGGTTTTCATAACATTTTTCTGTTTAGGCTGATCAGAGGACCTTGAATTTCTTTAGATGTTTTTAGCTTTCACTGCTTTTCCTCCAAGCCTCATTTTATTTCCTTATTCAACATGTGAGTCTTTAAAGTTGCCTTGTTTTAATTTTAATTAAGTAAAAAAAAAAAATTAAGAAATTTTCTTTACATACAGCTGCACACAGAACACTCTGTGATTATGTGTGGTGATGGCCTCTTCCCCCTTGAGTCCCTTGTTCATTTCTGGCTATTGTATTTGAAAAAATTAAGAAATCATAGCAGTCAAAAAACAAGTGGCAAGAAAGACCTGAATGTCTATGAATAAAATGATGTGTGCAGTTACATTTGGGGAAAGAAAAACATGGGGGGAAATGTGATTTTTATACAGCAAATAATGGACTGAGCACAGAAAGAAGACTAGGCCTTCAGTTTTTTAATTAAAAACTTTATTTTTTCAGTGAAAAACCCACCTCCCCAAATCACCACCCCTCCCAACAAACAAACAAAAAAACCCAAAAACCCCAAAATACCTTGGTCAGTTAAAGTATTTACTTAAATCTACTTAAATTTACTTAAAGTATTTACTTTAAGTTTTGAATTTATTACCTCTCAGCAGAACATGGACTAATATACACACTAATAATTATACAGGGTTTTGTGTGGTACAGAGAGTGCTCAGGTGTATTGCATGAGTGACAAGTAAAGAGGTATGTGAGCCCACACCTCTGTCCAGTTTAAAGATGATATGGGTTCCAAACCTTGTGACTCCCTCCCAAGTATGTGATTCCTGGAGGGACAGTGCCTTCCTGATTCACCTACAGGCCTTTCGAAAGAAGCTTTCTCCTTTTTGGAGATGTGGTACTGCCAAAAGTTTTTAGTGCAAAAATTGCACTTGAGTTTGCTAGCATTTCTTTGGAATGGTAGTGGCATTGGGTAGCCTAGTCAGTGAGAGGATTCTGAACTGTGTCTGTTCTGCTGTGGTCTGAAAATGTCTTGGCTAAGAAAGAAGTATTGAAAGGATTTTGATCACTGCAAATGATAAGTAATAAGTTAAAGTAACAGAAAGCTTCTTGAATGATGGAGGTGTCTGTCTGTAAGACAGACTGTGGCACGTGCCTTAGCATGCCCTAGTGTTTGTTATGCTGTCAGCTAGAGAGCATGTGAAAGAATTGCTTTTCAGCAGAACCTGCACATGTAAGTGAACACAGTCAGCTTTCCAGAAACAAACCTCTGCAACTCTTAACCAAAGGCAGTATTTTTTGGATTGTCAGATCAACTTTGTGGGGCTCCTGGATGGCTGTCCCAGAGATAGCAATGCTCTAACAAGCAATGCTTCTGTGATTTCTGGGAGAACAGTATCTGTAGGGAGAATGTCCTCTGTTCCTCTACAGAGACAGGAAACTCGAGAGACTGCCGGCAGAGGCTCTGCACAAATGCATTTTTAAACTTTTTTTTTTTTTTTTTTTTTTTTTTTTAATGATAATATTTGCACTGAGACTAAACATGACAATACCTGATATTGTAGTATATCTGCCAGATGACTTTAGGTACAACCTGTGTATTCTGAATTAAAAGAGAATATAGTGACTCCATCAGATTGTCTGAGTTTTCTGGATAGAGCTGCAATGTACTGTTTCTCCATTTGTGTTTTAATGCGCTCTTGCTTTTTTATTTTTATTTGAAGAATAGACATCTTGGACCGCTATTGATACTTCTAGACTGCTTGACACAGGAACACTCCACAAGCAGATTTAGAAGCTATAGTGTGACTTTGCCAGCGATCTCCTGCTCTTCAAGTCTGAGAACAGAAGTTTAAAATAGAAGGAATCCTGGATGAATGTCTGCCATTAGCGAAGCTGTCTGCTTCCATTACTTGTATTTTGTGTCATTTTTTGAAGTCTTTTCTGAAGAAACATGTGCTGTCTGGCTCACAAAAGCACTACTGAAACTTACCACAATGTTAGCCACCTAAACTCTCCCCTTATTTTGCTCAGCAAATGTGGGTTTTTGAAAGGTAAGAAAAAGTAAGAATATAGTGGAGAAGCAGAAACATGCAAAACTGGTGTTAATTTTGAAAGGAAAAGGAAGAACTATATTAGGTCTGAGTAAAAGCAAGGTATAAATATTAAAGGTAAAATTATTCACCCCATAGATGTGTAGCTAAGCAGGTCCACGAACTCATTGAATTTAAATTAGAACAAGCTTTAAATTGCTAAACAACCTTTTCCCACTGCACTGAATGACTGCTTCTGAATACTTTCAGGCAGATACCATTCTGGCTGACTTGACCAGAAAGACCAACTAAAATGGAAGATCACACTTTGTAGTCAGCCTCTCAAGGTGTCATCTAGTGCTTAGAGTGGTTCTAGCTGTGGATACTCCAGATGCCATGATCTACACTTGATGGTCACTATCAGCTCATCCATGTGATTAAGACAATAGCAAAGCAACACACTTTAATTTATAATATAGAGCTATTATTAATGTGTGCTTCTAAGGAACCACATGTGAGGCTCTGTGATGTGAATAATCAGGCATTCTAGCTACTTTTGAGTGATCCCAGCACTGACAACTGAAAGCAGGAGGAATTTTTCTCCACTATAGCACCATTTATGACATCCTGTTATGCAGCCTGAAATGAGCTCCAGTGTTCCAGTGAAAGAAAGCTCAACACTTTGTGAGGGAACATGCATAATCACTAAGAATTTGGCAAAGTCAAAAGCCAGATCCAGGGCCATTTATTTGACAGTCTCATGTCTCATCTAATGTCTGCTGTTGTGGAGTTCCTTCTTAAATTATGAATATGTTCTTGGCCTTGAAGAAGGTACAGATCTTCTGCAGCACAGCTGAATTAGGGAAAACCAGAACTCTGCTGCAATTTCTGGTTTTACAGGTCACACCTATACTTTGTTCTCTGCCTGATCAGCAGTGTGGATAATCAGAATTTTTGAAAGAATTTTTATGATAAAAAGCCCCCCAGGTGCTTGCATTCCCAGCGCAAAAACTATAGAAAAACCCTGAACTAGTCCCAGACTTTCATCTAAAATTATATTCACACAAGCCTGCTTACAAGGGAAGGAACAGATTACACAGATTACATGTCAAATAGGACCCAACAAAAGAAACACACATTACTGGCATTGTGTTTTCCAGGCTTATGTGTAGATTTGTTGATTTATGATAAAAATGCACGTGGTTGTAAAGTTGGGCAAAGCATTCATTGCAGATAAATTTAGAATTTGAGAATTGATCTCAAACCCACCTTTTTTCATTATTTGATCAAGGAGTTTGATGATTGAGTGTCATAAAAGGAGCAAGGTATTTATAGGACTGAAAGAAACAGTTCAGCCAGTGATTCTGCTCCCCTGCTACCTAAAGCAAAAGGGTCATATAGTATTATTCAGTGGAAGCTGAAGCTACTCATGATTAACATGTCAATGTTATTGGATCACTTTTCCCTATATTGAGCGTTAGGTCTGAAATGCAGCAGAAATTTTTGCTGCAGGCAAATTAGGTAAATGGCAGTCCCATTCCTTCCATTCCAAACTCAAACTGAACTGTCCTCCTTAGTCCAGCTATCCTCAGCTCATTCAAACTTTCCTTGAGACAAGGCAGTTCCTATTTATGTTCTCTAGAAATCCAGTGTTACACACAGGCTGATAAAACAAACATAACAGTTTCTGTAGGTGGTTGTGTTTAAGAAAGCACATGAAAGCTTTAGGATGCAGGAGATAACATGAAAGTGAGAATATCTTTCTCCTAGAGTAAAGATGTGAAATCTTGTTCAACAGCAAGCTACCTGAAGAGCTCAGCATTATCTCCAAAGGAAGAAATGAGATCATCACAAATTCTTTTGTGACCAGTACATATCTTCTTGGTAGTTATAGGAGACTAAAACAGGGGGAGAGCTCTCACCATTCCAATTAATAAAGAAAGGTATTCAGAAGGTGTATTGTGATTCCAGTCATCATATTTGACACTGTTAAAAGCAGCCTGTTTCAGTCCTGATGGCTACCACTTTACATGCTTTTATTAAAAACGTGGCTGAATGAGAAATCAACTCCATTTTTTTTAGTGCAATAACATCATTGCTAATGAAATTTTTGTTGGTTTGGGTGACATATAGTTCTTAAAGGGAAACGCCCACCATTTTACAGTTCTGTCAGATCTCTCCTAAGATGCAATCATTTTGAATTATTTTATTCTTTCAGTGTGCAGCATTTAATCATTCATTATTTTCCTCTTTCTTATTGTTTACATAATATATATAGCATATGTGTCTAGATTTTTCAGGATAAGTACCTGCAGACATTTCATATGCAGTAGAAATAGATACTGGAAGGAAATGAAAGGATAAAGTCAATAACAAAATTAACTTCTCAGCCTTTTGCATGTTTTAGTCCACACCTTGGTCATCTGCAATGCAGCCAGAACTGCAAAGCAGACAAACCTGATGCCTGCCCTTAAAAACAAAACAAAACAAAACAAAACAAAACAAAAAAACAAAACAAAACAAACCCCAACAGTTTCACATATCTTCATGTTATTTATGTATTTATTTTGGGAAAAGAGAGCAGTTTGTCAAACATTTAAGCTTGACAGGCAAGTCATGTTGTTGCAATGCAGGTAAACGCTGTCATGAGTGACACTGGCTGTGTCACTATGTGCAGCATTAGCCTGGGAATTTGAGAAGACAGCCTCATGAAATAAAAATGAATGTTGTCAGACAACCCTGCATTTTTTATTATTAAAATCTTGAGTGAATTTAATGCTCATGAAAGTAAGGGACTAAGCTTCTCTGCACATCCCTTTCAATAAATCTCAGTTCTGACCTGCAGCACCTTTGCTATTCTAGTTATGGGCCTTGAGCAGAGATTGCTCACCATGTCAGATTGTGGGAGGCTTGTGAAATAGATAGACAAAGACTTAGATGAGGCCACTGAACATATTCTTATTTGTGACCCAACCATGACTTAAGCCCAGACCCTCAAAGATAATGGGCGGTCACAGATTAAGCATATATATCACTCTATCCCCTTGGCAGTTAAAATAAAAATTGTTCAGATGTGTTGAAGGTTTTTTACCTATAGAAATTGATAGCACCCATTCTGATAGGAGACTGCTTCTGTGAATTGGTATTTTGGGGCTTTATTAATTTTAACAATTGTCCTGAAACAGCTGTCCAGAACGCTGTGCCCCTGCATGCTGAGGAAACATCTATTTGCATAATGACATATTCAAAACATGAGTTCTAACAGCGTTCATTATCCAAGTGGACTCAGTTTCTACTACTAAGTCAACAAGTGCTATTGGAGAGGAATGAGAAGCAAGGGGGGCCAATGGCTGCATAATGCATGCATGGGAGGCTCCAGTCCCTGCAGTCACTCCTGGGAAATGGTCGCAAATGCTCTTGGCAAGTCTGAGTTTTATGAGTTCAATCTGTTCTGTGACCGCGAGGAAAATGGGCTGCAGTTAATCAAGGATTAGCAGCATCACCTTTTCTCTTCAAGTGAACATCAAACCCCAGTCCCTTTTGAGAGAAAGCACTGAGCAGATGTGTGGCTGGCATTGCAGGCAGCAACCGTGAGACTGTCCCTGAAGAAATCACAGCTGGGGGATCACTTCTGCTGTTGCTTTCACCCTGGAAGAGCAAGCTCTAAGACCCTGCAATGCAGAGGCTCTGGCTCATACTTTGTGTGTTTCAGTGCAGAGCCTAATCCACTTAGGCAAGCACAGAGTGAAAAATATCATTGCCTTTACAGTGAGAGCTGAAGGCTACAACAAATCTAAGTGCCATAGGTCCATCAAAAGTAAACACTCAAAGCCATCTTGACATCGAGGGTGTGGAGTTGAGAATGACATTGAGAATGAGATTTTAGGAAGAGTTTATTTCACTCTTCATGCAAATATAACTGGACTTTAAAAGGATTCTGGTGCCTTTGTAGTATTTTTGTAATCTTTGGAAGGTTGAGAAACTTTTCTTCTGCCCCCTGCTTTCTGTGTAGTTTTGAATTCTTAGGACGTGGTCACTTTTTCTGCAGTAGTGAGAATATAGCTTAATTACAGTGTCCAGCAAATTGGCAAAAGAGATAGTCATCTTCCTGGAATACCCCTGACAACCTGCCTGTTAAGAAAAAAACACGTTAGTCTACATTACTCAAGGCTAAGTATCTGTAAGAAGACACTTCAATGTCCTTTTAGTATATCAATAATAAGAACAAAAGAATGGAAGGACTAAATAAACGGTAGCATGCTCTACCTTGTGTATGTGTGTGCACTTTATTCCACTGTAATCCTGTCCTGTATTGAAACTAAAGCCACAGTGCTTATTTCAAATTACATTTCTCTCCTGGTTTTTAATACATTTATGATTTCAATGTGCCCAGATTAAAATCCTACAATAAACTGTAAAGAGATGTGGTTAACTATTAATTTTTGAGCACTTTGAGAAGACAGTGCTAAGTTTTTAAATGAAAGAAACCAGCTGCCCTTGTAAATCTTGCAATGTTTGGCTGTAGTCCACTACTTGTAGGAGGTGCTGCTCTTAGCACCTGATTTATTATTAGTTTCAGTAGACTTACACTGTTTTGCAATTCTGATTGCTCCATTAGAAAATGGTGATGGGGCATTAAAATTTTAATGGTTAATGCTCTGTTTGCATTTTGTCCCACTTAGCTTCAGATTGCCAGAGACAAACAAGAAAGGAATATTAAGCATTCATAAAAAACTTCACAAAAGCTAAAATTCCAAGGAATAAAGAACACAGAAGAATAATGATAAAATTGTTAAAGTTTAAAAGATAAAAGTATGTTCATCTTTTATATTTATTATTAGTTGTATTATCCTGAAAAAATGAACATTTACCAAATTATGGCTGCATGTTTCTGCTCTGTGGTTGTTAAGTCTGACCTCTGTCAGCACAGAACACTAAAACTGTCCCAGATCTGGCAAGATTCTGTGGATGTAAATATAATCAAATTCTCAAAACCTATAAATTTTGTTTATGCATCACTATTGAAAAATCTTATACTTTCCCTAAATTTTCTGCTAGTCTCTCAAAATGTCTGGGGACAGTTTGCTTTTTATATTTGATTATTTTGACTTTTGGAACACTTTTTATTTTACATAGCATAACAATATTTTTTATTAGTGATTCTAGGTGGGTTTATTTGACACCTGCATAATTTTAAAATGGTTCCTTACAAAGTGACCATAAATGGATGTTTTGCTCTGCAGAATCTCCAATAAAAACATGTCTCACTATCACCAATAGCAATAGAGGGGGTGGAGTGGGCAGACTTTGAAATTTGCTTTTACAAGTCCAAATCCTCAGGCAAAATAAACAATATTATTTGAGATTAAAAAAAAAATACACACAGAGATGATAAGAAAAAATCTAATGTCTGCAGAAGGCTGTGATTCAGCAAGCTAGGTATATGTTAGTATGTTTGCTTATTTTTTAAGTTTTCCAGAACCAAAATGCATGTTTAAATGATTGCATTTGACAAAGGAAAGACAAGGAAAAATGGTGCAGCATCTTTAATTTATCAGTTTACATGAGATGCAGGCAATAGCCTGTGGGTACCAGATTGTGATTTTTCTACTCAAGTACATTCTCATGTTTTACTGATGAGCTATATGCCAGACCCTTGTGTTCTGTATAGTCAGAGTTTCATGGAACATCTGCTTCAATTGCTCTATCTCTTGTTTTGTCACTAAACTCACTTACGCTACAGAAGCACTGACTATAAAAGAAGCTGCTTTAATTCAATAGCATATCAAGAAGGTAGATTCTTTAATGCTTGCAACACAGCTATTTATGTCTAATGCTTTCCATTGCACCAAAAGTGGTATAACAATTGACACAATATTCTGTCATACTTCATAGAATGCCCAGTTTTCTGACCTACCGGCATGTTTTTAACTAGAAAAGCTGCATGCATATGTGTATATGCATGTGTATCTGTGTGTAGCTGTAGACAGAATGACACACAGGGAGGTGGATCTGCCTGTCTGTATTTGCAACTGGTTGTCTGCGACACTGATGGAAAAACACATATAAGTGCCAGAAGAGTAACATTTTCCCCATTCCCAATGCCATGTATCACTAAGGAAGATAACAGAGAAAGTAAGACAATAAGGTGAGAATAGCTTTTACTTGTGTGCTTTAGCATTTACATAGTAAACTTGATGTTTTGTGTATATTTAACCTGGAAGGATAAAATGTTTTAGGAGGACAGAGAGCATTATATGGGAATTTAAAACAACATACATCACCCTTTGTCAGTTTATTAAATATTTTTTCTTCTCCCATTGAGTAGTCTTGGCTATTCAGTGCCTGTGAAAGGATGTTGGGGTTTAAAGGTGACAGTTTCACTTTAATTAGCTGTACCATGGTCAATCTGGATGGAAAAAACTAGTTCATTAACTGAAACAAAAATTAAATGAAAAACAGTTTTTTAAAATTGAAAGTGTGTCTACAAGATCTTTACATTATTCTCTAACATTTTTACATTATAAATGCATGAAAGAAAAATAAGGAGGAGCTTTGTATAAAAAGACAAATAGGATAAACATCCTTCCCACAAAAATTTGTTATATCCTTTCTCATATTTTTGGTCTGAACAAATGCTGAAGATTTTGGTGTTGTGGATGTTCCTTTTTAAAGCTGTAGTCTGGTTTGGGTTTTTCCTTAATTTTACTCTCACCTGTGCTGACATCCAGCCTAAAAATTCCTGTTTGAAACAAAGAAACTATGAGCAGATGCTGAAACCATCTTTAGCTTCGGTGTCCTTGTTACTGAAAAGACATGTGGCTTAATTTTAATTTTTTTTTTCTTTTTTGAAATATGGTTTATCATTGTATGTGAATTGCCATTGACAAGATTGGTAATTAGCCTCGTATTATTTTCAGCATAGTTCACGTCCACACATCACAGAATGGAAAATGAGAGCCTTAGACAAACAGTATCCTTGTAGAAGATCATTAGGAATCCCACTGTGACATGCCACGTGGAACCTCGTTGATTCAAATTAGTCATCTGCATTGTTCTATATTTCAGACTGCAGGAGGTTTCAACTTATTTTACAAAACCACAATTGTTGTACGTTTATGGTCAGAGTAACAAGTAATGTTCTGCACTGTCAGAAGACACCAAAGACATTTTAATATGTACTCATTATACATCTCTGTCTGCAACACTATTTAGAGTTTCATCAGTGTCTGGATAACAAAGCTCTATTTCCTCAGCTTTTTACAGCTGAGCTGTAAACATGAACTCCCAGTTAAACACAGCACTATATAGAAAGTATTATCTAGGACTCAGGGTTTTGATTTTCCTTTTATTTTTTTTAACTAAAAAAAGGTTTTGATGATACACACTTCTGAAATAAATGTATTCTATTGCTGATTTTTTTTGTGTGTGTGTAGATGTAGTGCAGGTTTGAACACTGCTAAATCCACTGGGTTTGGCTGAAAAAATTACAAGAGTAAAAATGCTGTTTGTCACGTCCTAATTTCCTGTGAGGTCAAATATGTACCTTTAAAACAGTGTTTACAGTACAGTTATAAAATAGTCATTTACGATGGCTATTTGATCCCATATATGTCTATGGAAAATCTTTTACTGGTATTGCTGATAGCAATATTTTTAACACATATACCTCCCCCAATTAGGATATCTCAAGAATTCATGTTCTTTGTTCCTTGCTGATATTTACTGGTACAAATCCATCTATTTCAATAGAGGATTTATTCCAACAGTGTATTTAGTCCCACTAAGGATCCTGTCATGAAACTCAGTAATCTCAGAAATACTTGGGTCTGCACTATGTGTGCTGCAGATAAAAAACAACCCCAACCTAAACTTGGTCAGGGCAGGAGCTTTACAAATGACCCTAACCTGAGAAGGGCACAACTAATTTTTATTTTCTAAGAAGGTATCAGAATTTTAATGTTGCTAAAATAGATTGGGTTTAGATTATGTATTTTTAGATACAAATCCACATACACTGAAAAGTTATTCATATGAATTCTCTTCCTTTGTGCACGGAATCAGGAATCTGATATATTACTTCAAGAATACATGACACAGAGAAGGAATTCAAGGGTAGTGAACAACTCAGGGGACTAGTAATAGGATATGAATCCTAGGTTGTTGGTTCAAATCTAATCCAGGTTGGAAATAACAGCAATTATTGCCATCTAATGTCTTTTCAGTGATCTGTATGAAATGAGTTTGTGATCTCAGCGTAGTTCCTAACAGACAGGTGTCTAGATCATGGCTGACACCATTGTCAGCAGACACAATGTAGGGACCAAAGCCCAGACTGAAAATTGAACTGCTCTTTGGTGTCAGGGCAAAACTCAAGCATTTCAGCAGGAGAATGTGTAAGCCAATGAGTTTTTAGAACCTATCAATGAAAACTATATTAGTCTTCAGGCACTTGCCCAGGAACCCTCTTAAGATCTGAGAATTTTTCCAGTTCAAAAATAAAGATGAAATCACCCTCACAACATCCATATTAAAAATTAACACCCAAAAGCACAAGAAGACACACATAAAAGGAGCAGCCACAATAGTTTCAATTCACTTGCTGAAACTCATGTGCTGAAATTTATTCAAGTGCTTCACAATAGAATAATTCCTTTAATGGCTTGCAAATCTCTCCTGCACACTATGCTGTGACATCCATATACCACATGGCATGTTTCACAAATCACTGATAGTAACAGCATTGTGGATACCATTAGTTCCATTCTACGTCTGAGAGCAGTAGGAAAAATCTTTACCAGCTAGGGATACTGCTCAGATGATCCAGCTGATGTGATCATTTATGCAACTTGTATTACAAAGCCCTCTTCTCATATCCTGTTTGGGTGTGTTAGATCAAAAAATTATGTGTAAAACAGCTCAGTGGTGACTGCTAGACATGGCTTTGCTGGTGTTGGGTATCCCAAAGGATCTGCACAATCTCCCCTGTGACTCTTACTACTGCAGTGGACTGCTAAATAATGTGGGGGTTGCAGAGATGCACCCTGGGTCTTCTCCAATTTAAACGCTCATTAAAAATCCTATGGATAAACGCTATGGTCTAAGCAGAAAAAAAATGTTGCAAAAGCATTTAGAAAACATCAATTTTTATGTATGATCCAGTTAGAAAAATTTGAGTTCTGAAAATGTCATGTTATTTATGGACCTTCCCAAGAGTAACCATATTATAAAGGGATTGGGACTTTTATTAAAAAACACCAAATCAGTGTGCTTAAGGCAACTAACTGGCAATTATGTGCACTTTTGATTATGGGAATTTACATTTCCACAAAGGACTATAATTACAAGGGAAGTAATTTTTTTTCCTTTTTCTTATTTTTTTAATGTTAGCCTTGTACTTTTTGACCTGGGTTTCAATTTAGCAGAGATTGAGAAAATTTTAATCAACAGAGATGCATATATAAATGTTTATATAGTAAGTGTCTGGCAGGAAAAACCCTTCTACTGAGGCTTATCTGGATCTGGGGTCGACATTATACTAATTACTAGGTAGTAAAGCCAGTAGAAAAGAAAGAACTCCAGTGAGAGAAGCTAACATATTTTATCTACTACAGGTGATAGATATTATTTGCCCTATTATTATTTTATATTATTTATGGATCTCTCAAAGAATGACATATATGAGTTTAATATATTCATGTAAGATATTATATACATGGGAAGAAAGACAGAAAACAGTCGGGTCTAATTCTTACATAATTTTGTCATGAAAATTGAATACCAAGAGACTTAAAAAGTAAAAGGAAAATAAAGGAAATAATGAAAGGAAAGAACCCAAAAGCAATAATAGAAAAGAGAAAGAGTGGTATTGTTAATAAATGAAGGATTAGGAGACTCAAACAAAAGGAGACTTTAATATATGAGAGAGAAGAAAGGAATGGAAGGACTTTTAAATTTAATAGAGAGTTCATAAATTAAAAAATCTGTCATATAGTATTAAAAATCACACTTAGTATTTCACTGAGTAATATATTATTAATTTATGTTATGATATATGATTCACTGTAGTGCTAATAATTTATATTTTGTGTAGAATTTTAAGTCTAGATTTCCAGCTTTAGTAAGCCTCAGAGTTTTGTCTGGCTTTCCTGCCTCTAGGTTTCACGTAGTGATCAGACATTCCTAAAAGAAGCATGAACCCTGAGTGAGAGAATTACAGCAAATGAGCAGGAGAGTTCCTTGTTTAACACAGCATTTGAGGTCACAACTGTATTGCTGGGTTCACCAAATTATTACTGAGTCGTTATTTGTAGGGATAGGACAGCCCTGTATGTTCTTAGCACTTGCACACTCTGAAGCATTTCATCTTTAAAATTCTAAAGGTCTGAACATAGTTTCAGCCACAAGACTGTGGCTGGAATAATAAGACTTAGCTAAATTCGCACACAACATTTTGTGAAGATGGAGACTGAGGTATGGTGGTTGTTTTGTTTAAAAAAGAACAAAAAGCCTGAAAGTGCCCTGTGTTGCAAGGCCAGCTTAATCTTTTCCACTTTCTAAGTCATTCCCCCTGCCTCTGCTGAGGTCTTCACCAAAAACCTTGGCTTTGACTTTTCCTTCAATTTCCTATTTTCCTTTCTGGCCTACCTGCACCCCTTAACGTCTCTCACCATTTGAGGCATGTCTGTCACAGGTATTGGGCCGGGGGTGATAAGAAAGCCCAAATGAGGACTCCTTCCTTCAATCTGGATTGCTGCTGCACCAAATACTCTTCCCAGTTCTCTGTCAAGTAGTATATCAGTTACAATGCCCTCTCATTCTTACCTCTCCTGTAGGTCATCAGTATGCAATAAACCAGGGACCATAAGCATCACCTTTAAGATAAACTCTGCCCAGCTATTAGCTCTTGCATGGTTACTCAGTCATAAAGGTCATCTCTGTCAGAGAGAACAAATATTGATTTTGGTGTAGTTTATCCTTCTGTTTCTAAAGAGAAATTACATTTGCAACTAGAAACTGGCAAAAAACCCACCCCAAAGCAATACCAAAACCAAACCCACATGGAAATAGTCTGTTTGGGAAGCTGAAATTCTTCTTGCAGCCAGAAACAATGTGGTGCATAAGTGGGCAGTGTATTTGAAGGGCCGAGAATAGACCATTCTAGAAAAATCGTCAATTAAATGGAAATGTTTGTAGTTTTCTTTTTTCTTCCCTTCCCTTCCCTTCCCTTCCCTTCCCTTCCCTTCCCTTCCCTTCCCTTCCCTTCCCTTCCCTTCCCTTCCCTTCCCTTCCCTTCCCTTCCCTTCCCTTCCCTTCCCTTCCCTTCCCTTCCCTTCCCTTCCCTTCCCTTCCCTTCCCTTCCCTTCCCTTCCCTTCCCTTCCCTTCCCTTCCCTTCCCTTCCCTTCCCTTCCCTTCCCTTCCCTTCCCTTCCCTTCCCTTCCCTTCCCTTCCCTTCCCTTCCCTTCCCTTCCCTTCCCTTCCCTTCCCTTCCCTTCCCTTCCCTTCCCTTCCCTTCCCTTCCCTTCCCTTCCCTTCCCTTTTCAGTGTAACGTGATTGAGGAGAGTGGCTGATTAGAAGTACACAGCGAGGAATCTCATAATCACAGCAGGAGGAGGGAGCACTGTTATCCTCACTGCAGCCCAACCTCATGACAGCAGCAGAGACAGTTCCACAGCTGCTGGGGAGGAACCCAGCCAAGAGAGAAACCCTTGGGCTGTCAGGAGATCCACATGTCGCTGCTGCTGCTGCTATTGGAAAGAGACACACCAGAGGTTGTCATCTGGCTGTGTAACTGCCAAACTCGACTGCCTTTGGGTCACAGCTGTTGGCTTTGTTGCTGCAAGACTCTTGAGTAGGAAGAAGTGTTAAAACTGTGCCGGCACAGTGGGGAGACAGCTACCAAGTTAATGCTCAAATGGTGTCCTGGCAGTTCTCAATTTGCTTTGTAGTTGTTTTGTTCAGTGGGAAAATAGATTCACCAATAAAAGTTTGATTTGTAACGGCAGCTTCAAGTATATACATGCAATATGGTAGTTGTGCTTTTGTAGATTTATGATGAGGGACAACTGGATGTCTGTGTTATAGAGTACTCCAACCGTGGAAAAGCAAATATTATACCAATAAAGTTTTTCTGTCTGCTTTAAGTGGTTAATCAAACTTCATAACCACAGATCATACTTTTGCTGGATGTCATTAAAAGGAGAAATAAGACAATAACAAGGGAAAGGAATGACATCTTGGCTTGGCAAAGTGCTAGCAAGTGTCTGCTTTATGCCTTTTTTTTAAAAATAATATTTATCAGGATAAGGCATTATTTGAAAGCCAAAAGAAGAGCATTTTGAAATCTTGCCACACCTTTTTGGTATGATATAAAACACAGGATTTAAGATGATAAAGATTCCCATTGATCAGTGAGACCAGTGCTTTGTTATGCTAGTCATTTTGATGGTTTACATTCATTTGGAAACAATTTATATGTGTATCTACTAACGTCAACATTTTCCTTTATCTTAAATAGTTTATTTCACTCCTTGACATTTACCTTCTTGGTCTGTTTACAGAAGGCATGCACATCCCTTCTGTCTTGTCCCTTTTAGCTGTTTCCTATTTCTCCCTTCCACTAGTAGGTTTCATTCTAGTCATTCTAATAAGCTCAACTCTCAAAGCCCAGTCTGCTGCACAGAAATTTTGCCAGTGTAGATATTTCTGTTAATACTGCAGAAAAAACTTTGTACCCCCGAGTAAGCATAACTTATAAAATAGGATCCCTATTGCCTTAATAAGTCCAGCTTCTGCTATGTGTAGCTGTCACAATTTAAATTAATCTTTTCTTAAAAATACAATTACTTAAACAATAGCAAGAATGTTTTCTTGTTTTGATTAGAAATACATCCTAGCATCTTAAGTATCTACTTCTGCTGGGTTTTACAGACAGAATCTGGCCTTTATATGGCTTTTTGTGATTTTCCTGAGTGTCTTTCTTCATGGTTGCATTACTCCATGGCTTATGGGATGATGGACCCTCTGTCAAAATAATATTGTAAAACATCATAGACAGGGCACAATAGCTCAAATCTCAAGAAAAAAAGGTAGCAGAAAAATAAATTTCTAAGACCTTTGAATCTATTTTCTATCCTAAATTCCACTGCTGGGACATAGAAGAATCTTCTTCCAAAGCCTCTTCTTAAAAGACAGGTACCTGGAGCACTGCCAGCAAGAAATAAGTTGTTTATATGTCACACTTCCTGGCCAGCCCACCAATATCAGTTCTCTGGTTTGGATCATCTCATGGTCAGGTATTTTGGACTTTTAGGCTTTAAATATCTCCCAGATGTCCTCAAAAGGTACAAAGGAGCTCAGTGAAAATAATACCAACCTTCAGTAATAGAAGTAGTATTACTGAATTATTGCCCAGAACTGATTTCTTTTTTTTAAATACCAAGTATGGAACAATTTCTGTAGTGTTCACTTCCCAAACAATGAAAAATAAATAATACTAATGAAAAATTACTATGGACAATCATCATGGCTTTGCAAAATATGCTTCATTTCTACGTTTAGTGAAGCACATCCCTTATGTTTCTAGTTGCAAAACTGCATTAAAAAAGATAAAAACAACTGATTAGATCTGTGTCACCATAAGCAGCCAGTTTAATTTTTATGTGGATGTAGATTTAGCATTTTTAGGCAGATATAGTGCTTTTGGTAGATATAGATACAAAGGTACTTTATGCGGATACAAAGGTCTTATTTTACATATCCTATGTGAAAATTTCTGTGAGTACAACTTTCTAGTGGGAATAAACTGTGTCTTCAGGAAGCACACCAGTTTGAAATCTGATGAAAGAGAAGGTGGCAAGGAGTTGAAGACTATTAGCAGCAGAGGCAAGGCAGAATGAGGGAAAAAGAATTCCAAGGGACTGAAAGAGTATTTCCTAAAAGCTGGGATTACTTAACTCAGGCAAGATGTCCTTATCCGTTTTTGGGATATAAACAACTTTTTTGAGAGGTCAGCTAATAGACCAACTACTTCACTGCTTATCATGCAAATGTAAAATTTTATATGGAGGAAAGTAATAGACCAAGAAGCTTTCATGAAAACTAAAGAGGTTAAATTTTTCCATGCTGAACTGAAATAGTTTTTTTACTTTGTGACTTGGAATCCAAATGAAGAGGCATAAAAGGAGAAAACCTCCAAAAGGAACAACTTATTTTAGCTAAAATAATATTAATCTTTGTATTGAGATATAGTGCTAACATATCTAAATGTGTGCTTTAGACCAGGTGTACTGTCCTTCAGTAAAGTGATACAATATATAGTCATGCAGAAAAGCAAAAAATTAGTTTCATTTCAAATAGACTGAGGGTCTTTTAAAAATTGTTTTAAAGTGCCAATTCATATGTACTGTATATAGGGAAGTGAGCATAATACCTACACACCCCTTTTAAACTTCTGCAGAATTTTACCTTTTAATTTGGATGGGAAAGAGGAAAGACTGTGACTGAGACTCCTTACTACCAGAAATCCTGATGACTACATGTTGGAATTTTGTGTATCCTCAGTGCTGTTTCAGTTGTGAGTCTGAACGCTTTGAAATATTGGAGTGGAGTGTATCTTTTTGTGCTTACGTTGGATATCTGAAACCCTCATTATTTCTGCATTTGTTAAAATACAACTTTCTGTTCAACATACAGACAAAGCAAAAGGCTTTGATAAAACCTGATCTACATTCAGAGATCTGCTATGATCTCAGCTTTTCTAAAGTGGCACATTGCAAAAGGCACAGTACTAGTAGAAAGTACTAAAAGAGGTTACTTTTATCAGCTTCTCTTTACTTTTTCTTGCCAGGAGTGTTTTCATTTACATACCTGAATCATGTCATTATTGTTGCCTTTGCTCTGTCTCTTTCTGGCACTTCAGTGGCTTATCACCTTTTCTTTTTCCATTTTTTTTTTTAAATGAACAGTGTGCTCTGTACATCTCTTGTGTTGATTTCCTGAATTAATATTCATGATTCTTCTTTTCAAGCCACAAGATCCTCTGTTGATGTTTGCTTTACCATACTTCTATCAAACATACTTCTACAAAATAAAAGGTCTTTTTCCTTTCAGATTCTTAGGTTGGAAAATAGACAGTTATCTTGCACATGGCATGTAATGGTTCCTGGTTTATTATCTGGATAGATACAGTTTTCTTGCTCTCCTACGTTTATTTTTTATATTTTTAAAGAAACATTGTATCATCCCTATCTAAAGTGATCCACAAAACAGTCTCACAGGTCAAAACCACATGTATGTGGGGTTTTTTTAACTTTTCTTTTTTTTTGCATTGAAGTGTTTTTTTCCCAATTTTTCCATTTAGAATGAAAAGTGCCACAAACGGAATGCTAAATTTTAAATAGAATGAGCAATGTACATTTCTTTTTTAATAGGGTTCTCATCTCATCTCTTATGCATTTCTAAAAGGAACAAAACACAAAAGGAAGAGCCTTTTAAAGATATAACCAGAAGAGATGACTATTATCTTCTCCATCCCTATCTCAAAGAAAAAAAAGTACAGTATATATTTTATTCTCAAAATGCTCCATTTCCCCTCTGGTTTTCTGTATTATGTCTCTTTTTGTTTTGTGTTACTCTCTACTCAGGACTTTGTTGCCCTTCTCTAAAATGGTAATAGCAATAATTAAAGAACAATCACTGTACATCTGCATCTCACAAATACTCTTCCACCTAAATCACGAGAGTCTTTTGACTCACTGATAATTAGCTGCTGCATCCATCACAGTTCGTTTTTTTTCTCCTCTTTTTTACAGTCAGCCGGTCCATCTGTCAGCCAGAGCACTAATATGAATGTTTACAGTGGCAGCCGTCTTCCTGTTTTATGCATCAGACTACCACCTTCAGCTCCTTTGAAAGGCTTCCACTGTTACAAGTTAGGTTGAGCATAAAACTCAATTTCTACCTACAGTTATTTTATATATATTAAAATAAATTAAAAAAATAAAACCCTATTTTTAAAAGAAGTTTTCCCTTTGTCTGAATTTACTTGTCTACTTACATGTGGACTGTGAACTTTTGGTGTCATGAGTTTTCCCTTGACTATATGGAGGTGGTGAACAGCAACACTTGGAGAGAAAGAGGGAGCTTCCTGCTGTATGAATGTGAAAGAAAGGAGGCTTTTATGCACTGGTTATGCTACAGAGATAAAAACAAAATGGTTTTCCTCTTTTTATATTCCCTGCCCTGATCCCCAGCACCATCACCTCCCTTGCATATACCTCCCCATGCCATTAGGCCTTGTCTCCTAGCAACATATGGCCCCTTACCAGAGCTTTGGCTGACTGCTGCCTGTATGCAATCAGCCTGTCAGTCATTTATGAGGGAAAGTGATTGAGCTCTGTCCTGCATGCATATATTTGCAGCATTTAGACTCTGCATAGGTATGATGATGTGAGGACATGTAGCAATGTATGTTTGCACTATGTTTGGAGTAAAGCCTCTTGAAATGAACGTTGTTCTAAGTAAAACAGAAGATGCGGTTTGAATTAGTGTCTGTTGGGAATAATCCTTTCTACCTTTTCTTTATCTGTGGTACTGACTTTACACCTGCCTTTCTTACAAAAGGGAAAGTCTATATTCCTTTTAAAACTAAAGTTTTCTGTGAAGCTGTGTAAGCTGTCATTAACTGGTTCCTTGGCATGGCAGTATTCCCATTCACTCTGAATCAGATCAGGAGGGTGCAAGGACAAAATTTGCATACTGCTTTCATTATCTATAGTGGCAAAGCACAGAAATGCATCCTGCATGTTGGATACTTGCATTTGCAAGTCATTGTCACAAGTAAGAGCTATATGACTTTGACTCCTAGGCCACAACAGCAAAATGGCCAGTGACTGACGGTGTTTCTGGACTGGTGCAGTTGATGGATAATATCTGGAAGGAGGTATTTCTAACACCTCGTGTTAGACATTTGTGTTGTTTGTACTTTAGCTGCCCTTAGTGTCAATGGAGAGAACTAGGGTTTAAGACCTGTAGCTACAAACCTTTTGCTGTGATTATACAGGCAGCATAGGCTCCTACCTGTTCTGAGGTATGTAACATTAAGTGACTTTTTAGTCACGTTACATTACCTTCCCTGGGAGACAAACAGTCTCAGTACAGCAGCTAATTTATGACACACTGCAAAGATAAAACTTGATGCTTAGATCCTGTTGTGAGCTCTTACCAATTAATACACCTTAAATAAGGCAAGGGGGACAGGTGAGTAATCCAATCAAACGAAAAGGATGAAGCACAAAACTAGCTGCTGTGGGAAGTCCTAGCTTTGGGCTCCTTACACCTGATCAGGTTCTACCCAAAGATCCCCAATGACAGATTCACATTACAATGCTGCTGCTTGAAATGCTGGCCACAACCCTTCCTTGGCTCTTGCAGCCCCAGGCCTTCATCAGGTTTCCTAAAATTACCTCCAAGGGAGATTGAGGTGTATATTCCATGGGGCAGTGAGAATTTTAGACTGTATAATCAGTACATTGGCTAGCCTATACCTTTTTTAAAATAGCTTACAATCAAACCCTTAGATAACTTGTGTCTTTCTGGAGTGAGGGACAGCAGCAGCACAGAAGCAGAGATTTTGGGATAAAATTTTCCTTATGTGTTTTAACCAGCGCCACTGCTTAAACACAATCTATTTTTTTAGATCATTCATAGACTAACACCCACGAAAGAGTGTTGCCTTTTGGGTGTCTGCCTGGAGGTAGACCTGATTCTCTCCATTGATTCTGCAGAGACAGTTGTTCAGTGATGGGTAATCAGCACTTGGAATTACTCATCCCTTTGGTGTTGCAATTAGTAATTAAACCAGTGCCTGCTGAACTCAATGGAAAGATTCTTACAGACTTCAGCGGGTACTGGATCAGACCATTTACGGAACAGCTCCATTTTGATATCCAGCCAAGTGGATAAAGCCACTCATTCTTTCTGTTAATACAGTGTTTAGCCCTCACTAATCTGGGCACAATGATTAAAAAAAAAAACCCAAACCCTAGTTCTCCAGAGACTGTACTTGTGGAAATTATACATTTATATGTAGTTCCAAGCAATTTAGTGGCTACATAAGCACTGGCCGTCTGAATTTGCCTGTCAGACATGATTCTTGGCTCTTCTTCTATGTCCAAAACTCAGATCTCTAGCTGTTATACTCAAGTTAAATAATAAACTAACTGAACACATTTCACTTAACAGCAAGTGAAACAGCCATTTCTGATCTCTGCATTCCAGCGTTTGAATCCTCAGTCATTTCATACAGACTTCTGGTAACAATTAATACTACCATAAAAAGAAAATAACAGGGCGAAACATGCACACAAATTGAAAGCAGATATCTGAATGTTGTTGTCCCACAAATTTAGATCAACCGCACGTCTGCCTGGAAACTTGTAACTTGCATTCATGAGTGATGTTATAATATAAAGTGTGGTGGAGAAACGACAGTGAAGCCTGTTTGTACTTTCTGGAATTAATATATATATGCAGATAATTAAAAGAATAATAAAAATACATAAGATGAACATACACAAGGGGATGGTTTAAACATCATCCAAACATGTCATATGGTATGGGCCTTAGGGAAATAAAGGCTTACAGGATACTGGCAGACAGTTCTGCTGCTGGTACCAGAATTTAGCAGTTCCACTGCTTGAAAATAAATCCTTTTAGTTAATCCAGCTCAGTGGGTGGAATTACACACACCACTCCTGTTATTGTTAGACAGGAGTGCAGGCTGAATTCCCATGAACTTTTCTGAAAATGTAACTTGCAGTTTTTCCGATGCAAAGCTTTATTTATTAGAAATGCTTTTTAACGTGTCATGGTGAAATCTTATCATGGTAAGATCAGATATGGCTTCTATTAGGGAGTGCACATTTCACCCTTTATGTGTACCTGCAACTCTTATTAGCATGACAGGGCATTTACTATGCATATCAAGAAGGGAATATGTGAGATCGTGAATTCTTTCACCCAGTGTGTTCCAGAGAGCAAAATTTTAGCAGCCAAATGTTAACACCTGGCACAGTAAAGAGTTTGGTGCAGACAGCCAAGGTTATTGAATGCGAATGTAGCTGCACTGTATGCCTTCCCTTCACCATCTGGTTCATTCTGGAATATGGAATATATATCACAATTATATGAATAAATGAAAAGATATGCAAGTTAACAGAAATGTATGTGTTCTCTGCTTTTCTGCACAATGAAACAGCCATCTGGGAATCAGTGTGTCTCACATTTCAAGCACAAATCAAAGCAAGCAGCAATTCACTCCGTGACGTGTGCTTCATAGAAAACTGGACTTCATTATCTCAGACTTAATCACTTTGGAGTCTTTTTTTTGGGTTTCCACCCCCCTTCTTTCTCCCCTCTCTATGGATACAAAACAAAGCTATTTGGAAATATAGGGAGAGTACCCTTATTAAAATTGCATTTGGAACACAGTGCGGTTAAAAAATGAAAAAATGAAAATGGAAGCACATTTATTTGCACTCTCGCCTCTCAGATCCAAGCTCAGAGGTGGGTCTGTAGAGTGGGTAGAAAGAATTGCTGGACAGATATTTTTCCCCTCTCCTTCTTCACCTCTGTTTGTTTTAAATGCATATTTTTCTTTTCCACGTCTATGTACTACTACTGACTAATGGAATGGGTGACAAGGATCCAAAGCATATGCTGTTGCCCAGCTAAATATAATGGGAAGTGGATGGAGTGAGGGGCATGCTGAGAGCCAGAGTGCCAAGAAAGCCACCTCTGACCTTTCCCCATCTCATGGCACATATGATATTTGAGGTCAGAACTGCAAAAAACCACACAGTCCTTACCCTCCTGCCCTGGTTTTTCTTTCTCTTCTGTGGATGATGGGTGCAAATCCTTGCAATAGGACGCAGTGGAGATTTTCTGTGGGAAAAATCTTCTGGGGCTAATCCTAGGGAAGGAATGCTAGGAGGCACAGGAATTAAAAGGCATGTTTTCTGCAGTTATACTGGGTATGTATGTTAAGTGTCATTGCATCCCAAGGCAAAGAATGTGTCTGATAGACAAGTCATGATAGTGCTTTGGGAAAAGCAGTCTTAGAACAATGAATTACTGTAGTTCCATTTCATGTATGTAATTTTGTAGCCTTTCTGGAAAGAAAAGCTGTCTCTGTTAAATAAAAATCAAAAAATATAATTGCTGGAAGAGGTTCAGACACATTTGCTCCTTTTCCAAACTTCATTAATCTCCTTGAACACAAGATTTGACTAATTCTATGGGCTTGTAGCCAAGCTCCTAAAAATAAAAGTTAAGAGCAGATATTGATGATTGCTGCAAGAGTCCTTCCTATCCTTGTTCCCCCAATAGTCCTATTCAAAAGAAATAAAAAAGTTTTAAATATGATGTGATCTTAGAGAATGCATCTTTTTTATGTATGGAAAAATTGACTAAATATGTGAATTCCTTCCTCACAAATAAAAGACTGGTTTACTAGTGGCTGCATTTTGGGAAGTGCTTATGTACATTCACAGACTGATATAGGAATGATGGAATAACTTGTTTCTAAAAACCAGCAAACTTATATGTCTATATGTGCTCCATTGTTTAATCTTCAAATGTCCTGCAGAGTTATAGCCAATCGAGGACCGAAATATCTTCAGTTTTCCATCCTTCAATTTTTGATATGTTGAGCACCCTCAAGACTGACAGAAAAAAATAACAATGTGGTTTTTGATGATGTAGGAGCAGATCCTTGAAAGGAGCTGAGAATCATCAGCCCCTTATGATTCTAAACTCTTAGGAAGCAGCAGAGATGGAAAAATAGCCAAAACCAAAGTTCACTTGAACCCCTGTTGTCTGAGGTCATTTTGTGAATATTGAAAGAAAATCTGCTTTGAATATGTTCTTCCTACTTCAGTTGTCTAAAAAAACCCCCTCAGGGTCAAAGAAAGGGCACAGTAAATTCTGAATATCTGAAGATGTGGAGCTGATGTATAGCCACTAAATGCTAACATAATTAAGACATGACATCATCCTTCAAGCATTATGGGTGCTGCATTTTGTATTGTAAATCCTTATCTAGCTTATAATAGTCTGCTGAGGGCTTAGTTATTTTTTCACTCTGCACCTCAGATATGTGTATTAAAAATTATAAAAATCAAATTGACTTCATAATTGATTTTTTATGGATGTTATTTGTTTTGCCATGAATATTTCATAAACAATTTTTTCCTAAAGTGTAGCATCATAATATGTGCAACTGAGAGACAAATAGCAGTGAGTGCATGTGAATCTGTATAAAATTAATGCTATCCTTAAATTTAAGTTCTTTGTTAATACGTTGTTTTTTTTTTTTTTTTATTAAGTGTTTTATCTTTCTTGTTTTAAAATCAAAGGAGAGCCTGCCATTGTCTTCAGTTAGAACAGGACCAGGTATGTTATCCCCAGTTTACCATTAGAGTTACTTTTGTGATTCATTTGAAAAGTGTCAATGAAAGAAATGGTTCAGAATCTGTTACACTTTTTCCCATGTTAAAACCTTTATTCTCGTGAATCATTCCACTGGGGTCATTGCATAAAGAGGAGTTGCAAGACAGAGACAGCTTTTCTCAGCTACATGAATTCTGACTTTATCAAGCTCACATGTGGTGCAGCTGAGGCGATGAAAAAGTGGCTGAGGAGATGAGGAGGGTGGAGACCTTTCAATTTCCCACAGCACAGAATTTCTAGGGACATAGAGGAGAGAAAATGAGTATGAAAAGCCAAGCGTTACTCCACACAGGGCTCTCCTTGGGGCCTGATTTCTCTGAGCCCATTGACAGGGCCCTCCCTGCTGCAGGGACAGGGTGTGTCAGAGACTTCTTTTGAAAATTCTGTCAGTAGATCCTGCACAATGGGGATACCTGTCCACTGCTGAGATTTCTGCTTTGAAACAAAGCCTGGGTCTCTTTGCACCTCTGTAGACGAGCTGGGTGATGTTGGCTCATGGGCTGGGGCTCTTCATGCACAGGGTACATCCTCTGTGCCCTCTGATTTTGACCACCTAGAAAATCATTTATCCTACAGTAAATGGGATTTGGGAAGTAGTCTCTCCACATTGACAGGAGGGTCTGGACAGCTGGCTTAGGACTAACTGTTTTGTGCGTGAATTTAGGTGAGTTGAGTGGCACCCTGAGCCAAATCCTCAGCATTAGTATCACCATCAACTAAACATAATCTGTGAGCAACTCTTAACACCTCAGGCTCCCTCCAACAAGATTTTTCTCTTGCCTGGTGCCCTGTGCTGCACTGTCACATGCTCGGATAAAGCAAGGCAAGCCCACTGGGTGAGGACAGCATTACCACCCGAGGATTAGCTCTTCAAGAGCAGATGGCAGAGAGCTGTTAACCTTTTGCTTTAGTAGGTATTAAGAAAGAGGGTAACAAGAGTATTCCATCACTAAGGACGTATCGGGCAGCATTAGCAATGGATAATTTGAGGGGTTAAGAAGTCTGCCCTGTGGGAATTTCTTAAAAAGTTAATCTTTTATAAAGATTGAAAGTTTTACAGGCACAAAGTTTGCCTTAGAGAGATTTAGTTCTTTTAGCCTATGATCTTGATACTTGCCAAAGGACAAACTAAATGTGAATTTGCATCATGCCTCCACATGTGTTTCACATATTTCACATGTGGTGTCTAAATGGCTTCTGTGACCTTAGTGTGCAGATCACACGTTTTTCACATATGCTTTGTGTGGTTCACATCTGTTTGAAACATTGCTTCTGACAGTAGAAATCATTATTGTTTCACAGCAGGCTCTAGTAATTTAATTCAAGGAGCAGAACTTGAGAAGATGCAGAGTGGTTTTGGTTTTGGTTTAGATTTTGTGTTGACTGCTACTCATTATAATTGCATACCAAAGGAGACATTCACAGCCCAGGCCAGAGTTTTCAATTAGGGTGATCAAGATTTTTTTGTCAACATGATTTTTTTTCCCGGTGAATACACTGACTTGTCCAAGTTGCCGCTTTGGCAAAAAAGTGCCTGATCCAAATATTGCTGTATTCTGAAGGGTTTTCTGGGTCTCTGATTAAATTTATGCACAAATCTAGGAAGACAGTGGTCCACAGGTGGGTACTCACACAGGGTTTGGGGAAGCTGAGCTTAATTTTTTATTCTGTAATATTTAGAATACAGCATGACTCTTGTTAACCCTTTTGAGCACCCCAGTGCCTTGAGCTGGGCAGTTGGTTTTTCTATGCCTCATTGACTTGTTTCTACAATCTGGAAAATGTCCTGCAGAAGGAATTTGAAAATGACAGACACTCTGTCTGTGTGTAGCTTGGTTGTTAGGACAAAGATGAAAGAGACTCTTTCCAACATCCTTGATGCAGCATGTGCTTAATTATGAATACGAGTAGAATTCCTCCAGTGGTCCATTCTGCTGCTTGACAGAGGGGCTTATACCAGACCTAACAGAGATGTGTAAAAAAGTGCTTAGCCTAAATGAGACCAAACAAAAATTTGAAGCTTTGTGTCTCGCTCACCACTTCCAAATAGCTGTGCTAAACTGAACAGGTGTGTTCTGTAATTGTAATTTCAAAATAACTTGCTAAATATTGAAGGCACCCAGGCAATGTGGAGACATTTGAATTTACCTACGATTCTGTCTTCCATCAAGTGAGAAAGGCCTGCCAGCTGTTGAATTTATTCCCTGTGTTTTTTTCCATTTATTTCTATGTACATTCCTCAGAGTTCAGTCAAACACCTGTTTCCCTGCCTATCACAAGTAGTTTACTTTAAATTGCATGATATTTTCAACCTCACGTAATTCCAATTATAGGTGGTATTTTTTTTAATTTTATGTAAATCAGGAAAAGATAGCCCTTATATTACAGCTCCACAGGAAACAAAATGCAGTCCTGCCTGAATTGCCATGCTGCAGTTGCAGGCCTACAGCTGTTTGCACCTACCCACATCTACCAAGATTGCAAAGAAATAGGAACAGTTGAGACTCTTGCACATAGACATTGGGGCCTTCATATGGAAACAGAAGTAGCCATACTGCATGTTGCATGATGGAATACATGTTTTCAGTCTGAGCAGGGTCTGAATTGCCCTTTGGGCAGAGAACTAGTCAGTAATTTGAAGTCCTAAATTGAGCTTTATGTTTATTAATACCTCCCGTGCTCCCTTCTGCTAATGATACTGAAAAGTGTTTGTGTTCCTGTTTCCAGTGCAGACAAAAGGAACACGTAAAGGTAAAATGGTGTGGCAGGACAAAATGCAGTATGTGGGCTCTGTTTCTAACTCTTTGCTTTTGGAAAATCATCCTATGAACAAAAAATCTCAGTTACTTTAGGTATTATGCCCTGGTATTTTATATTTTCACCTAACAGTTTATTAGATAGCCTTCTGTGTGAATGTCTCTTTTTTATGCATTGGTTTTTGCTTTTTTCTTCCAAAACAATCACACCCTTCCTTTTGAGGGCAGAGGGTCCGGAATACAGTGGTTCAGCTAGTTGGGGACAGAGAAGTCATGCACAGGAAAGGTCGTGCAGGGAGGTTCCTGCTGCTCATTCACCCTGCTTGATGGCATATGTCTTCACAGCAGATTTATAGGGTTTGCAAGAAAGGGCTGAGTTTGACAAAGGGACAGGGTCAGGAAAAAATTAATAGATCCTCTCTCCACAGGAGGGAACTGCTGCTGCCTCACATAAGCAGCAGTGACATATTTGAATCTGGAGTGTGTGTGTGTGTATTCCAACTCTCAGTCCATCACAAAGCCCCTGTACATGACCTGTTTACTCAAGCTTTTCACAGGCATGCAAGATTTGGCTCAAAAAGAACAAATTTCAGCCACAGAGAGGACCCCTGGAAACATTAAGACTAAGAAGCCATGATTTGCCTCTCCTCTCCTTGAAGTATACATGCAAAGCTCATTAATGCTAATGATAGTCTAGGAACAAATGAGCCATGTTGTGCCACGGCTACTTTATCCCATAGGCAGAGCAGGAATGTGGCACCACTCACCCAACAAGTTACCTAACACAGACTTGGCCTCCTGTTGAAAGAGATTTGAAGCTGTAGGCAGTTAAATACATAGCCTGCCCCTTAGGACTGCCACCGTAAATAAGCATTTTAAAAGAATCTCAGTCTTTAATGAAGAACAGAGGGAATTTTCAATCAGTAATCAGAAACAGCTCTCAAATTCAGGGATAGTGGAGTGGTATGCATATTTTTTATTTGGTGCACAGAAAATGCATTGTTTCTGAGCTATTCCTGTAAGTAGATTCACTGTACTGTTAAAACCTTAGTGGATCCTGCAGTGTTTGTGATTCTCTGAGTATTAAAGGAATTAGAGAAAGCCTTCTAAAGTAGTTAGAGGCACCACAGTGAGAAATGATTACCCACTTTAAAACCAGCCATGTACAATTAAAAAGAAAAAAAATGAGAGGGAGAATAGATGCACATAAAAAAGTCTGAGTCAAAAGAAACGAAAAAGGATTTAAAATGTCTATCTGTTAATATAATTTTAGGCTCTGTGAGACTACATGTGCTGTAAAGAAAGATGGAGAAGTAAAAAGAAACTTGTCTAATCATCTGCAAATTATAGTAAGAACTTAATTAATGCGACCTAAGGATATATCCCTGTTAATGAGTCAACAGGATTCTTGGGAGTAAACGAAATTCCATGCTGCTGTAGCAAAATGTACTTGAGTCACAGCAGAAAGGCATTATTAGTCAGAGGATATATAAATGAAAAAAAGTTTTTAATATTCAAAACTATAATTGGTGAAGCTCACGTGCTGAAATCCTAAAACCGTAAAAAATTTTTTAAAAATCCACAGTCCTGCACAGTATGATATAAATACAAATATGTATTAAACAGTGGAAGCTGAGGCCACAAGCTACAAAATCAAGGGAGTGAGAAGTGGTTTTTGTGTTTAAAGAAACAGATATGGGGTAATATAGAGATCTGTGACACATAAATACATGTGTTTTGATGTCACATATAATCAGTTTTCTTCTCCTCATCTTGTACAATTCTGCTCTTTACTTTTCAGTCCTATATAGTGGTTATTTACCATTCTGTTGACTCAAGGATTTTTGGGAATTCTGTTTCAGGCACAATGTGCAGCCTGTTGGAAAGAAATCCATAAAGGATATATACTGCCTTTATCTTGTCACCATTTCATAACTTTTGAGAAATTCTTGGTAGGACTTGAGTTTTTGACTAGTGAAACAGACTGGAATCAGAGAATCTGAAGTGTATTTTCCTAACAGATGGATAAAGCCAGAAATTAATATGCTATTTCTGGGCAGTATTTAAAAATAAGAGGGAAACAAATGGCTCAAAGAACAGAAGTATTGCCTGATATTCATGCCCAAGTTTCTAAGTCTTCAATTTAAATTTTAATTGTGAATTTGGATACCTTTCCTGGCTTACATGCAGTTACTGAAGGGGTCAGTCAGTAGTCAGGTAAATCATTCAAGGCAGATTAATATCAACAAATAACACAAAGAATAACCTTCCTTGAAAACACACATGCTCTATCAGAGAAGACATTACTGTGAGAAAGCAGCAAACATTTTATTTTTATTTAGGTCCTCAGAGGCATATGAGACATTTAAATCTGATTATGGTTTAAGTCACTAGAGTGCTGAAGTCATAATAGAAGGGGAGAAAAAGCAAAGATAAAAATAAATGAGTTTGAAATCTTTCTTTAGTCATTAAACCTGTTCAGAAACAAGTGTCTCAGGAAATTCAGTGTTCTGAACATGTTGTAAGCAACTGTTTCATCATTTCATAATTTCAAATATTTTATCAGTGTCGTCTTATCTAATGTAGGTTTTTCAATCCACGTAGAACTCCTGACAGTTTTGCTCTTCTGAAGATGAATTTTTAAGTAAACAAATAATTTACCAAAAAATATCTTTCACTTTTCAAATTTCATTTAATTATCCTAAGCAATCCCAAGATCTTAGGGTATGTTTTGACACATAAGGAAATCTGTGGGGCATTTAATTGTTTTTTTTTTTTTCATTTAATTTAGAGGAACACAATTTATTTATTGCACTCCTAAAGAATTTTCCATCAGACTAATTTCTTCTTCTCTCATGAAATCTGGCAAAATTTAAGATACGGAAGACAAATGGAAGTGTGCCGGTTCTTAAGAAATCTAAACATGGCCAGGAATGTGCAATGGTGAAGTGTCTTAGAACTCTTTAGTTTCTTCAGCCAAGCGTAATCTCACTAAAAATTACACATACATGAAAAGAAAAATTTGTCATCAAATCATTTCCTTACAGTCATCAACATCGTTATGAACTGGAGCCTCTTCCAAAGCATCCACATATATCTCTTTCCTCCAACTTAAAGGACTATCTTCTCACTAGTCTCCTTAGGCTTTATCTTATTTCCAGTTGTTTCTGTAGCATTTTGTTCTATTTCTCATCATCTAATACGTTCATCAGTGTCCTTTGGCCCCGATCCCAAAGCCAAAATTTTAACCTTCTGCGCCATTTTTACAAGAATTAATTTAAAGTCAAAGGAAGTCAGGGCAAAAGTGTGGCAAAATACATTTTAAAATATAATGAAAATATGGGTCAGTTTATATACCAAATAATCTTGGACTTATTGGTAATTTGAGTTATTTTAGAAGGGCCCCTTTAAAACATAAACCCCATGGGATGTGACAGCTGTTATATTAACTAGAATGTTTCCATAAAAGCATACTATGTGGCTGTGTAATCCCAAATGTAAATTAATTTGTTAAAGTTATATCTGCCAAGACACTTAATTTTTTCAGCTTTTGGTTGCTCAGTATGTCTGGGCTTTTTGTGCTTGAAGGGATAACTCATCTTTTTGTCCAAATCTATTGATTTTGCCCTTTTTTTGAGTTAGATATCTACTAGTTATAGTTGCACTCTGGTATTCTTCATGTGGGATATTGCAGAAGCCAAGGTCTCCACCCGACATCTGCCTTTACTAGACTTTAGAAGACTTTCACATCTCAAACTATTTGACTTGGCCACTATTATTAGTTCTGTCTGGTGCCTAAACAACCAACAACATGAACAAGAGCAGTAAACAAGAAAAACTCTTAGTTTCATTTTAAAAAATTGATTCTTAATGAAAAATACCATAATGCTTAATAAATGTGTGTGCTTTTAAATATTTTTCTCTCAGAAATAGTAGTATTTTCAACATTATCAATAATGTTGAATGCTTGGACCGATAGTTTGTTACTTCCAGACTTCCTTTGACACAAAAGTAACAAGCCCTTTTTGAAGTGGAAGGCGCTAAGTAATTATTCAATTTTAGAGATGTAACCGAAAGGTTGTATTAGCATTAGTGTTATCTGCTAAAAAGTATGCAAGGCAATTAATTCTGTGGACAGTTTGAGTGGCTAACATTTCACAAGGGGAGTTATTTTCCTGGGTTTTATCTGCCTATGTACAAAATTTATTGTGAGATTAAAAAAAAAGAATGTTATGCCAAATCCTGAATTTTGTGGGAAAAAAAAAAAAAAAGTAGGTAGAAAAGTTTATGAGATCTGAATGTGTAGATCATGTGACCCAGTCTTTTTTTCGGTGACCAGAGAAGTCAGTGCCCCATTGCTTAGAGATAGATTTTCCTCTTCTGAACCATCAAAAATGCCTGATCTGGTTTACATCTCCAATCTAGAGAAATTATCCTAAGAAAATATTACACAGTTTACAGATGTTCTAGGCTTGTTTTCATCAGAAATGTTTTTACCCTGATATCCTTCAACAGATTGGGCTACATGAAGTAGTTCACCAAACTCCTTTCCACTTGATGGCTTAGAATAAAAATTTTGTTGTTTTAGTGTGAAAATCATGAGTCTTCCTCGTCAGTAAGGGAGAGCAGGATGTGGGATAGTGTTCCATAATGCAAAGTGTATATGTAAGAGTTATTCATTTTCAGCACTTCAGAGCAGTAATGAATGAAAATATTTGTGCGTTCATGCATCTTCACACTAAGAAGCCATATAACATCTTACATGAAGTTTCTCATTTGTAGCAACAACTAAGGTAATTGCAGTTGTAGGGAAGCGGATTTTCTGTTTTGCAGAATCACTTGCAAGAATGTTTTGGGTAAGACTTATAGCTCATCCAGTGTAACTTTCTGCCTTACAGCAGTCCTAGATGCCTCTGAGGAAAGTGAAGGGAATTTTTCTTAGGTGCCCTGTCTGAAATACAGAGCTTTTTCAAATCATTACCTTTCCTTTTTTATTTATTTTTTTTTAACACATTCACTGTTATAACTATGGATAGGTTTATCATCTGTATAAAATCAAGTCTCATTTTAAATTTGGGCCTAAAAATGTCTCATATGCATAGTTTACGAAAATATTTCCCAGGGTCAATTTTGAATTTCCTGCCTTTCAGGATGCCAGAATGTTCTTTTTTTCTTGTGCAATGAGACAGAGACATTAAAAATATTCAGTATATCTTCTGTATTATTCTTTAGATACAGATCTCCATAGAAGTTTTTTTTGTTCATTTTCATTTTTTCCTTGTTGGAATTTCAGTCTTTTAAATCTTTTCTTCAGATTACAGTTTTCAAGTAGCACCAGCATTTGAAAATCAAAATGTAAAGGGGAAATTAGTGGAGAAAATAAAATCATAGCATATTTCCTTTTCGTAAGATACCTATTAGATTATGGAAGAGGTGAATCAAAAGAAGTGCTATACAAAATATTTGTAATTCAGAGATTGAAAATGTGCTCATTTTTGAAATAAAAAAAGTTCTTTCAAATGGTTTGATGATTAACAAATACAAAGTACAGAACTGTATTTTAAAAATTTCTCTAATTGATTTGGTTTCTTTCTAATTGCTTCATATTTGTGTGGCTATAGATAGGAGATGGTTCTACTGTGAATAGAAAGCTTTAACAACTGATGAGTTTTACAGATGTCATAAGACAGTAGAACAATTTTTTCCTTCATTGAATTACTCTTATCCACATAATTTTAGTTGCTCTTCATAAAGAGCATAAATAGCATAAAATGGAAAGTATTTATGATTTAATAATTTAACTCTGATTTAGCTGTTCTTGGAAAACAGAATTTTATGTTCCCTCTTGTCACTATAATTTTATGACAGGGACATTTCATACCTTAGCCAGCCCTGATGGAAACTGCCTTCACTGACGTCAGTAAGGGGAATTCTGGTTTATTCTCTGTGGGCCTCTACAAAGAAATAAACCACCACTTATGTGCTATAAACAGCTTAACAGCATCTTTCACTTAATCTAAAACTTTTAGTCACAATGCCAGATTTTAGCTTTGATTTTAATTTTCTGTAGTACCCAATGGTACAATGGGCAAAATGCCAGGAAACCAAAGACTAGGATGAAATTCCTTTGAGAAAACTTTCAAAGCATTTCAATCAGAACACCATGGGCAAGTCATAGAGATACAGCTACTCTGTTTCTCTCAGTTCACATTGCTGATAGATATTACACTGTGAAAGAATAGGAAATATGAAGGAACCATTCACTATATCATTTGCCACTGGTTAACAGAGATGCTAGATACTGGGGTGTCCCAGAGAAAAAGACCTTTAAAACACCGATCACATTTCTTTAGTGGGTGATTTCAGTAGATTTTCATTAAAAGACAGCTACAACTTACCAAAATAATTCACATGTGTAAATATTGCCTTTCATTTACAGCTCTGCAGCTGGGAATGCTTGAGATGTTCTCCAGCTGCTTTTTATTAACTCCAGATAAGTGTCAAACATAGGACAGAGTACTTCTGGGCATCATATCTGCTTTATACTCTTTTCTAGCAAAAAAATAAAATGGGGATTCAGAGAGGGGTGTCTAAATCCAATGTCATTGCAGCAGTGTACCATCACCAGCTGAACTCTGTGCAGTAGCCGTACACTCCATACAAATCAAGGCTTGACCTATGCCATATTTACAGATATGTGTTGCAATGATTAGGGCTCTAAAATGAGATGCACTCATTTAAGAATAAAGTTGTACTAGTTTGAAATCAAACCAGTGGGAGATCGTAAGTCAGAATTATATTTTATAAGGAAAAAGTTAAAATAAATAAATAAATGCAGTAGTACAAGAACACTGACAAAGACAGAATACAACCTGACACCCTCTGGGGCTAGCAGTCCAAGCAGAGTGGTTCTGTTGAAGCGGTGATCCTGTAGAAATAATGGGTCTGAAGATCCAGCAGTAGATCGGGTCCTCTGGTAAGCGCTGCTCTGGTATTCAGAGTCTCAGCTTATATCCAGGCTGGAATGCTTGGTTCTTCCCTCTGGGCGGAGCATCTCACAATGGGATGATGAGTCATGTGATAAGGCCTGATGGGCCCATTAACAGGAGATAGTCCAGGAGGGGGTTATCTGTGAGTCGTGTGGCAAAGGTGCTGATGGGCCCATTACCAGAAGATAATCCAGAGTGGGGGAGGCAGGGAGAACTGCCTCACCTGGTTTCAACAGTTCATGAAGATGGTGATACTTCGACCCAGGACAAAAGTCTATAACGTAGGTGACAAGAAACCACCACACCACTGGCTACCTTCACCCATTTGATATTGATGGAATATGGAGCTGCACCATAAGGCAAGAGGGAAAAAGCCAGCCAAAGATGCCTGCAGGCAATACCAGCACTGTTTTTCCTCTGCCAGATTCAGCTACAACATAATTTTTGAAAATGCAGAAAGAAAAATATACGACAGGCTATATTGGAAAAAGGGGTAGAAAGCATACTCATACTGGCATTTACTTATTCATTATGTATGCTACATAATTTCTTGATTATTACAATAAATGCCTATAATTCTTATGTAACTGCATCTGTCTTGTTTTTAGAAGCTTACTTTTGTCACTATAGCAATGTTCTACTCTTGATAAAAGGAACGTAAAGCAAAATTTCTAAACATGTACAAAGATTTTTTTTGATTTAACTAAAAAAAAAGCTCCAGCAAACTGTTAGTTTTCTTCACCTCCAAGGAAATCTCATATAAGAAGGTGGCTTTTAACTGCAATAACCATAGCATAACTATTCACACAGCTATCTGGAAAAAACATGCAGCTACAAGAAACCTTTGCTCCAGATTTAATTCTTACATTTCATCAATGAAGGGCAGAAGAAAATTTTTTCGGCCTGCAGAAAAAGTGACTGTTAGGCATTACATACATGTATACATTTACATTAAGTTAAACATTTTTTGCATAATATTCCTTCCATCCCAATGAATTCTCCTTTACACTGAGTACACTTCACAATTTATGGGTATTAATTAGCCACTTAGCAAAGTCTCTCCATTTTTCTTGTTTGTGGACTTTCTTTTCTGTGGACTGAAGGAAACAATAGCTTAACCTTAATATATGTATTACTGTTTATTCATATTAATATTTACTGCTTTCTTTGTCCACCATGTAACCTAGGGTGGGTCCAGTTACATGTGCTTGTCTGGAAGTCATCTGCACAAGACCTATAGCTGAGGAGGGATTTAGGGAAATTATGATAGGTGTTGCTCTTGCTGTCTTGCTGACATTTGATTATTCCAAGATGATCTTTATGAATGTTGCCAATATAACTACCAAAATCATGGTAAGGTTGTCTAGGAAACCTTTTCTGTCTGGATATCTGTTGATTTAAAGATTTCTGTGTTATTTTTGCTGTTGATTCATGGAGTGGATAATTGGGTTTTGGTTTCTTTAGTGGAAGCTTTTTACAATTGTTATTGGACAGTACAAAGCTAAGGGTTTTGCATTACAGGCAGTCAAAATAAGAGTCCACCTCTCCAAACGAGAAACACGTAACCAGGAAAAACTATGCTTGCAAATCTGAAGTTATTATCTGGTAATTTCTGGCTTTAAATAAAAAAAAAAAAATCTGTTTCTCTTAAAATTTTATTAGAGAATTAGGAAGTCAAAACTGTCCAGCAAAAAGTCCATTCTACATTATGTTCCAACTGTCATGGAAGGTAGTGGTGGTTGTTACCTGAGGTGTTCCTGCAAGCTGGAGCAAAGGATTACCTTAGAAACGTTAGCTAAAGTATAATCAATTGAGATTTTTTAAGAGCAAATAATTTAAACTAACGCAATCACTTCCTACCACAAAATTGCATCTTTGCTAGACATGGGGAGAGCAGTGGATGTTTTTTACCTAGATTTCAGCAGTCTTCAACACTTTTCCCCACAGCTTTCTCCTGGACAAATTAGAAAGATACAGGTTGGATGAGTGGTCTAAAGGATGAGTAGAAAGTTATCAAACAGGTTGCACTTAGAGAGTAGTACTCAATGTTTTTTACTCAGGTTGACAGCCTGTCACAAGTGGGGTGCTCCAGGGATTGATACTGGGCCCCAAGAAGTTCAACATCTTCATAGATGACCCAGATGATGGCATTTAAATCTTATCAGGTTTTCTGATGACATCAAACTGGCTGAAAAGTTTAACATATCACAAGGGAGAACCCTCTTACAGATAGACCTGGACAGGCTGGAAGGAAGGGCAAGGAAAACCAGTATGAAGTTTAACCAAGTCCTGCACCTGGGATGGAATACCCAAAAAGCCCAGTACAGGTTAAGCCCTGTGTGGCTGGGGAACAACCCTGTTGAAAGTGGCCTGGAAGTCCTGGTGGACCACGGCAAGCTGGACATAAGTCAGTGGTGCAGCACTGCAGCAACAAAGGAAAATCAGACCCTGGGCTGCATCCACAGGGGCATTACTGGGAGAGATAGAAACATATTCATTCCACTCTCCTCACCACTTATCAGGCTGGTATCCACAATGCAAGAAAGATGCAGACAAAAGAAAGTGCCCAGAGGAGGGCCACAATGATGAAAGACTGAAAGAAAAAAGACTGAAGGAGTAGGTCTTTGCACCCTGTAGAACAGAAAGCTCAGGACATACCTCATCACAATATTCTGATGGACTTGAAGGACACATAAAGAGGACAGAGTCTCTCTCTTCACAAGAACTCACAGGAAGAAAAAATTGCACAGGGAGAGGTTTTATCTCAACATAAAAAAGAAATATTTTACAGTGAAAAAGATCATTCATTGGAATAACTTCCTCAAGGATATGGGAGTTTTTCCATACTGGCCGTTTTCAAGATGTGACTGTACAGGAGATAGATAATCTCTCGAAGTCCCTTCCAGCCTAGGCTGGTCTATGATTCTGTGGTTCTATGAGTCGCCTCTCTCACTTAGGTAGAATTTCAGTGCTGAGGAAGAAACTGTCTGCTTATCAATGGGCTGAAACCCTGAACAGCACTGATCAGAAGGCATAAAAGAGGAGTTTTCTGGACAGGTTGTTTATATGCAGGATGTGGCTCTGGCTGCTATTATTTCAGTATCCAGATTGCAGAGGTAGGTACATGGTACTGACCAGCAGAGTTCCAGGAAGCAGCAAGTTTATTCAACCAGCTATGCTGTCTGTCTAGTGAGAGAAAAAGTGGTAATAGAAGAAGAAGGCTGTTTTTTCTTAGAATGAATGCCATGATAATGGATTTATGTCTTCTCTTCTGAAAAACTGCACCTCCCTCTTTCTGATAACCCTCATTGTAGAAGAATGACACCACTGGGGAATGCTGGACTTTTATGATCCGTCTTCCCATGTCACTTGCCTGACATTTAGCTTGAAAAAGGCATACAGTGACACATCTTTATGTAATCAGATTTCACTGATGTTTAGGTGAGAAAAATTAACCAAGCTGACCAAATAATTTTGTGCCTCAATTGTATGAAAACTGACACAAACCACATGGGAAGAAAGCACAACAGCCTCTCTTGTCTTGAATTACAGGATTCCAGTGCTGTACAACTCAGCAGTTAAAGGATATTCAGACTCCAGGTGTTTTGTATTTTTCCAGAAGGAGTAAATTTTCCAGCTGATCTATTTGTTAATTTTTGAGGAGGAAAAAAAATACCCAAGAAAAAATTCCGTAAGTCTCTTCTCCTGTGACCCAGTAAAAACTATGTTATTTTTTGCCAGTAATGGACCACAGACCTTGTGCTGAATTTACCTTGTGCTAACTATGGAACATCCTACTCCTGGTCTATTAGGTTTGTTATCATCTGTTCATGAGAACATGCTGTGTGAATCAGAGTTTGGTACCAGGTGTCTGCTGCTGTTAACATACGAGAAAACTGCAAAGGCCTTGGAAATATGGGCACAGGCTGAACACAGAGGCCAAGGTCTATAAGGACTACTGGCCATTGGAGCAACACACACTTAAGAGCTGGGAAAAGACTGCTTTGAGCTTGGCAGAGAAAAAGCCCATTGCTCTTCTCCCTGACTGCCTGTTCCTCAGTCCCAGATCTTCAGGGGCCTCTTCTGCTGATCACGCACCCGTCTACAGGGGCACTATGAATAGGCAGCCCATGTACACTTGAGTGCATCAGGATGTGCTATTTCCCCTCCAGCTTATGCATTTTTCTCCTCTGCAATGTTGTAAGGACACTCGTCAGTGAAGACCTGCACATAAACTCAATTCAGCTAGTTGCTATTTTTTGGCAAAAGAGCATATAAGAAGAAAATAAAAATGAGGTGGCTTATCCACAATTCTGATAGTAGGAAATTCTTTGCTGAATCTTTAAGACTGATCCTGAAATCTATTCAAAGCTTTTTCTGATTTTATGTGATTCCTTTCACCTGTATTATATTCACCGGACATTGAATCAGGCTCTTTGTTATCAAGGAGTCATATAGAATAGAAATCATCAGTCTAAAACTGTGGAGATCATCACTGTCACAGAGAAAAAAAGTCCTGGCCAGCTAAAAGCCAATTCCTTGCTTTCTATGTAGAGTGGATAATGTGGTTTGGGACACACCTATTATTGAGGCATCACGTCCTGTCCCAGACTTTCCTCTTTTCAGCAGATAACTTCTGAAGCAATCAATGTAATGATGGAGATTCATTTGCTTATAATGCAAAGATCTTTGATTTTCAAGAGCCCTGTTGATGACTAGGCAGTGTAGAACACACCTTGGTTTATAGAGAAATTTGTAGCAGACTTGATAAAAATTACAATCTTTTTTATGCTCATCACCACAAACTTAGAACAAAGAAATGCAGACCTCCAGTATTACTCATAACTATTCCACTTTAGTACATTAGCTTATAAAGATTTTATTTCAGCTGTGCCCTGAGTAGTATCATTGTTGCTGGTATGATATAGTCTCTACTATAATTAATGTATACTCACAGTGTAGAATTGTCAATAAAATATGCTGCAATTGCTCAAATATCTGTCAGCAATTGTCCATCATGCCTGTATGATAATATGCAGCGATAATATCAAAACATTGGAATATATTGTCAGATCTAGAGTCAGTCTTATAAACAACCATTACAGTCATGTCAATTACATCAGATAAGATACAGATATTAGGGTGCATATTTAGGGGTGGGAGGGGGGCTGAAAATGAAATTATTCCACCTAATGTCATCTGTGAAAAGACAGCAATATCTCTCATAACAGCTGAAGAATCAGAAGTCCCTGATTGCTAGATGCTGAAATATTCCCCAGTGACAATTCTTTTTGGAATAATAAGAGACAGAAGTGCCACTTCCAATTC